>NW_028136472.1:1200000-1566872 GCF_964662115.1 Mustela nivalis | reverse complement strand
CTAACATTGGTTTTCAGATATCTGAACCTAGACATTATATCAATTCTCCACAAAGCTGGGTATCGCAAGCACAACACAGAACTCCTCCTTCCCGTGGCTGTAAAGCTTGCTCTTGGCATGGAGTCACACCTTCAGGGTGGGAGAAACCTTCCTGGTCCCTGATGCCACGCCCAAACTTGAGTGCTGCTTGGGCACAAATTCACACTCTGACCCTCAGCATGAGCCCCATGTCAAAGAAAGGCCTGTCAGGGCCTGGGCCAAGAGCCCGCATATGGGGCTTGCCAAGCCCCTATGCACCCAATCCTCACCAGTGTTGAGATTTCCAGTCGCCCCGCTCCTACCTGGGGCTCTGCTCTGGAATCCCTTTCTTGGAGTGACACGTGAGCCAGACATCACTTTTCCACCCTTCCCACAAAATGACCCCAAACTCTTGGGAGCTGGGACAAATCCCCAGAGAGGGATACTCGTCCACAGTCCCTGAGGCCACCCCTCCAATCCACGGCTATCTCGGACACAACATCCAGAGACAAAAGCCTGAAGGAACGCCTCCCACTCGCCCTTGTTTCAGAGGCCCAGGAGCTCCCTCTCGGGCTGTATATCCGGCCTGCCATACCCTAGGCGCCACTCATAAGCTGAGTTTGTGTTTTCAGACTTCTGTGCCCTCAGCCTGGACCCACACAACCGTCAGGCTAGGGCCTCTGGAGCCACAGCGAAAGATTGTGCCTGCCCTCTCCAAGGAAATTGTGCCCAATCCATTGACCACAACCCTGCAGGTTAGGGAAAAGCTCCAAGGCCCCTGAGGCCATCAATAGTGTAGGCCACCCTGGACTAAGAGGGCTCTCTGACACCAGCGGAGCAACTATCTCCCCAGGGACAGAAGGTTGAAATGGACAGGCCCCCAGGCCCTAATCTGAACCTTAGCTTTGGTTTCCATGTGTCCGTCCTCAGAGGTCTGTTTTCGTAGACCAGCACACGGGGCTTTTCTGAGGCACCAAACCAAACCTCTCTCGCCTCCACATGGGGATCTTACTTACTGGGGATGTATCAAACCCTTCAGGTAGGAGAGTTCCGCAGGGCCACTAAACAACCAGCACATTCCAAGGTTTCCATGGACCCAAACGCACATTATTACGCATCCTCAGGAGAGGCCATTTCAACTCAGCCCCCTGGTTAACGTGCCCCAGAGGCAGCAGATCAAACATATCTTGTGGCTAATGGCCAATGGGAATGCGAGGCATGCTGTACAGGGATCCATCCTTCGAACCGTGCTCTCCAGTCCTTCCGTATGGTATGTCCTGGAGCCATGCAACAGGACTCGAATGTCCCACAGAAGGAAACCTGGTGGTTTGGGGCAACCTCCAAACTCAGCGTGGGAAAACTTCCTTGGCCTCATGAGGCCCCCGCTTCATGAAGGTGCCATCATGGACACATACTCCAGCCTCAGCCAAAGTCTGATCCTCAGCCTGACTTCAGATGCAGGAGATTTTGATTCAGCCTCTGCCTACTGGGCCTGCTCTGCCCTTGGCTCCAATCCTCACTTTAGCTTGTGTTCCTAGACTTCCGTCCTCACACTCCTGGCCCACAAACCCTCCCTACTGGGAATTCTGGGGCCACAATGAAGCACTCCGCCTGCCTCCCAGGAGAAAAACTTTGTCTATGGTGCTGCCCAGAAACCCCAAATGAGGATCAAACTGCTTGGCCCTCGGCAACACCCCAATTGCATAGGCTACCTTAAACACTGATGCTCTGTCGCAAATAGCCTGAGCCCAGACCTTCCAACAGACACCGACACAGCTGGCTGCACACCCAGCACATTGGACCCGCCACTGCCTTAGGCCACCATCCATTCCCAACCTGGGTTTTCAGTCATCAGAACCTAGACCTTATCTCCAATCCCTGCACAGGGGGGAACCTGATGCACAAGTCAGAACCCCTCCTTCCCCATGGCAAGAAACCTTGCTGCTGGCAGTGAGTCAAACCTTCAGTGTAGGAGAAAACGGCATGGCCCATGAGGCCACGCCCATGTGTGAGGGCCGCCTTGGGCACAAACACACATTGTGACCCTCAGCGTGAGTACCTTATTCAAGTAACGCCTCTCAGTGATTGGACCAAGAGCCCGCATATGTGGCTTGCCATGCCCATAGGCACGCAGGACTAACTAGATGGTGTGTATTCCAGTTGAGGGAACCCACTGCTGTGCTCTAGAGTCCCTCTCCTGGGGCGTCCCCTGTAGCAGAAAACAGTACTCTTCCCTTCCCACAGAATCAACCCAAACACTTGGGAGCTTGGACAATCCCCCGAGAGGAAGGCTCTTCCTCGGCCCCTGAAGCAACCCCTACCCTGAACCGCCACTGTGAACGCAACACCCAGAGACAAAAGCCTGAGCGACTGCCTCCCACTTGCCCTCCTTTGATATCCAGAGGATCTCCCCTCTCGGACTGGAGATCAGGCCTGCCATTACCTTGGCCCCTACCTGAGCCAAGTTTGCTTTTTCAGACATCTGTCCCCACAGCCCTGGCAAACACAGCCTCTAGGCTGGGTCCTCTGGAGCCATACCACAGGACCATGCCTGCTCTCTCCTGGGAAACTCTGTCCATTCCTTTGGCCACACACCTCCAGAATATGAGAAACCTCAAGGCCCCCGAGGACATACCATTACCGGGAGCCTCCCTGCACACACAGGGGCCTTCGGACACAAGCTGAGCTGCTACATCCATGAAGGCATGCACACAGATGTCAACAGAGATAGAAGGTTGAGCCGGACAGGCCCTTAGGCCCTAATCTCAACTCTTGCTTTGTTTTCCAGGTGTCACTCCTCAGAGGCTTTGGTTCGAAGAACAGGATATGGGGCTTTCCTGAGGCACTGAACAGAACTTCTCTCGTCTCCACATGGGAAGCTTCCTTGTTGGAGCCTTGTCAAACACCTCAGGTTGGAGAATCCTGCAGAGTCCCTGAGCCACCTCCACATTCCAAGGTCTCCCAGGCCACCAAGCCACAGTAGGACTCATCTTCAGGAGAGTCCATTTCAACTCTCCCCTCTGGGTAGCTCACCCAGGAGCCCGCAGATTGAGCCTGCCTTGTCCTGACTAAAGAGTGGGAATATGAGGTGGCGTTCCCAGGCATCCATGCTTAGACACCTGCTCTCGAGTCTTTCCGTATGGGGCCTCCTGGAACCATCCAATAGCACTCGACTTTCGTGCAGAAGGAAACCTTGAGGTTTGGAGTAGTTCACAAATCCCATCGTAGGCAAACCTTCCTGGCCTCATGAGGCCCCCACACCATTCAGGAAGAGGCCATGTAGGACAAAAACTCTAGCCTGAGGCACGTCTCAGAGTTGAAATGACCTCAGTGCAGGAGATCTCGATTCAGCCTCTCAGAGTGGGCCTGCCGTGCCATCGGTCACAAACCTCACGCTAGCTTGTGTTTTCAGACTTCCTTCCTCACACTCCTGGCAAACAAGCCCTCCGGACTAGGAACTCCAGAACCACAACCCAGCCCAGGGTCTGCCCAAGGGAAGAAAAACGTTTCCCTGTGGGGCTCTCTCCAGAAAACCCAGATGAGGATCAACCTGCTCGGGCCTCGACGGTACCCGAACTGGATAGGCTGCTCTGGGCACTCATGCTCTGTCTGACACAGCCTGAAGCCAGACGTCCAGACAGACAAGGAGACAGCTGGCCGCACACCCAGCACTTCGGACACGCCATGGTCTTATGCCGTCACCTCTTCCTAACATTGGTTTTCAGATATCTGAACCTAGACATTATATCAATTCTCCACAAAGCTGGGTATCGCAAGCACAACACAGAACTCCTCCTTCCCCGTGGCTGTAAAGCTTGCTCTTGGCATGGAGTCACACCTTCAGGGTGGGAGAAACCTTCCTGGTCCCTGATGCCACGCCCAAACTTGAGTGCTGCTTGGGCACAAATTCACACTCTGACCCTCAGCATGAGCCCCATGTCAAAGAAAGGCCTGTCAGGGCCTGGGCCAAGAGCCCGCATATGGGGCTTGCCAAGCCCCTATGCACCCAATCCTCACCAGTGTTTGAGATTTCCAGTCGCCCCGCTCCTACCTGGGGCTCTGCTCTGGAATCCCTTTCTTGGAGTGACACGTGAGCCAGACATCACTTTTCCACCCTTCCCACAAAATGACCCCAAACTCTTGGGAGCTGGGACAAATCCCCAGAGAGGGATACTCGTCCACAGTCCCTGAGGCCACCCCTCCAATCCACGGCTATCTCGGACACAACATCCAGAGACAAAAGCCTGAAGGAACGCCTCCCACTCGCCCTTGTTTCAGAGGCCCAGGAGCTCCCTCTCGGGCTGTATATCCGGCCTGCCATACCCTAGGCGCCACTCATAAGCTGAGTTTGTGTTTTCAGACTTCTGTGCCCTCAGCCTGGACCCACACAACCGTCAGGCTAGGGCCTCTGGAGCCACAGCGAAAGATTGTGCCTGCCCTCTCCAAGGAAATTGTGCCCAATCCATTGACCACAACCCTGCAGGTTAGGGAAAAGCTCCAAGGCCCCTGAGGCCATCAATAGTGTAGGCCACCCTGGACTAAGAGGGGCTCTCTGACACCAGCGGAGCAACTATCTCCCCAGGGACAGAAGGTTGAAATGGACAGGCCCCCAGGCCCTAATCTGAACCTTAGCTTTGGTTTCCATGTGTCCGTCCTCAGAGGTCTGTTTTCGTAGACCAGCACACGGGGCTTTTCTGAGGCACCAAACCAAACCTCTCTCGCCTCCACATGGGGATCTTACTTACTGGGGATGTATCAAACCCTTCAGGTAGGAGAGTTCCGCAGGGCCACTAAACAACCAGCACATTCCAAGGTTTCCATGGACCCAAACGCACATTATTACGCATCCTCAGGAGAGGCCATTTCAACTCAGCCCCCTGGTTAACGTGCCCCAGAGGCAGCAGATCAAACATATCTTGTGGCTAATGGCCAATGGGAATGCGAGGCATGCTGTACAGGGATCCATCCTTCGAACCGTGCTCTCCAGTCCTTCCGTATGGTATGTCCTGGAGCCATGCAACAGGACTCGAATGTCCCACAGAAGGAAACCTGGTGGTTTGGGGCAACCTCCAAACTCAGCGTGGGAAAACTTCCTTGGCCTCATGAGGCCCCCGCTTCATGAAGGTGCCATCATGGACACATACTCCAGCCTCAGCCAAAGTCTGATCCTCAGCCTGACTTCAGATGCAGGAGATTTTGATTCAGCCTCTGCCTACTGGGCCTGCTCTGCCCTTGGCTCCAATCCTCACTTTAGCTTGTGTTCCTAGACTTCCGTCCTCACACTCCTGGCCCACAAACCCTCCCTACTGGGAATTCTGGGGCCACAATGAAGCACTCCGCCTGCCTCCCAGGAGAAAAACTTTGTCTATGGTGCTGCCCAGAAACCCCAAATGAGGATCAAACTGCTTGGCCCTCGGCAACACCCCAATTGCATAGGCTACCTTAAACACTGATGCTCTGTCGCAAATAGCCTGAGCCCAGACCTTCCAACAGACACCGACACAGCTGGCTGCACACCCAGCACATTGGACCCGCCACTGCCTTAGGCCACCATCCATTCCCAACCTGGGTTTTCAGTCATCAGAACCTAGACCTTATCTCCAATCCCTGCACAGGGGGGAACCTGATGCACAAGTCAGAACCCCTCCTTCCCCATGGCAAGAAACCTTGCTGCTGGCAGTGAGTCAAACCTTCAGTGTAGGAGAAAACGGCATGGCCCATGAGGCCACGCCCATGTGTGAGGGCCGCCTTGGGCACAAACACACATTGTGACCCTCAGCGTGAGTACCTTATTCAAGTAACGCCTCTCAGTGATTGGACCAAGAGCCCGCATATGTGGCTTGCCATGCCCATAGGCACGCAGGACTAACTAGATGGTGTGTATTCCAGTTGAGGGAACCCACTGCTGTGCTCTAGAGTCCCTCTCCTGGGGCGTCCCCTGTAGCAGAAAACAGTACTCTTCCCTTCCCACAGAATCAACCCAAACACTTGGGAGCTTGGACAATCCCCCGAGAGGAAGGCTCTTCCTCGGCCCCTGAAGCAACCCCTACCCTGAACCGCCACTGTGAACGCAACACCCAGAGACAAAAGCCTGAGCGACTGCCTCCCACTTGCCCTCCTTTGATATCCAGAGGATCTCCCCTCTCGGACTGGAGATCAGGCCTGCCATTACCTTGGCCCCTACCTGAGCCAAGTTTGCTTTTTCAGACATCTGTCCCCACAGCCCTGGCAAACACAGCCTCTAGGCTGGGTCCTCTGGAGCCATACCACAGGACCATGCCTGCTCTCTCCTGGGAAACTCTGTCCATTCCTTTGGCCACACACCTCCAGAATATGAGAAACCTCAAGGCCCCCGAGGACATACCATTACCGGGAGCCTCCCTGCACACACAGGGGCCTTCGGACACAAGCTGAGCTGCTACATCCATGAAGGCATGCACACAGATGTCAACAGAGATAGAAGGTTGAGCCGGACAGGCCCTTAGGCCCTAATCTCAACTCTTGCTTTGTTTTCCAGGTGTCACTCCTCAGAGGCTTTGGTTCGAAGAACAGGATATGGGGCTTTCCTGAGGCACTGAACAGAACTTCTCTCGTCTCCACATGGGAAGCTTCCTTGTTGGAGCCTTGTCAAACACCTCAGGTTGGAGAATCCTGCAGAGTCCCTGAGCCACCTCCACATTCCAAGGTCTCCCAGGCCACCAAGCCACAGTAGGACTCATCTTCAGGAGAGTCCATTTCAACTCTCCCCTCTGGGTAGCTCACCCAGGAGCCCGCAGATTGAGCCTGCCTTGTCCTGACTAAAGAGTGGGAATATGAGGTGGCGTTCCCAGGCATCCATGCTTAGACACCTGCTCTCGAGTCTTTCCGTATGGGGCCTCCTGGAACCATCCAATAGCACTCGACTTTCGTGCAGAAGGAAACCTTGAGGTTTGGAGTAGTTCACAAATCCCATCGTAGGCAAACCTTCCTGGCCTCATGAGGCCCCCACACCATTCAGGAAGAGGCCATGTAGGACAAAAACTCTAGCCTGAGGCACGTCTCAGAGTTGAAATGACCTCAGTGCAGGAGATCTCGATTCAGCCTCTCAGAGTGGGCCTGCCGTGCCATCGGTCACAAACCTCACGCTAGCTTGTGTTTTCAGACTTCCTTCCTCACACTCCTGGCAAACAAGCCCTCCGGACTAGGAACTCCAGAACCACAACCCAGCCCAGGGTCTGCCCAAGGGAAGAAAAACGTTTCCCTGTGGGGCTCTCTCCAGAAAACCCAGATGAGGATCAACCTGCTCGGGCCTCGACGGTACCCGAACTGGATAGGCTGCTCTGGGCACTCATGCTCTGTCTGACACAGCCTGAAGCCAGACGTCCAGACAGACAAGGAGACAGCTGGCCGCACACCCAGCACTTCGGACACGCCATGGTCTTATGCCGTCACCTCTTCCTAACATTGGTTTTCAGATATCTGAACCTAGACATTATATCAATTCTCCACAAAGCTGGGTATCGCAAGCACAACACAGAACTCCTCCTTCCCCGTGGCTGTAAAGCTTGCTCTTGGCATGGAGTCACACCTTCAGGGTGGGAGAAACCTTCCTGGTCCCTGATGCCACGCCCAAACTTGAGTGCTGCTTGGGCACAAATTCACACTCTGACCCTCAGCATGAGCCCCATGTCAAAGAAAGGCCTGTCAGGGCCTGGGCCAAGAGCCCGCATATGGGGCTTGCCAAGCCCCTATGCACCCAATCCTCACCAGTGTTTGAGATTTCCAGTCGCCCCGCTCCTACCTGGGGCTCTGCTCTGGAATCCCTTTCTTGGAGTGACACGTGAGCCAGACATCACTTTTCCACCCTTCCCACAAAATGACCCCAAACTCTTGGGAGCTGGGACAAATCCCCAGAGAGGGATACTCGTCCACAGTCCCTGAGGCCACCCCTCCAATCCACGGCTATCTCGGACACAACATCCAGAGACAAAAGCCTGAAGGAACGCCTCCCACTCGCCCTTGTTTCAGAGGCCCAGGAGCTCCCTCTCGGGCTGTATATCCGGCCTGCCATACCCTAGGCGCCACTCATAAGCTGAGTTTGTGTTTTCAGACTTCTGTGCCCTCAGCCTGGACCCACACAACCGTCAGGCTAGGGCCTCTGGAGCCACAGCGAAAGATTGTGCCTGCCCTCTCCAAGGAAATTGTGCCCAATCCATTGACCACAACCCTGCAGGTTAGGGAAAAGCTCCAAGGCCCCTGAGGCCATCAATAGTGTAGGCCACCCTGGACTAAGAGGGGCTCTCTGACACCAGCGGAGCAACTATCTCCCCAGGGACAGAAGGTTGAAATGGACAGGCCCCCAGGCCCTAATCTGAACCTTAGCTTTGGTTTCCATGTGTCCGTCCTCAGAGGTCTGTTTTCGTAGACCAGCACACGGGGCTTTTCTGAGGCACCAAACCAAACCTCTCTCGCCTCCACATGGGGATCTTACTTACTGGGGATGTATCAAACCCTTCAGGTAGGAGAGTTCCGCAGGGCCACTAAACAACCAGCACATTCCAAGGTTTCCATGGACCCAAACGCACATTATTACGCATCCTCAGGAGAGGCCATTTCAACTCAGCCCCCTGGTTAACGTGCCCCAGAGGCAGCAGATCAAACATATCTTGTGGCTAATGGCCAATGGGAATGCGAGGCATGCTGTACAGGGATCCATCCTTCGAACCGTGCTCTCCAGTCCTTCCGTATGGTATGTCCTGGAGCCATGCAACAGGACTCGAATGTCCCACAGAAGGAAACCTGGTGGTTTGGGGCAACCTCCAAACTCAGCGTGGGAAAACTTCCTTGGCCTCATGAGGCCCCCGCTTCATGAAGGTGCCATCATGGACACATACTCCAGCCTCAGCCAAAGTCTGATCCTCAGCCTGACTTCAGATGCAGGAGATTTTGATTCAGCCTCTGCCTACTGGGCCTGCTCTGCCCTTGGCTCCAATCCTCACTTTAGCTTGTGTTCCTAGACTTCCGTCCTCACACTCCTGGCCCACAAACCCTCCCTACTGGGAATTCTGGGGCCACAATGAAGCACTCCGCCTGCCTCCCAGGAGAAAAACTTTGTCTATGGTGCTGCCCAGAAACCCCAAATGAGGATCAAACTGCTTGGCCCACGGCAACACACCAATTGCATAGGCTACCTTAAACACTGATGCTCTGTCGCAAATAGCCTGAGCCCAGACCTTCCAACAGACACCGACACAGCTGGCTGCACACCCAGCACATTGGACCCGCCACTGCCTTAGGCCACCATCCATTCCCAACCTGGGTTTTCAGTCATCAGAACCTAGACCTTATCTCCAATCCCTGCACAGGGGGGAACCTGATGCACAAGTCAGAACCCCTCCTTCCCCATGGCAAGAAACCTTGCTGCTGGCAGTGAGTCAAACCTTCAGTGTAGGAGAAAACGGCATGGCCCATGAGGCCACGCCCATGTGTGAGGGCCGCCTTGGGCACAAACACACATTGTGACCCTCAGCGTGAGTACCTTATTCAAGTAACGCCTCTCAGTGATTGGACCAAGAGCCCGCATATGTGGCTTGCCATGCCCATAGGCACGCAGGACTAACTAGATGGTGTGTATTCCAGTTGAGGGAACCCACTGCTGTGCTCTAGAGTCCCTCTCCTGGGGGGTCCCCTGTGGCAGAAAACAGTACTCTTCCCTTCCCACAGAATGAACCCAAACACTTGGGAGCTTGGACAATCCCCCGAGAGGAAGGCTCTTCCTCGGCCCCTGAAGCAACCCCTACCCTGAACCGCCACTGTGAACGCAACACCCAGAGACAAAAGCCTGAGCGACTGCCTCCCACTTGCCCTCCTTTGATATCCAGAGGATCTCCCCTCTCGGACTGGAGATCAGGCCTGCCATTACCTTGCCCCTACCTGAGCCAAGTTTGCTTTTTCAGACATCTGTCCCCACAGCCCTGGCAAACACAGCCTCTAGGCTGGGTCCTCTGGAGCCATACCACAGGACCATGCCTGCTCTCTCCTGGGAAACTCTGTCCATTCCTTTGGCCACACACCTCCAGAATATGAGAAACCTCAAGGCCCCCGAGGACATACCATTACCGGGAGCCTCCCTGCACACACAGGGGCCTTCGGACACAAGCGGAGCTGCTACCTCCATGAAGGCATGCACACAGATGTCAACAGAGATAGAAGGTTGAGCCGGACAGGCCCTTAGGCCCTAATCTCAACTCTTGCTTTGTTTTCCAGGTGTCACTCCTCAGAGGCTTTGGTTCGAAGAACAGGATATGGGGCTTTCCTGAGGCACTGAACAGAACTTCTCTCGTCTCCACATGGGAAGCTTCCTTGTTGGAGCCTTGTCAAACACCTCAGGTTGGAGAATCCTGCAGAGTCCCTGAGCCACCTCCACATTCCAAGGTCGCCCAGGCCACCAAGCCACAGTAGGACTCATCTTCAGGAGAGTCCATTTCAACTCTCCCCTCTGGGTAGCTCACCCAGGAGCCCGCAGATTGAGCCTGCCTTGTCCTGACTAAAGAGTGGGAATATGAGGTGGCGTTCCCAGGCATCCATGCTTAGACACCTGCTCTCGAGTCTTTCCGTATGGGGCCTCCTGGAACCATCCAATAGCACTCGACTTTCGTGCAGAAGGATACCTTGAGGTTTGGAGTAGTTCACAAATCCCATCGTAGGCAAACCTTCCTGGCCTCATGAGGCCCCCACACCATTCAGGAAGAGGCCATGTAGGACAAAAACTCTAGCCTGAGGCACGTCTCAGAGTTGAAATGACCTCAGTGCAGGAGATCTCGATTCAGCCTCTCAGAGTGGGCCTGCCGTGCCATCGGTCACAAACCTCACGCTAGCTTGTGTTTTCAGACTTCCTTCCTCACACTCCTGGCAAACAAGCCCTCCGGACTAGGAACTCCAGAACCACAACCCAGCCCAGGGTCTGCCCAAGGGAAGAAAAACGTTTCCCTGTGGGGCTCTCTCCAGAAAACCCAGATGAGGATCAACCTGCTCGGGCCTCGACGGTACCCGAACTGGATAGGCTGCTCTGGGCACTCATGCTCTGTCTGACACAGCCTGAAGCCAGACGTCCAGACAGACAAGGAGACAGCTGGCCGCACACCCAGCACTTCGGACACGCCATGGTCTTATGCCGTCACCTCTTCCTAACATTGGTTTTCAGATATCTGAACCTAGACATTATATCAATTCTCCACAAAGCTGGGTATCGCAAGCACAACACAGAACTCCTCCTTCCCCGTGGCTGTAAAGCTTGCTCTTGGCATGGAGTCACACCTTCAGGGTGGGAGAAACCTTCCTGGTCCCTGATGCCACGCCCAAACTTGAGTGCTGCTTGGGCACAAATTCACACTCTGACCCTCAGCATGAGCCCCATGTCAAAGAAAGGCCTGTCAGGGCCTGGGCCAAGAGCCCGCATATGGGGCTTGCCAAGCCCCTATGCACCCAATCCTCACCAGTGTTTGAGATTTCCAGTCGCCCCGCTCCTACCTGGGGCTCTGCTCTGGAATCCCTTTCTTGGAGTGACACGTGAGCCAGACATCACTTTTCCACCCTTCCCACAAAATGACCCCAAACTCTTGGGAGCTGGGACAAATCCCCAGAGAGGGATACTCGTCCACAGTCCCTGAGGCCACCCCTCCAATCCACGGCTATCTCGGACACAACATCCAGAGACAAAAGCCTGAAGGAACGCCTCCCACTCGCCCTTGTTTCAGAGGCCCAGGAGCTCCCTCTCAGGCTGTATATCCGGCCTGCCATACCCTAGGCGCCACTCATAAGCTGAGTTTGTGTTTTCAGACTTCTGTGCCCTCAGCCTGGACCCACACAACCGTCAGGCTAGGGCCTCTGGAGCCACAGCGAAAGATTGTGCCTGCCCTCTCCAAGGAAATTGTGCCCAATCCATTGACCACAACCCTGCAGGTTAGGGAAAAGCTCCAAGGCCCCTGAGGCCATCAATAGTGTAGGCCACCCTGGACTAAGAGGGGCTCTCTGACACCAGCGGAGCAACTATCTCCCGAGGGACAGAAGGTTGAAATGGACAGGCCCCCAGGCCCTAATCTGAACCTTAGCTTTGGTTTCCATGTGTCCGTCCTCAGAGGTCTGTTTTCGTAGACCAGCACACGGGGCTTTTCTGAGGCACCAAACCAAACCTCTCTCGCCTCCACATGGGGATCTTACTTACTGGGGATGTATCAAACCCTTCAGGTAGGAGAGTTCCGCAGGGCCACTAAACAACCAGCACATTCCAAGGTTTCCATGGACCCAAACGCACATTATTACGCATCCTCAGGAGAGGCCATTTCAACTCAGCCCCCTGGTTAACGTGCCCCAGAGGCAGCAGATCAAACATATCTTGTGGCTAATGGCCAATGGGAATGCGAGGCATGCTGTACAGGGATCCATCCTTCGAACCGTGCTCTCCAGTCCTTCCGTATGGTATGTCCTGGAGCCATGCAACAGGACTCGAATGTCCCACAGAAGGAAACCTGGTGGTTTGGGGCAACCTCCAAACTCAGCGTGGGAAAACTTCCTTGGCCTCATGAGGCCCCCGCTTCATGAAGGTGCCATCATGGACACATACTCCAGCCTCAGCCAAAGTCTGATCCTCAGCCTGACTTCAGATGCAGGAGATTTTGATTCAGCCTCTGCCTACTGGGCCTGCTCTGCCCTTGGCTCCAATCCTCACTTTAGCTTGTGTTCCTAGACTTCCGTCCTCACACTCCTGGCCCACAAACCCTCCCTACTGGGAATTCTGGGGCCACAATGAAGCACTCCGCCTGCCTCCCAGGAGAAAAACTTTGTCTATGGTGCTGCCCAGAAACCCCAAATGAGGATCAAACTGCTTGGCCCTCGGCAACACCCCAATTGCATAGGCTACCTTAAACACTGATGCTCTGTCGCAAATAGCCTGAGCCCAGACCTTCCAACAGACACCGACACAGCTGGCTGCACACCCAGCACATTGGACCCGCCACTGCCTTAGGCCACCATCCATTCCCAACCTGGGTTTTCAGTCATCAGAACCTAGACCTTATCTCCAATCCCTGCACAGGGGGGAACCTGATGCACAAGTCAGAACCCCTCCTTCCCCATGGCAAGAAACCTTGCTGCTGGCAGTGAGTCAAACCTTCAGTGTAGGAGAAAACGGCATGGCCCATGAGGCCACGCCCATGTGTGAGGGCCGCCTTGGGCACAAACACACATTGTGACCCTCAGCGTGAGTACCTTATTCAAGTAACGCCTCTCAGTGATTGGACCAAGAGCCCGCATATGTGGCTTGCCATGCCCATAGGCACGCAGGACTAACTAGATGGTGTGTATTCCAGTTGAGGGAACCCACTGCTGTGCTCTAGAGTCCCTCTCCTGGGGGGTCCCCTGTGGCAGAAAACAGTACTCTTCCCTTCCCACAGAATGAACCCAAACACTTGGGAGCTTGGACAATCCCCCGAGAGGAAGGCTCTTCCTCGGCCCCTGAAGCAACCCCTACCCTGAACCGCCACTGTGAACGCAACACCCAGAGACAAAAGCCTGAGCGACTGCCTCCCACTTGCCCTCCTTTGATATCCAGAGGATCTCCCCTCTCGGACTGGAGATCAGGCCTGCCATTACCTTGCCCCTACCTGAGCCAAGTTTGCTTTTTCAGACATCTGTCCCCACAGCCCTGGCAAACACAGCCTCTAGGCTGGGTCCTCTGGAGCCATACCACAGGACCATGCCTGCTCTCTCCTGGGAAACTCTGTCCATTCCTTTGGCCACACACCTCCAGAATATGAGAAACCTCAAGGCCCCCGAGGACATACCATTACCGGGAGCCTCCCTGCACACACAGGGGCCTTCGGACACAAGCGGAGCTGCTACCTCCATGAAGGCATGCACACAGATGTCAACAGAGATAGAAGGTTGAGCCGGACAGGCCCTTAGGCCCTAATCTCAACTCTTGCTTTGTTTTCCAGGTGTCACTCCTCAGAGGCTTTGGTTCGAAGAACAGGATATGGGGCTTTCCTGAGGCACTGAACAGAACTTCTCTCGTCTCCACATGGGAAGCTTCCTTGTTGGAGCCTTGTCAAACACCTCAGGTTGGAGAATCCTGCAGAGTCCCTGAGCCACCTCCACATTCCAAGGTCGCCCAGGCCACCAAGCCACAGTAGGACTCATCTTCAGGAGAGTCCATTTCAACTCTCCCCTCTGGGTAGCTCACCCAGGAGCCCGCAGATTGAGCCTGCCTTGTCCTGACTAAAGAGTGGGAATATGAGGTGGCGTTCCCAGGCATCCATGCTTAGACACCTGCTCTCGAGTCTTTCCGTATGGGGCCTCCTGGAACCATCCAATAGCACTCGACTTTCGTGCAGAAGGATACCTTGAGGTTTGGAGTAGTTCACAAATCCCATCGTAGGCAAACCTTCCTGGCCTCATGAGGCCCCCACACCATTCAGGAAGAGGCCATGTAGGACAAAAACTCTAGCCTGAGGCACGTCTCAGAGTTGAAATGACCTCAGTGCAGGAGATCTCGATTCAGCCTCTCAGAGTGGGCCTGCCGTGCCATCGGTCACAAACCTCACGCTAGCTTGTGTTTTCAGACTTCCTTCCTCACACTCCTGGCAAACAAGCCCTCCGGACTAGGAACTCCAGAACCACAACCCAGCCCAGGGTCTGCCCAAGGGAAGAAAAACGTTTCCCTGTGGGGCTCTCTCCAGAAAACCCAGATGAGGATCAACCTGCTCGGGCCTCGACGGTACCCGAACTGGATAGGCTGCTCTGGGCACTCATGCTCTGTCTGACACAGCCTGAAGCCAGACGTCCAGACAGACAAGGAGACAGCTGGCCGCACACCCAGCACTTCGGACACGCCATGGTCTTATGCCGTCACCTCTTCCTAACATTGGTTTTCAGATATCTGAACCTAGACATTATATCAATTCTCCACAAAGCTGGGTATCGCAAGCACAACACAGAACTCCTCCTTCCCCGTGGCTGTAAAGCTTGCTCTTGGCATGGAGTCACACCTTCAGGGTGGGAGAAACCTTCCTGGTCCCTGATGCCACGCCCAAACTTGAGTGCTGCTTGGGCACAAATTCACACTCTGACCCTCAGCATGAGCCCCATGTCAAAGAAAGGCCTGTCAGGGCCTGGGCCAAGAGCCCGCATATGGGGCTTGCCAAGCCCCTATGCACCCAATCCTCACCAGTGTTTGAGATTTCCAGTCGCCCCGCTCCTACCTGGGGCTCTGCTCTGGAATCCCTTTCTTGGAGTGACACGTGAGCCAGACATCACTTTTCCACCCTTCCCACAAAATGACCCCAAACTCTTGGGAGCTGGGACAAATCCCCAGAGAGGGATACTCGTCCACAGTCCCTGAGGCCACCCCTCCAATCCACGGCTATCTCGGACACAACATCCAGAGACAAAAGCCTGAAGGAACGCCTCCCACTCGCCCTTGTTTCAGAGGCCCAGGAGCTCCCTCTCAGGCTGTATATCCGGCCTGCCATACCCTAGGCGCCACTCATAAGCTGAGTTTGTGTTTTCAGACTTCTGTGCCCTCAGCCTGGACCCACACAACCGTCAGGCTAGGGCCTCTGGAGCCACAGCGAAAGATTGTGCCTGCCCTCTCCAAGGAAATTGTGCCCAATCCATTGACCACAACCCTGCAGGTTAGGGAAAAGCTCCAAGGCCCCTGAGGCCATCAATAGTGTAGGCCACCCTGGACTAAGAGGGGCTCTCTGACACCAGCGGAGCAACTATCTCCCGAGGGACAGAAGGTTGAAATGGACAGGCCCCCAGGCCCTAATCTGAACCTTAGCTTTGGTTTCCATGTGTCCGTCCTCAGAGGTCTGTTTTCGTAGACCAGCACACGGGGCTTTTCTGAGGCACCAAACCAAACCTCTCTCGCCTCCACATGGGGATCTTACTTACTGGGGATGTATCAAACCCTTCAGGTAGGAGAGTTCCGCAGGGCCACTAAACAACCAGCACATTCCAAGGTTTCCATGGACCCAAACGCACATTATTACGCATCCTCAGGAGAGGCCATTTCAACTCAGCCCCCTGGTTAACGTGCCCCAGAGGCAGCAGATCAAACATATCTTGTGGCTAATGGCCAATGGGAATGCGAGGCATGCTGTACAGGGATCCATCCTTCGAACCGTGCTCTCCAGTCCTTCCGTATGGTATGTCCTGGAGCCATGCAACAGGACTCGAATGTCCCACAGAAGGAAACCTGGTGGTTTGGGGCAACCTCCAAACTCAGCGTGGGAAAACTTCCTTGGCCTCATGAGGCCCCCGCTTCATGAAGGTGCCATCATGGACACATACTCCAGCCTCAGCCAAAGTCTGATCCTCAGCCTGACTTCAGATGCAGGAGATTTTGATTCAGCCTCTGCCTACTGGGCCTGCTCTGCCCTTGGCTCCAATCCTCACTTTAGCTTGTGTTCCTAGACTTCCGTCCTCACACTCCTGGCCCACAAACCCTCCCTACTGGGAATTCTGGGGCCACAATGAAGCACTCCGCCTGCCTCCCAGGAGAAAAACTTTGTCTATGGTGCTGCCCAGAAACCCCAAATGAGGATCAAACTGCTTGGCCCTCGGCAACACCCCAATTGCATAGGCTACCTTAAACACTGATGCTCTGTCGCAAATAGCCTGAGCCCAGACCTTCCAACAGACACCGACACAGCTGGCTGCACACCCAGCACATTGGACCCGCCACTGCCTTAGGCCACCATCCATTCCCAACCTGGGTTTTCAGTCATCAGAACCTAGACCTTATCTCCAATCCCTGCACAGGGGGGAACCTGATGCACAAGTCAGAACCCCTCCTTCCCCATGGCAAGAAACCTTGCTGCTGGCAGTGAGTCAAACCTTCAGTGTAGGAGAAAACGGCATGGCCCATGAGGCCACGCCCATGTGTGAGGGCCGCCTTGGGCACAAACACACATTGTGACCCTCAGCGTGAGTACCTTATTCAAGTAACGCCTCTCAGTGATTGGACCAAGAGCCCGCATATGTGGCTTGCCATGCCCATAGGCACGCAGGACTAACTAGATGGTGTGTATTCCAGTTGAGGGAACCCACTGCTGTGCTCTAGAGTCCCTCTCCTGGGGGGTCCCCTGTGGCAGAAAACAGTACTCTTCCCTTCCCACAGAATGAACCCAAACACTTGGGAGCTTGGACAATCCCCCGAGAGGAAGGCTCTTCCTCGGCCCCTGAAGCAACCCCTACCCTGAACCGCCACTGTGAACGCAACACCCAGAGACAAAAGCCTGAGCGACTGCCTCCCACTTGCCCTCCTTTGATATCCAGAGGATCTCCCCTCTCGGACTGGAGATCAGGCCTGCCATTACCTTGGCCCCTACCTGAGCCAAGTTTGCTTTTTCAGACATCTGTCCCCACAGCCCTGGCAAACACAGCCTCTAGGCTGGGTCCTCTGGAGCCATACCACAGGACCATGCCTGCTCTCTCCTGGGAAACTCTGTCCATTCCTTTGGCCACACACCTCCAGAATATGAGAAACCTCAAGGCCCCCGAGGACATACCATTACCGGGAGCCTCCCTGCACACACAGGGGCCTTCGGACACAAGCTGAGCTGCTACCTCCATGAAGGCATGCACACAGATGTCAACAGAGATAGAAGGTTGAGCCCGACAGGCCCTTAGGCCCTAATCTCAACTCTTGCTTTGTTTTCCAGGTGTCACTCCTCAGAGGCTTTGGTTCGAAGAACAGGATATGGGGCTTTCCTGAGGCACTGAACAGAACTTCTCTCGTCTCCACATGGGAAGCTTCCTTGTTGGAGCCTTGTCAAACACCTCAGGTTGGAGAATCCTGCAGAGTCCCTGAGCCACCTCCACATTCCAAGGTCGCCCAGGCCACCAAGCCACAGTAGGACTCATCTTCAGGAGAGTCCATTTCAACTCTCCCCTCTGAGTAGCTCACCCAGGAGCCTGCAGATTGAGCCTGCCTTGTCCTGACTAAAGAGTGGGAATATGAGGTGGCGTTCCCAGGCATCCATGCTTAGACACCTGCTCTCGAGTCTTTCCGTATGGGGCCTCCTGGAACCATCCAATAGCACTCGACTTTCGTGCAGAAGGAAACCTTGAGGTTTGGAGTAGTTCACAAATCCCATCGTAGGCAAACCTTCCTGGCCTCATGAGGCCCCCACACCATTCAGGAAGAGGCCATGCTGGACAATAACTCTAGCCTGAGGCACGTCTCAGAGTTGAAATGACCTCAGTGCAGGAGATCTGGATTCAGCCTCTCAGAGTGGGCCTGCCGTGCCATCGGTCCCAAACCTCACGCTAGCTTGTGTTTTCAGACTTCCTTCCTCACACTCCTGGCAAACAAGCCCTCCGGACTAGGAACTCCAGAACCACAACCCAGCCCAGGGTCTGCCCAAGGGAAGAAAAACGTTTCCCTGTGGGGCTCTCTCCAGAAAACCCAGATGAGGATCAACCTGCTCGGGCCTCGACGGTACCCGAACTGGATAGGCTGCTCTGGGCACTCATGCTCTGTCTGACACAGCCTGAAGCCAGACGTCCAGACAGACAAGGAGACAGCTGGCCGCACACCCAGCACTTCAGACACGCCATGGTCTTATGCCGTCACCTCTTCCTAACCTTGGTTTTCAGATATCTGAACCTAGTCATTATATCAATTCTCCACACAGCTGGGTATCGCAAGCACAACACAGAACTCCTCCTTCCCCGTGGCTGTAAAGCTTGCTCTTGGCATGGAGTCACACCTTCAGGGTGGGAGAAACCTTCCTGGTCCCTGATGCCACGCCCAAACTTGAGTGCTGCTTGGGCACAAATTCACACTCTGACCCTCAGCATGAGCCCCATGTCAAAGAAAGTCCTGTCAGGGCCTGGGCCAAGAGCCCGCATATGGGGCTTGCCAAGCCCCTATGCACCCAATCCTCACCAGTGTTTGAGATTTCCAGTCGCCCCGCCCGTACCTGGGGCTCTGCTCTGGAATCCCTTTCTTGGAGAGACACGTGAGCCAGACAACACTTTTCCACCCTTCCCACAAAATGACCCCAAACTCTTGGGAGCTGGGACAAATCCCCAGAGAGGGATACTCGTCCACAGTCCCTGAGGCCACCCCTCCAATCCACGGCTATCTCGGACACAACATCCAGAGACAAAAGCCTGAAGGAACGCCTCCCACTCGCCCTTGTTTCAGAGGCCCAGGAGCTCCCTCTCGGGCTGTACATACGGCCTGCCATACCCTAGGCGCCACTCATAAGCTGAGTTTGTGTTTTCAGACTTCTGTGCCCTCAGCCTGGACCCACACAACCACCAGGCTAGGGCCTCTGGAGCCACAGCGAAAGATTGTGCCTGCCCTCTCCAAGGAAATTGTGCCCAATCCATTGACCACCACCCTACAGGTTAGGGAAAAGCTCCAAGGCCCCTGAGGCCATCAATAGTGTAGGCCACCCTGGACTAAGAGGGGCTCTCTGACACCAGCGGAGCAAGTATCTCCACTTAGACTCTCAGACAGTGTCCCCAGAGACAGAAGGTTGAAATGGACAGGCCCCCAGGCCCTTATCTGAACCTTAGCTTTGGTTTCCATGTGTCCATCCTCAGAGGTCTGTTTTCGTAGACCAGCACACGGGGCTTTTCTGAGGCACCAAACCAAACCTCTCTCGCCTCCACATGGGGAGCTTACTTACTGGGGATGTATCAAACCCTTCAGGTAGGAGAGTTCCGCAGGGCCACTGAACAACCAGCACATTCCAAGGTTTCCATGGACCCAAACGCACATTATGACGCATCCTCAGTAGAGGCCATTTCAACTCAGCCCCCTGGTTAACGTGCCCCAGAGGCAGCAGATCAAACATATCTTGTGCCTAATGGCCAATGGGAATGCGAGGCATGCTGTACAGGGATCCATCCTTTGAACCGTGCTCTCCAGTCCTTCCGTATGGTATGTCCTGGAGCCATGCAACAGGACTCGAATGTCCCACAGAAGGAAACCTGGTGGTTTGGGGCAACCCCCAAACTCAGCGTGGGAAAACTTCCTTGGCCTCATGAGGCCCCCGCTTCATGAAGGTGCCATCATGGACACATACTCCAGCCTCAGCCAACGTCTGATCCTCAGCCTGACTTCAGATGCAGGAGATTTTGATTCAGCCTCTGCCTAGTGGGCCTGCTCTGCCCTTGGCTCCAATCCTCACTTTAGCTTGTGTTCCTAGACTTTCGTCCTCACACTCCTGGCCCACAAACCCTCCCTACTGGGAATTCTGGGGCCACAATGAAGCACTCCGCCTGCCTCCCAGGAGAAAAACTTTGTCTATGGTGCTGCCCAGAAACCCCAAATGAGGATCAAACTGCTTGGCCCTCGGCAACACCCCAATTGCATAGGCTACCTTAAACACTGATGCTCTGTCGCAAATAGCCTGAGCACAGACCTTCCAAAAGACACCGACACAGCTGGCTGCACACCCAGCACATTGGACCCGCCACTGCCTTAGGCCACCATCCATTCCCAACCTGGGTTTTCAGTCATCAGAACCTAGACCTTATCTCCAATCCCTGCACAGGGGGGAACCTGATGCACAAGTCAGAACCCCTCCTTCCCCATGGCAAGAAACCTTGCTGCTGGCAGTGAGTCAAACCTTCAGTGTAGGAGAAAACGGCATGGCCCATGAGGCCACGCCCATGTGTGAGGGCCGCCTTGGGCACAAACACACATTGTGACCCTCAGCGTGAGTACCTTATTCAAGTAACGCCTCTCAGTGATTGGACCAAGAGCCCGCATATGTGGCTTGCCATGCCCATAGGCACGCAGGACTAACTAGATGGTGTGTATTCCAGTTGAGGGAACCCACTGCTGTGCTCTAGAGTCCCTCTCCTGGGGGGTCCCCTGTGGCAGAAAACAGTACTCTTCCCTTCCCACAGAATGAACCCAAACACTTGGGAGCTTGGACAATCCCCCGAGAGGAAGGCTCTTCCTCGGCCCCTGAAGCAACCCCTACCCTGAACGGCCACTGTGAACGCAACACCCAGAGACAAAAGCCTGAGCGACTGCCTCCCACTTGCCCTCCTTTGATATCCAGAGGATCTCCCCTCTCGGACTGGAGATCAGGCCTGCCATTACCTTGGCCCCTACCTGAGCCAAGTTTGCTTTTTCAGACATCTGTCCCCACAGCCCTGGCAAACACAGCCTCTAGGCTGGGTCCTCTGGAGCCATACCACAGGACCATGCCTGCTCTCTCCTGGGAAACTCTGTCCATTCCTTTGGCCACACACCTCCAGAATATGAGAAACCTCAAGGCCCCCGAGGACATACCATTACCGGGAGCCTCCCTGCACACACAGGGGCCTTCGGACACAAGCGGAGCTGCTACCTCCATGAAGGCATGCACACAGATGTCAACAGAGATAGAAGGTTGAGCCGGACAGGCCCTTAGGCCCTAATCTCAACTCTTGCTTTGTTTTCCAGGTGTCACTCCTCAGAGGCTTTGGTTCGAAGAACAGGATATGGGGCTTTCCTGAGGCACTGAACAGAACTTCTCTCGTCTCCACATGGGAAGCTTCCTTGTTGGAGCCGTGTCAAACACCTCAGGTTGGAGAATCCTGCAGAGTCCCTGAGCCACCTCCACATTCCAAGGTCTCCCAGGCCACCAAGCCACAGTAGGACTCATCTTCAGGAGAGTCCATTTCAACTCTCCCCTCTGGGTAGCTCACCCAGGAGCCCACAGATTGAGCCTGCCTTGTCCTGACTAAAGAGTGGGAATATGAGGTGGCGTTCCCAGGCATCCATGCTTAGACACCTGCTCTCGAGTCTTTCCGTATGGGGCCTCCTGGAACCATCCAATAGCACTCGACTTTCGTGCAGAAGGAAACCTTGAGGTTTGGAGTAGTTCACAAATCCCATCGTAGGCAAACCTTCCTGGCCTCATGAGGCCCCCACACCATTCAGGAAAGGCCATGCTGGACAAAAACTCTAGCCTGAGGCACGTCTCAGAGTTGAAATGACCTCAGTGCAGGAGATCTCGATTCAGCCTCTCAGAGTGGGCCTGCCGTGCCATCGGTATCAAACCTCACGCTAGCTTGTGTTTTCAGACTTCCTTCCTCACAATCCTGGCAAACAAGCCCTCCGGACTAGGAACTCCAGAACCAGAACCCAGCCCAGGGTCTGCCCAAGGGTAGAAAAACGTTTCCCTGTGGGGCTCTCTCCAGAAAACCCAGATGAGGATCAACCTGCTCGGGCCTCGACGGTACCCGAACTGGATAGGCTGCTCTGGGCACTCATGCTCTGTCTGACACAGCCTGAAGCCAGACGTCCAGACAGACAAGGAGACAGCTGGCCGCACACCCAGTACTTCGGACACGCCATGGTCTTATGCCGTCACCTCTTCCTAACATTGGTTTTCAGATATCTGAACCTAGACTTTATATCAATTCTCCACACAGCTGGGTATCGCAAGCACAACACAGAACTCCTCCTTCCCCGTGGCTGTAAAGCTTGCTCTTGGCATGGAGTCACACCTTCAGGGTGGGAGAAACCTTCCTGGTCCCTGATGCCACGCCCAAACTTGAGTGCTGCTTGGGCACAAATTCACACTCTGACCCTCAGCATGAGCCCCATGTCAAAGAAAGGCCTGTCAGGGCCTGGGCCAAGAGCCCGCATCTGGGGCTTGCCAAGCCCCTATGCACCCAATCCTCACCAGTGTTTGAGTTTTCCAGTCGCCCCGCCCGTACCTGGGGCTCTGCTCTGGAATCCCTTTCTTGGAGTGACACGTGAGCCAGACAACACTTTTCCACCCTTCCCACATAATGACCCCAAACTCTTGGGAGCTGGGACAAATCCCCAGAGAGGGATACTCGTCCACAGTCCCTGAGGCCACCCCTCCAATCCACGGCTATCTCGGACACAACATCCAGAGACAAAAGCCTGAAGGAACGCCTCCCACTCGCCCTTGTTTCAGAGGCCCAGGAGCTCCCTCTCGGGCTGTACATCCGGCCTGCCATACCCTAGGCGCCACTCATAAGCTGAGTTTGTGTTTTCAGACTTCTGTGCCCTCAGCCTGGACCCACACAACCGTCAGGCTAGGGCCTCTGGAGCCACAGCGAAAGATTGTGCCTGCCCTCTCCAAGGAAATTGTGCCCAATCCATTGACCACAACCCTACAGGTTAGGGAAAAGCTCCAAGGCCCCTGAGGCCATCAATAGTGTAGGCCACCCTGGACTAAGAGGAGCTCTCTGACACCAGCGGAGCAACTATCTCCACTTAGACTCTCAGACAGTGTCCCCAGAGACAGAAGGTTGAAATGGACAGGCCCCCAGGCCCTTATCTGAACCTTAGCTTTGGTTTCCATGTGTCCGTCCTCAGAGGTCTGTTTTCGTAGACCAGCACACGGGGCTTTTCTGAGGCTCCAAACCAAACCTCTCTCGTCTCCACATGGGGAGGTTACTTACTGGGGATGTATGAAACCCTTCAGGTAGGAGAGTTCCGCAGGGCCACTGAACAACCAGCACATTCCAAGGTTTCCATGGACCCAAACGCACATTATGACGCATCTTCAGGAGAGGCCATTTCAACTCAGCCCCCTGGTTAGCGTGCCCCAGAGGCAGCAGATCAAACATATCTTGTGGCTAATGGCCAATGGGAATGCGAGGCATGCTGTACAGGGATCCATCCTTCGAACCGTGCTCTCCAGTCCTTCCGTTTGGTATGTCCTGGAGCCATGCAACAGCACTCGAATGTCCCACAGAAGGAAACCTGGTGGTTTGGGGCAACCTCCAAACTCAGCGTGGGAAAACTTCCTTGGCCTCATGAGGCCCCCGCTTCATGAAGGTGCCATCATGGACACATACTCCAGCCTCAGCCAACGTCTGATCCTCAGCCTGACTTCAGATGCAGGAGATTTTGATTCAGCCTCTGCCTAGTGGGCCTGCTCTGCCCTTGGCTCCAATCCTCACTTTAGCTTGTGTTCCTAGACTTCCGTCCTCACACTCCTGGCCCGCAAACCCACCCTACTGGGAATTCTGGGGCCACAATGAAGCACTCCGCCTGCCTCCCAGGAGAAAAACTTTGTCTATGGTGCTGCCCAGAAACCCCAAATGAGGATCAAACTGCTTGGCCCTCGGCAACACCCCAATTGCATAGGCTACCTTAAACACTGATGCTCTGTCGCAAATAGCTTGAGCCCAGACCTTCCAACAGACACCGACACAGCTGGCTGCACATCCAGCACATTGGACCCGCCACTGCCTTAGGCCACCATCCATTCCCAACCTGGGTTTTCAGTCATCAGAACCTAGACCTTATCTCCAATCCCTGCACAGGGGGGAACCTGATGCACAAGTCAGAACCCCTCCTTCCCCATGGCAAGAAACCTTGCTGCTGGCAGTGAGTCAAACCTTCAGTGTAGGAGAAAACGGCATGGCCCATGAGGCCACGCCCATGTGTGAGGGCCGCCTTGGGCACAAACACACATTGTGACCCTCAGCGTGAGTACCTTATTCAAGTAACGCCTCTCAGTGATTGGACCAAGAGCCCGCAAATGTGGCTTGCCATGCCCATAGGCACGCAGGACTAACTAGATGGTGTGTATTCCAGTTGAGGGAACCCACTGCTGTGCTCTAGAGTCCCTCTCCTGGGGGGTCCCCTGTGGCAGAAAACAGTACTCTTCCCTTCCCACAGAATGAACCCAAACACTTGGGAGCTTGGACAATCCCCCGAGAGGAAGGCTCTTCCTCGGCCCCTGAAGCAACCCCTACCCTGAACGGCCACTGTGAACGCAACACCCAGAGACAAAAGCCTGAGCGACTGCCTCCCACTTGCCCTCCTTTGATATCCAGAGGATCTCCCCTCTCGGACTGGAGATCAGGCCTGCCATTACCTTGGCCCCTACCTGAGCCAAGTTTGCTTTTTCAGACATCTGTCCCCACAGCCCTGGCAAACACAGCCTCTAGGCTGGGTCCTCTGGAGCCATACCACAGGACCATGCCTGCTCTCTCCTGGGAAACTCTGTCCATTCCTTTGGCCACACACCTCCAGAATATGAGAAACCTCAAGGCCCCCGAGGACATACCATTACCGGGAGCCTCCCTGCACACACAGGGGCCTTCGGACACAAGCGGAGCTGCTACCTCCATGAAGGCATGCACACAGATGTCAACAGAGATAGAAGGTTGAGCCGGACAGGCCCTTAGGCCCTAATCTCAACTCTTGCTTTGTTTTCCAGGTTTCACTCCTCAGAGGCTTTGGTTCGAAGAACAGGATATGGGGCTTTCCTGAGGCACTGAACAGAACTTCTCTCGTCTCCACATGGGAAGCTTCCTTGTTGGAGCCGTGTCAAACACCTCAGGTTGGAGAATCCTGCAGAGTCCCTGAGCCACCTCCACATTCCAAGGTCTCCCAGGCCACCAAGCCACTGTAGGACTCATCTTCAGGAGAGTCCATTTCAACTCTCTCCTCTGGATAGCTCACCCAGGAGCCCGCAGATTGAGCCTGCCTTGTCCTGACTAAAGAGTGGGAATATGAGGTGGCGTTCCCAGGCATCCATGCTTAGACCCCTGCTCTCGAGTCTTTCCGTATGGGGCCTCCTGGAACCATCCAATAGCACTCGACTTTCGTGCAGAAGGAAACCTTGAGGTTTGGAGTAGTTCACAAATCCCATCGTAGGCAAACCTTCCTGGCCTCATGAGGCCCCCACACCATTCAGGAAGAGGCCATGCTGGACAAAAACTCTAGCCTGAGGCACGTCTCAGAGTTGTAATGACCTCAGTGCAGGAGATCTGGATTCAGCCTCTCAGAGTGGGCCTGCCGTGCCATCGGTCCCAAACCTCACGCTAGCTTGTGTTTTCAGACTTCCTTCCTCACACTCCTGGCAAACAAGCCCTCCGGACTAGGAACTCCAGAACCACAACCCAGCCCAGGGTCTGCCCAAGGGAAGAAAAACGTTTCCCTGTGGGGCTCTCTCCAGAAAACCCAGATGAGGATCAACCTGCTCGGGCCTCGACGGTACCCGAACTGGATAGGCTGCTCTGGGCACTCATGCTCTGTCTGACACAGCCTGAAGCCAGACGTCCAGACAGACAAGGAGACAGCTGGCCGCACACCCAGCACTTCGGACACGCCATGGTCTTATGCCGTCACCTCTTCCTAACCTTGGTTTTCAGATATCTGAACCTAGACATTATATCAATTCTCCACACAGCTGGGTATCGCAAGCACAACACAGAACTCCTCCTTCCCCGTGGCTGTAAAGCTTGCTCTTGGCATGGAGTCACACCTTCAGGGTGGGAGAAACCTTCCTGGTCCCTGATGCCACGCCCAAACTTGAGTGCTGCTTGGGCACAAATTCACACTCTGACCCTCAGCATGAGCCCCATGTCAAAGAAAGGCCTGTCAGGGCCTGGGCCAAGAGCCCGCATATGGGGCTTGCCAAGCCCCTATGCACCCAATCCTCACCAGTGTTTGAGTATTCCAGTCGCCCCGCCCGTACCTGGGGCTCTGCTCTGGAATCCCTTTCTTGGAGAGACACGTGAGCCAGACAACACATTTCCACCCTTCCCACAAAATGACCCCAAACTCTTGGGAGCTGGGACAAATCCCCAGAGAGGGATACTCGTCCACAGTCCCTGAGGCCACCCCTCCAATCCACGGCTATCTCGGACACAACATCCAGAGACAAAAGCCTGAAGGAACGCCTCCCACTCGCCCTTGTTTCAGAGGCCCAGGAGCTCCCTCTCGGGCTGTATATCCGGCCTGCCATACCCTAGGCGCCACTCATAAGCTGAGTTTGTGTTTTCAGACTTCTGTGCCCTCAGCCTGGACACACACAACCGTCAGGCTAGGGCCTCTGGAGCCACAGCGAAAGATTGTGCCTGCCCTCTCCAAGGAAATTGTGCCCAATCCATTGACCACATCCCTACAGGTTAGGGAAAAGCTCCAAGGCCCCTGAGGCCATCAACAGTGTAGGCCACCCTGGACTAAGAGGGGCTCTCTGACACCAGCAGAGCAACTATCTCCCCAGAGACAGAAGGTTGAAATGGACAGGCCCCCAGGCCCTAATCTGAACCTTAGCTTTGGTTTCCATGTGTCCGTTCTCAGAGGTTTGTTTTCGTAGACCAGCACACGGGGCTTTTCTGAGGCACCAAACCAAACCTCTCTCGCCTCCACATGGGGAGCTTACTTACTGCGGATGTATCAAACCCTTCAGGTAGGAGAGTTCCCCAGGGCCACTGAACAACCAGCACATTCCAAGGTTTCTCAGGACCCAAACGCACATTATGACGCATCCTCAGGAGAGGCCATTTCAACTCAGCCCCCTGGTTAGCGTGCCCCAGAGGCAGCAGATCAAACATATCTTGTGGCTAATGGCCAATGGGAATGCGAGGCATGCTGTACAGGGATCCATCCTTCGAACCGTGCTCTCCAGTCCTTCCGTATGGTATGTCCTGGAGCCATGCAACAGGACTCGAATGTCCCACAGAAGGAAACCTGGTGGTTTGGGGCAACCTCCAAACTCAGCGTGGGAAAACTTCCTTGGCCTCATGAGGCCCCCGCATCATGAAGGTGCCATCATGGACACATACTCCAGCCTCAGCCAACGTCTGATCCTCAGCCTGACTTCAGATGCAGGAGATTTTGATTCAGCCTCTGCCTAGTGGGCCTGCTCTGCCCTTGGCTCCAATCCTCACTTTAGCTTGTGTTCCTAGACTTCCGTCCTCACACTCCTGGCCCACAAACCCTCCCTTCTGGGAATTCTGGGGCCACAATGAAGCACTCCGCCTGCCTCCCAGGAGAAAAACTTCGTCTATGGTGCTGCCCAGAAACCCCAAATGAGGATCAAACTGCTTGGCCTTGGCAACACCCCAATTGCATAGGCTACCTTAAACACTGATGCTCTGTCGCAAATAGCCTGAGCCCAGACTTTCCAACAGACACCGACACAGCTGGCTGCACACCCAGCACATTGGACCCGCCACTGCCTTAGGCCACCATCCATTCCCAACCTGGGATTTCAGTCATCAGAATCTAGACCTTATCTCCAATCCCTGCACAGGGGGGAACCTGATGCACAAGTCAGAACCCCTCCTTCCCCATGGCAAGAAACCTTGCTGCTGGCAGTGAGTCAAACCTTCAGTGTAGGAGAAAACGGCATGGCCCATGAGGCCACGCCCATGTGTGAGGGCCGCCTTGGGCACAAACACACATTGTGACCCTCAGCGTGAGTACCTTATTCAAGTAACGCCTCTCAGTGATTGGACCAAGAGCCCGCATATGTGGCTTGCCATGCCCATAGGCACGCAGGACTAACTAGATGGTGTGTATTCCAGTTGAGGGAACCCACTGCTGTGCTCTAGAGTCCCTCTCCTGGGGGGTCCCCTGTGGCAGAAAACAGTACTCTTCCCTTCCCACAGAATGAACCCAAACACTTGGGAGCTTGGACAATCCCCCGAGAGGAAGGCTCTTCCTCGGCCCCTGAAGCAACCCCTACCCTGAACGGCCACTGTGAACGCAACACCCAGAGACAAAAGCCTGAGCGACTGCCTCCCCCTTGCCCTCCTTTGATATCCAGAGGATCTCCCCTCTCGGACTGGAGATCAGGCCTGCCATTACCTTGGCCCCTACCTGAGCCAAGTTTGCTTTTTCAGACATCTGTCCCCACAGCCCTGGCAAACACAGCCTCTAGGCTGGGTCCTCTGGAGCCATACCACAGGACCATGCCTGCTCTCTCCTGGGAAACTCTGTCCATTCCTTTGGCCACACACCTCCAGAATATGAGAAACCTCAAGGCCCCCGAGGACATACCATTACCGGGAGCCTCCCTGCACACACAGGGGCCTTCGGACACAAGCTGAGCTGCTACCTCCATGAAGGCATGCACACAGATGTCAACAGAGATAGAAGGTTGAGCCGGACAGGCCCTTAGGCCCTAATCTCAACTCTTGCTTTGTTTTCCAGGTGTCACTCCTCAGAGGCTTTGGTTCGAAGAACAGGATATGGGGCTTTCCTGAGGCACTGAACAGAACTTCTCTCGTCTCCACATGGGAAGCTTCCTTGTTGGAGCCGTGTCAAACACCTCAGGTTGGAGCATCCTGCAGAGTCCCTGAGCCACCTCCACATTCCAAGGTCTCCCAGGCCACCAAGCCACAGTAGGACTCATCTTCAGGAGAGTCCATTTCAACTCTCCCCTCTGGGTAGCTCACCCAGGCGCCCGCAGATTGAGCCTGCCTTGTCCTGACTAAAGAGTGGGAATATGAGGTGGCGTTCCCAGGCATCCATGCTTAGACACCTGCTCTCGAGTCTTTCCGTATGGGGCCTCCTGGAACCATCCAATAGCACTCGACTTTCGTGCAGAAGGAAACCTTGAGGTTTGGAGTAGTTCACAAATCCCATCGTAGGCAAACCTTCCTGGCCTCATGAGGCCCCCACACCATTCAGGAAGAGGCCATGCTGGACAAAAACTCTAGCCTGAGGCACGTCTCAGAGTTGACATGACCTCAGTGCAGGAGATCTGGATTCAGCCTCTCAGAGTGGGCCTGCCGTGCCATCGGTCCCAAACCTCACGCTAGCTTGTGTTTTCAGACTTCCTTCCTCACACTCCTGGAAAACAAGCCCTCCGGACTAGGAACTCCAGAACCACAACCCAGCCCAGGGTCTGCCCAAGGGTAGAAAAACGTTTCCCTGTGGGGCTCTCTCCAGAAAACCCAGATGAGGATCAACCTGCTCGGGCCTCGACGGTACCCGAATTGGATAGGCTGCTCTGGGCACTCATGCTCTGTCTGACACAGCCTGAAGCCAGACGTCCAGACAGACAAGGAGACAGCTGGCCGCACACCCAGCACTTTGGACACGCCATGGTCTTATGCCGTCACCTCATCCTAACCTTGGTTTTCAGATATCTGAACCTAGACATTATATCAATTCTCCACACAGCTGGGTATCGCAAGCACAACACAGAACTCCTCCTTCCCCGTGGCTGTAAAGCTTGCTCTTGGCATGGAGTCACACCTTCAGGGTGGGAGAAACCTTCCTGGTCCCTGATGCTACGCCCAAACTTGAGTGTTGCTTGGGCACAAATTCACACTCTGACCCTCATCATGAGCCCCATGTCAAAGAAAGGCCTGTCAGGGCCTGGGCGAAGAGCCCGCATATGCGGCTTGCCAAGCCGCTATGCACCCAATCCTCACCAGTGTTTGAGTATTCCAGTCGCCCCGCCCGTACCTGGGGCTCTGCTCTGGAATCCCTTTCTTGGAGTGACACGTGAGCCAGACAACACTTTTCCACCCTTCCCACAAAATGACCCCAAACTCTTGGGAGCTGGGCCAAATCCCCAGAGAGGGATACTCGTCCACAGTCCCTGAGGCCACCCCTCCAATCCACGGCTATCTCGGACACAACATCCAGAGACAAAAGCCTGAAGGAACGCCTCCCACTCGCCCTTGTTTCAGAGGCCCAGGAGCTCCCTCTCGGGCTGTACATCCGGCCTGCCATTCCCAAGGCGCCACTCATAAGCTGAGTTTGTGGTTTCAGACTTCTGTGCCCTCAGCCTGGACCCACACAACCGCCAGGCTAGGGCCTCTGGAGCCACAGCGAAAGATTGTGCCTGCCCTCTCCAAGGAAATTGTGCCCAATCCATTGACCACAACCCTACAGGTTAGGGAAAAGCTCCAAGGCCCCTGAGGCCATCAATAGTGTAGGCCACCCTGGACTAAGAGGGGCTCTCTGACACCAGCGGAGCAACTATCTCCACTTAGAATCTCAGACAGTGTCCCCAGAGACAGAAGGTTGAAATGGACAGGCCCCCAGGCCCTAATCTGAACCTTAGCTTTGGTTTCCATGTGTCCGTCCTCAGACGTCTGTTTTCGTAGACCAGCACACGGGGCTTTTCTGAGGCTCCAAACCAAACCTCTCTCGCCTCCACATGGGGAGCTTACTTACTGGGGATGTATCATACCCTTCAGGTAGGAGAGTTCCCCAGGGCCACTGAACAACCAGCACATTCCAAGGTTTCCATGGACCCAAACGCACATTATGACGCATCCTCATGAGAGGCCATTTCAACTCAGCCCCCTGGTTAGCGTGCCCCAGAGGCAGCAGATCAAACATATCTTGTGGCTAATGGCCAATGGGAATGCGAGGCATGCTGTACAGGGATCCATCCTTCGAACCGTGCTCTCCAGTCCTTCCGTATGGTATGTCCTGGAGCCATGCAACAGGACTCGAATGTCCCACAGAAGGAAACCTGGTGGTTTGGGGCAACCTCCAAACTCAGCGTGGGAAAACTTCCTTGGCCTCATGAGGCCCCCGCTTCATGAAGGTGCCATCATGGACACATACTCCAGCCTCAGCCAACGTCTGATCCTCAGCCTGACTTCAGATGCAGGAGATTTTGTTTCAGCCTCTGCCTTGTGGGCCTGCTCTGCCCTTGGCTCCAATCCTCACTTTAGCTTGTGTTCCTAGACTTCCGTCCTCACACTCCTGGCCCACAAACCCTCCCTACTGGGAAATCTGGGGCCACAATGAAGCACTCCGCCTGCCTCCCAGGAGAAAAACTTTGTCTATGGTGCTGCCCAGAAACCCAAATGAGGATCAAACTGCTTGGCCCTCGGCAACACCCCAATTGCATAGGCTACCTTAAACACTGATGCTCTGTCACAAATAGCCTGAGCCCAGACCTTCCAACAGACACCGACACAGCTGGCTGCACACCCAGCACATTGGACCCGCCACTGCCTTAGGCCACCATCCATTCCCAATCTGGGTTTTCAGTCATCAGAACCTAGACCTTATCTCCAATCCCTGCACAGGGGGGAACCTGATGCACAAGTCAGAACCCCTCCTTCCCCATGGCAAGAAACCTTGCTGCTGGCAGTGAGTCAAACCTTCAGTGTAGGAGAAAACGGCATGGCCCATGAGGCCACGCCCATGTGTGAGGGCCGCCTTGGGCACAAACACACATTGTGACCCTCAGCGTGAGTACCTTATTCAAGTAACGCCTCTCAGTGATTGGACCAAGAGCCCGCATATGTGGCTTGCCATGGCCATAGGCACGCAGGACTAACTAGATGGTGTGTATTCCAGTTGAGGGAACCCACTGCTGTGCTCTAGAGTCCCTCTCCTGGGGGGTCCCTTGTGGCAGAAAACAGTACTCTTCCCTTCCCACAGAATGAACCCAAACACTTGGGAGCTTGGACAATCCCCCGAGAGGAAGGCTCTTCCTCGGCCCCTGAAGCAACCCCTACCCTGAACGGCCACTGTGAAGGCAACACCCAGAGACAAAAGCCTGAGCGACTGCCTCCCACTTGCCCTCCTTTGATATCCAGAGGATCTCCCCTCTCGGACTGGAGATCAGGCCTGCCATTACCTTGGCCCCTACCTGAGCCAAGTTTGCTTTTTCAGACATCTGTCCCCACAGCCCTGGCAAACACAGCCTCTAGGCTGGGTCCTCTGGAGCCATACCACAGGACCATGCCTGCTCTCTCCTGGGAAACTCTGTCCATTCCTTTGGCCACACACCTCCAGAATATGAGAAACCTCAAGGCCCCCGAGGACATACCATTACCGGGAGCCTCCCTGCACACACAGGGGCCTTCGGACACAAGCGGAGCTGCTACCTCCATGAAGGCATGCACACAGATGTCAACAGAGATAGAAGGTTGAGCCCGACAGGCCCTTAGGCCCTAATCTCAACTCTTGCTTTGTTTTCCAGGTGTCACTCCTCAGAGGCTTTGGTTCGAAGAACAGGATATGGGGCTTTCCTGAGGCACTGAACAGAACTTCTCTCGTCTCCACATGGGAAGCTTCCTTGTTGGAGCCGTGTCAAACACCTCAGGTTGGAGAATCCTGCAGAGTCCCTGAGCCACCTCCACATTGCAAGGTCTCCCAGGCCACCAAGCCACAGTAGGACTCATCTTCAGGAGAGTCCATTTCAACTCTCCCCTCTGGGTAGCTCACCCAGGAGCCCGCAGATTGAGCCTGCCTTGTCCTGACTAAAGAGTGGGAATATGAGGTGGCGTTCCCAGGCATCCATGCTTAGACACCTGCTCTCGAGTCTTTCCGTATGGGGCCTCCTGGAACCATCCAATAGCACTCGACTTTCGTGCAGAAGGAAACCTTGAGGTTTGGAGTAGTTCACAAATCCCATCGTAGGCAAACCTTCCTGGCCTCATGAGGCCCCCACACCATTCAGGAAGAGGCCATGCTGGACAAAAACTCTAGCCTGAGGCACGTCTCAGAGTTGAAATGACCTCAGTGCAGGAGATCTCGATTCAGCCTCTCAGAGTGGGCCTGCCGTGCCATCGGTCCCAAACCTCACGCTAGCTTGTGTTTTCAGACTTCCTTCCTCACACTCCTGGCAAACAAGCCCTCCGGACTAGGAACTCCAGAACCACAACCCAGCCCAGGGTCTGCCCAAGGGAAGAAAAACGTTTCCCTGTGGGGCTCTCTCCAGAAAACCCAGATGAGGATCAACCTGCTCGGGCCTTGACGGTACCCGAACTGGATAGGCTGCTCTGGGCACTCATGCTCTGTCTGACACAGCCTGAAGCCAGACGTTCAGACAGACAAGGAGACAGCTGGCCGCACACCCAGCACTTTGGACACGCCATGGTCTTATGCCGTCACCTCTTCCTAACCTTGGTTTTCAGATATCTGAACCTAGACATTATATCAATTCTCCACACAGCTGGGTATCGCAAGCACAACACAGAACTCCTCCTTCCCCGTGGCTGTAAAGCTTGCTCTTGGCATGGAGTCACACCTTCAGGGTGGGAGAAACCTTCCTGGTCCCTGATGCCACGCCCAAACTTGAGTGCTGCTTGGGCACAAATTCACACTCTGACCCTCAGCATGAGCCCCATGTCAAAGAAAGGCCTGTCAGGGCCTGGGCCAAGAGCCCGCATATGGGGCTTGCCAAGCCCCTATGCACCCAATCCTCACCAGTGTTTGAGTTTTCCAGTCGCCCCGCTCCTACCTGGGGCTCTGCTCTGGAATCCCTTTCTTGGAGAGACACGTGAGCCAGACAACACTTTTCCACCCTTCCCACAAAATGAACCCAAACTCTTGGGAGCTGGGACAAATCCCCAGAGAGAGATACTCGTCCACAGTCCCTGAGGCCACCCCTCCAATCCACGGCTATCTCGGACACAACATCCAGAGACAAAAGCCTGAAGGAACGCCTCCCACTCGCCCTTGTTTCAGAGGCCCAGGAGCTCCCTCTCGGGCTGTACATACGGCCTGCCATACCCTAGGCGCCACTCATAAGCTGAGTTTGTGTTTTCAGACTTCTGTGCCCTCAGCCTGGACCCACACAACCGCCAGGCTAGGGCCTCTGGAGCCACAGCGAAAGATTGTGCCTGCCCTCTCCAAGGAAATTGTGCCCAATCCATTGACCACAACCCTACAGGTTAGGGAAAAGCTCCAAGGCCCCTGAGGCCATCAATAGTGTAGGCCACCCTGGACTAAGAGGGGCTCTCTGACACCAGCGGAGCAACTATCTCCACTTAGACTCTCAGACAGTGTCCCCAGAGACAGAAGGTTGAAATGGACAGGCCCCCAGGCCCTAATCTGAACCTTAGCTTTGGTTTCCATGTGTCCGTCCTCAGAGGTCTGTTTTCGTAGACCAGCACACGGGGCTTTTCTGAGGCTCCAAACCAAACCTCTCTCGCCTCCACATGGGGAGCTTACTTACTGGGGATGTATCAAACCCTTCAGGTAGGAAAGTTCCGCAGGGCCACTGAACAACCAGCACATTCCAAGGTTTCCATGGACCCAAACGCACATTATGACGCATCCTCAGGAGAGGCCATTGCAACTCAGCTCCCTGGTTAGCGTGCCCCAGAGGCAGCAGATCAAACATATCTTGTGGCTAATGGCCAATGGGAATGCGAGGCATGCTGTACAGGGATCCATCCTTCGAACCGTGCTCTCCAGTCCTTCCGTATGGTATGTCCTGGAGCCATGCAACAGGACTTGAATGTCCCACAGAAGGAAACCTGGTGGTTTGGGGCAACCTCCAAACTCAGCGTGGGAAAACTTCCTTGGCCTCATGAGGCCCCCGCTTCATGAAGGTGCCATCATGGACACATACTCCAGCCTCAGCCAACGTCTGATCCTCAGCCTGACTTCAGATGCAGGAGATTTTGTTTCAGCCTCTGCCTAGTGGGCCTGCTCTGCCCTTGGCTCCAATCCTCACTTTAGCTTGTGTTCCTAGACTTCCGTCCTCACACTCCTGGCCCGCAAACCCTCCCTACTGGGAATTCTGGGGCCACAATGAAGCACTCCGCCTGCCTCCCAGGAGAAAAACTTTGTCTATGGTGCTGCCCAGAAACCCCAAATGAGGATCAAACTGCTTGGCCCTCGGCAACACCCCAATTGCATAGGCTACCTTAAACACTGATGCTCTGTCGCAAATAGCCTGAGCCCAGACCTTCCAACAGACACCGACACAGCTGGCTGCACACCCAGCACATTGGACCCGCCACTGCCTTAGGCCACCATCCATTCCCAACCTGGGTTTTCAGTCATCAGAACCTAGACCTTATCTCCAATCCCTGCACAGGGGGGAACCTGATGCACAAGTCAGAACCCCTCCTTCCCCATGGCAAGAAACCTTGCTGCTGTCAGTGAGTCAAACCTTCAGTGTAGGAGAAAACGGCATGGCCCATGAGGCCACGCCCATGTGTGAGGGCCGCCTTGGGCACAAACACACATTGTGACCCTCAGCGTGAGTACCTTATTCAAGTAACGCCTCTCAGTGATTGGACCAAGAGCCCGCATATGTGGCTTGCCATGCCCATAGGCACGCAGGACTAACTAGATGGTGTGTATTCCAGTTGAGGGAACCCACTGCTGTGCTCTAGAGTCCCTCTCCTGGGGGGTCCCCTGTGGCAGAAAACAGTACTCTTCCCTTCCCACAGAATGAACCCAAACACTTGGGAGCTTGGACAATCCCCCGAGAGGAAGGCTCTTCCTCGGCCCCTGAAGCAACCCCTACCCTGAACGGCCACTGTGAAGGCAACACCCAGAGACAAAAGCCTGAGCGACTGCCTCCCACTTGCCCTCCTTTGATATCCAGAGGATCTCACCTCTCGGACTGGAGATCAGGCCTGCCATTACCTTGGCCCCTACCTGAGCCAAGTTTGCTTTTTCAGACATCTGTCCCCACAGCCCTGGCAAACACAGCCTCTAGGCTGGGTCCTCTGGAGCCATACCACAGGACCATGCCTGCTCTCTCCTGGGAAACTCTGTCCATTCCTTTGGCCACACACCTCCAGAATATGAGAAACCTCAAGGCCCCCGAGGACATACCATTACCGGGAGCCTCCCTGCACACACAGGGGCCTTCGGACACAAGCTGAGCTGCTACCTCCATGAAGGCATGCACACAGATGTCAACAGAGATAGAAGGTTGAGCCCGACAGGCACTCAGGCCCTAATCTCAACTCTTGCTTGGTTTTCAAGGTGTCACTCCTCAGAGGCTTTGGTTCGAAGAACAGGATATGGGGCTTTCCTGAGGCACTGAACAGAACTTCTCTCGTCTCCACATGGGAAGCTTCCTTGTTGGAGCCGTGTCAAACACCTCAGGTTGGAGAATCCTGCAGAGTCCCTGAGCCACCTCCACATTCCAAGGTCTCCCAGGCCACCAAGCCACAGTAGGACTCATCTTCAGGAGAGTCCATTTCAACTCTCCCCTCTGGGTAGCTCACCCAGGAGCCCGCAGATTGAGCCTGCCTTGTCCTGACTAAAGAGTGGGAATATGAGGTGGCGTTCCCAGGCATCCATGCTTAGACACCTGCTCTCGAGTCTTTCCGTATGGGGCCTCCTGGAACCATCCAATAGCACTCGACTTTCGTGCAGAAGGAAACCTTGAGGTTTGGAGTAGTTCACAAATCCCATCGTAGGCAAACCTTCCTGGCCTCATGAGGCCCCCACACCATTCAGGAAGAGGCCATGCTGGACAAAAACTCTAGCCTGAGGCACGTCTCAGAGTTGACATGACCTCAGAGCAGGAGATCTCGATTCAGCCTCTCAGAGTGGGCCTGCCGTGCCATCGGTCCCAAACCTCACGCTAGCTTGTGTTTTCAGACTTCCTTCCTCACACTCCTGGCAAACAAGCCCTCCGGACTAGGAACTCCAGAACCACAACCCAGCCCAGGGTCTGCCCAAGGGTAGAAAAACGTTTCCCTGTGGGGCTCTCTCCAGAAAACCCAGATGAGGATCAACTTGCTCGGGCCTCGACGGTACCCGAACTGGATAGGCTGCTCTGGGCACTCATGCTCTGTCTGACACAGCCTGAAGCCAGACGTCCAGACAGACAAGGAGACAGCTGGCTGCACACCCAGCACTTTGGACATGCCATGGTCTTATGCCGTCACCTCTTCCTAACCTTGGTTTTCAGATATCTGAACCTAGACATTATATCAATTCTCCACACAGCTGGGTATCGCAAGCACAACACAGAACTCCTCCTTCCCCGTGGCTGTAAAGCTTGCTCTTGGCATGGAGTCACACCTTCAGGGTGGGAGAAACCTTCCTGGTCCCTGATGCCACGCCCAAACTTGAGTGCTGCTTGGGCACAAATTCACACTCTGACCCTCAGCATGAGCCCCATGTCAAAGAAAGGCCTGTCAGGGCCTGGGCCAAGAGCCCGCATATGGGGCTTAACAAGCCCCTATGCACCCAATCCTCACCAGTGTTTGAGTTTTCCAGTCGCCCCGCTCCTACCTGGGGCTCTGCTCTGGAATCCCTTTCTTGGAGAGACACGTGAGCCAGACAACACTTTTCCACCCTTCCCACAAAATGACCCCAAACTCTTGGGAGCTGGGACAAATCCCCAGAGAGGGATACTCGTCCACAGTCCCTGAGGCCACCCCTCCAATCCACGGCTATCTCGGACACAACATCCAGAGACAAAAGCCTGAAGGAACGCCTCCCACTCGCCCTTGTTTCAGAGGCCCAGGAGCTCCCTCTCGGGCTGTACATCCGGCCTGCCATACCCTAGGCGCCACTCATAAGCTGAGTTTGTGTTTTCAGACTTCTGTGCCCTCAGCCTGGACCCACACAACCGCCAGGCTAGGGCCTCTGGAGCCACAGCGAAAGATTGTGCCTGCCCTCTCCAAGGAAATTGTGCCCAATCCATTGACCACAACCCTACAGGTTAGGGAAAAGCTCCAAGGCCCCTGAGGCCATCAATAGTGTAGGCCACCCTGGACTAAGAGGGGCTCTCTGACACCAGCGGAGCAACTATCTCCACTTAGACTCTCAGACAGTGTCCCCAGAGACAGAAGGTTGAAATGGACAGGCCCCCAGGCCCTAATCTGAACCTTAGCTTTGGTTTCCATGTGTCCGTCCTCAGAGGTCTGTTTTCGTAGACCAGCACACGGGGCTTTTCTGAGGCTCCAAACCAAACCTCTCTCGCCTCCACATGGGGAGCTTACTTACTGGGGATGTATCAAACCCTTCAGGTAGGAGAGTTCCGCAGGGCCACTGAACAACCAGCACATTCCAAGGTTTCCATGGACCCAAACGCACATTATGACGCATCCTCAGGAGAGGCCATTTCAACTCAGCCCCCTGGTTAGCGTGCCCCAGAGGCAGCAGATAAAACATATCTTGTGGCTAATGGCCAATGGGAATGCGAGGCATGCTGTACAGGGATCCATCCTTCAAACCGTGCTCTCCAGTCCTTCCGTATGGTATGTCCTGGAGCCATGCAACAGGACTCGAATGTCCCACAGAAGGAAACCTGGTGGTTTGGGGCAACCTCCAAACTCAGCGTGGGAAAACTTCCTTGGCCTCATGAGACCCCCGCTTCATGAAGGTGCCATCATGGACACATACTCCAGCCTCAGCCAACGTCTGATCCTCAGCCTGACTTCAGATGCAGGAGATTTTGTTTCAGCCTCTGCCTAGTGGGCCTGCTCTGCCCTTGGCTCCAATCCTCACTTTAGCTTGTGTTCCTAAGACTTCCGTCCTCAAACTCCTGGCCCAAAAACCCTCCCTACTGGGAAATCTGGGTCCACAATGAAGCACTCCGCCTGCCTCCCAGGAGAAAAACTTTGTCTATGGTGCTGCCCAGAATCCCCAAATAAGGATCAAACTGCTTGGCCCTCGGCAACACCCCAATTGCATAGGCTACCTTAAACACTGATGCTCTGTCGCAAATAGTCTGAGCCCAGACCTTCCAACAGACACCGACACAGCTGGCTGCACACCCAGCACATTGGACCCGCCACTGCCTTAGGCCACCATCCATTCCCAACCTGGGTTTTCAGTCATCAGAACCTAGACCTTATCTCCAATCCCTGCACAGGGGGGAACCTGATGCACAAGTCAGAACCCCTCCTTCCCCATGGCAAGTAACCTTGCTGCTGTCAGTGAGTCAAACCTTCAGTGTAGGAGAAAACGGCATGGCCCATGAGGCCACGCCCATGTGTGAGGGCCGCCTTGGGCACAAACACACATTGTGACCCTCAGCGTGAGTACCTTATTCAAGTAACGCCTCTCAGTGATTGGACCAAGAGCCCGCATATGTGGCTTGCCATGCCCATAGGCACGCAGGACTAACTAGATGGTGTGTATTCCAGTTGAGGGAACCCACTGCTGTGCTCTAGAGTCCCTCTCCTGGGGGGTCCCTTGTGGCAGAAAACAGTACTCTTCCCTTCCCACAGAATGAACCCAAACACTTGGGAGCTTGGACAATCCCCCGAGAGGAAGGCTCTTCCTCGGCCCCTGAAGCAACCCCTACCCTGAACGGCCACTGTGAACGCAACACCCAGAGACAAAAGCCTGAGCGACTGCCTCCCACTTGCCCTCCTTTGATATCCAGAGGATCTCCCCTCTCGGACTGGAGATCAGGCCTGCCATTACCTTGGCCCCTACCTGAGCCAAGTTTGCTTTTTCAGACATCTGTCCCCACAGCCCTGGCAAACATAGCCTCTAGGCTGGGTCCTCTGGAGCCATACCACAGGACCATGCCTGCTCTCTCCTGGGAAACTCTGTCCATTCCTTTGGCCACACACCTCCAGAATATGAGAAACCTCAAGGCCCCCGAGGACATACCATTACCGGGAGCCTCCCTGCACACACAGGGGCCTTCGGACACAACCTGAGCTGCTACCTCCATGAAGGCATGCACACAGATGTCAACAGAGATAGAAGGTTGAGCCCGACAGGCCCTTAGGCCCTAATCTCAACTCTTGCTTTGTTTTCCAGGTGTCACTCCTCAGAGGCTTTGGTTCGAAGAACAGGATATGGGGCTTTCCTGAGGCACTGAACAGAACTTCTCTCGTCTCCACATGGGAAGCTTCCTTGTTGGAGCCGTGCCAAACACCTCAGGTTGGAGCATCCTGCAGAGTCCCTGAGCCACCTCCACATTCCAAGGTCTCCCAGGCCACCAAGCCACAGTAGGACTCATCTTCAGGAGAGTCCATTTCAACTCTCCCCTCTGGGTAGCTCACCCAGGAGCCCGCAGATTGAGCCTGCCTTGTCCTGACTAAAGAGTGGGAATATGAGGTGGCGTTCCCAGGCATCCATGCTTAGACACCTGCTCTCGAGTCTTTCCGTATGGGGCCTCCTGGAACCATCCAATAGCACTCGACTTTTGTGCAGAAGGAAACCTTGAGGTTTGGAGTAGTTCACAAATCCCATCGTAGGCAAACCTTCCTGGCCTCATGAGGCCCCCACACCATTCAGGAAGAGGCCATGCTGGACAAAAACTCTAGCCTGAGGCACGTCTCAGAGTTGACATGACCTCAGAGCAGGAGATCTCGATTCAGCCTCTCAGAGTGGGCCTGCCGTGCCATCGGTCCCAAACCTCACGCTAGCTTGTGTTTTCAGACTTCCTTCCTCACACTCCTGGCAAACAAGCCCTCCGGACTAGGAACTCCAGAACCACAACCCAGCCCAGGGTCTGCCCAAGGGTAGAAAAACGTTTCCCTGTGGGGCTCTCTCCAGAAAACCCAGATGAGGATCAACCTGCTCGGGCCTCGACGGTACCCGAACTGGATAGGCTGCTCTGGGCACTCATGCTCTGTCTGACACAGCCTGAAGCCAGACGTCCAGACAGACAAGGAGACAGCTGGCCGCACACCCAGCACTTCGGACACGCCATGGTCTTATGCCGTCACCTCTTCCTAACCTTGGTTTTCAGATATCTGAACCTAGACATTATATCAATTCTCCACACAGCTGGGTATCGCAAGCACAACACAGAACTCCTCCTTCCCCGTGGCTGTAAAGCTTGCTCTTGGCATGGAGTCACACCTTCAGGGTGGGAGAAACCTTCCTGGTCCCTGATGCCACGCCCAAACTTGAGTGCTGCTTGGGCACAAATTCACACTCTGACCCTCAGCATGAGCCCCATGTCAAAGAAAGGCCTGTCAGGGCCTGGGCCAAGAGCCCGCATATGGGGCTTACCAAGCCCCTATGCACCCAATCCTCACCAGTGTTTGAGTTTTCCAGTCGCCCCGCTCCTACCTGGGGCTCTGCTCTGGAATCCCTTTCTTGGAGAGACACGTGAGCCAGACAACACTTTTCCACCCTTCCCACAAAATGACCCCAAACTCTTGGGAGCTGGGACAAATCCCCAGAGAGGGATACTCGTCCACAGTCCCTGAGGCCACCCCTCCAATCCACGGCTATCTCGGACACAACATCCAGAGACAAAAGCCTGAAGGAACGCCTCCCACTCGCCCTTGTTTCAGAGGCCCAGGAGCTCCCTCTCGGGCTGTACATCCGGCCTGCCATACCCTAGGCGCCACTCATAAGCTGAGTTTGTGTTTTCAGACTTCTGTGCCCTCAGCCTGGACCCACACAACCGCCAGGCTAGGGCCTCTGGAGCCACAGCGAAAGATTGTGCCTGCCCTCTCCAAGGAAATTGTGCCCAATCCATTGACCACAACCCTACAGGTTAGGGAAAAGCTCCAAGGCCCCTGAGGCCATCAATAGTGTAGGCCACCCTGGACTAAGAGGGGCTCTCTGACACCAGCGGAGCAACTATCTCCACTTAGACTCTCAGACAGTGTCCCCAGAGACAGAAGGTTGAAATGGACAGGCCCCCAGGCCCTAATCTGAACCTTAGCTTTGGTTTCCATGTGTCCGTCCTCAGAGGTCTGTTTTCGTAGACCAGCACACGGGGCTTTTCTGAGGCTCCAAACCAAACCTCTCTCGCCTCCACATGGGGAGCTTACTTACTGGGGATGTATCAAACCCTTCAGGTAGGAGAGTTCCGCAGGGCCACTGAACAACCAGCACATTCCAAGGTTTCCATGGACCCAAACGCACATTATGACGCATCCTCAGGAGAGGCCATTTCAACTCAGCCCCCTGGTTAGCGTGCCCCAGAGGCAGCAGATAAAACATATCTTGTGGCTAATGGCCAATGGGAATGCGAGGCATGCTGTACAGGGATCCATCCTTTGAACCGTGCTCTCCAGTCCTTCCGTATGGTATGTCCTGGAGCCATGCAACAGGACTCGAATGTCCCACAGAAGGAAACCTGGTGGTTTGGGGCAACCTCCAAACTCAGCGTGGGAAAACTTCCTTGGCCTCATGAGGCCCCCGCTTCATGAAGGTGCCATCATGGACACATACTCCAGCCTCAGCCAACGTCTGATCCTCAGCCTGACTTCAGATGCAGGAGATTTTGTTTCAGCCTCTGCCTAGTGGGCCTGCTCTGCCCTTGGCTCCAATCCTCACTTTAGCTTGTGTTCCTAGACTTCCGTCCTCACACTCCTGGCCCACAAACCCTCCCTACTGGGAAATCTGGGTCCACAATGAAGCACTCCGCCTGCCTCCCAGGAGAAAAACTTTGTCTATGGTGCTGCCCAGAATCCCCAAATAAGGATCAAACTGCTTGGCCCTCGGCAACACCCCAATTGCATAGGCTACCTTAAACACTGATGCTCTGTCGCAAATAGTCTGAGCCCAGACCTTCCAACAGACACCGACACAGCTGGCTGCACACCCAGCACATTGGACCCGCCACTGCCTTAGGCCACCATCCATTCCCAACCTGGGTTTTCAGTCATCAGAACCTAGACCTTATCTCCAATCCCTGCACAGGGGGGAACCTGATGCACAAGTCAGAACCCCTCCTTCCCCATGGCAAGAAACCTTGCTGCTGGCAGTGAGTCAAACCTTCAGTGTAGGAGAAAACGGCATGGCCCATGAGGCCACGCCCATGTGTGAGGGCCGCCTTGGGCACAAACACACATTGTGACCCTCAGCGTGAGTACCTTATTCAAGTAACGCCTCTCAGTGATTGGACCAAGAGCCCGCATATGTGGCTTGCCATGCCCATAGGCACGCAGGACTAACTAGATGGTGTGTATTCCAGTTGAGGGAACCCACTGCTGTGCTCTAGAGTCCCTCTCCTGGGGGGTCCCCTGTGGCAGAAAACAGTACTCTTCCCTTCCCACAGAATGAACCCAAACACTTGGGAGCTTGGACAATCCCCCGAGAGGAAGGCTCTTCCTCGGCCCCTGAAGCAACCCCTACCCTGAACGGCCACTGTGAAGGCAACACCCAGAGACAAAAGCCTGAGCGACTGCCTCCCACTTGCCCTCCTTTGATATCCAGAGGATCTCCCCTCTCGGACTGGAGATCAGGCCTGCCATTACCTTGGCCCCTACCTGAGCCAAGTTTGCTTTTTCAGACATCTGTCCCCACAGCCCTGGCAAACACAGCCTCTAGGCTGGGTCCTCTGGAGCCATACCACAGGACCATGCCTGCTCTCTCCTGGGAAACTCTGTCCATTCCTTTGGCCACACACCTCCAGAATATGAGAAACCTCAAGGCCCCCGAGGACATACCATTACCGGGAGCCTCCCTGCACACACAGGGGCCTTCGGACACAAGCTGAGCTGCTACCTCCATGAAGGCATGCACACAGATGTCAACAGAGATAGAAGGTTGAGCCCGACAGGCCCTTTGGCCCTAATCTCAACTCTTGCTTTGTTTTCCAGGTGTCACTCCTCAGAGGCTTTGGTTCGAAGAACAGGATATGGGGCTTTCCTGAGGCACTGAACAGAACTTCTCTCGTCTCCACATGGGAAGCTTCCTTGTTGGAGCCGTGTCAAACACCTCAGGTTGGAGAATCCTGCAGAGTCCCTGAGCCACCTCCACATTGCAAGGTCTCCCAGGCCACCATGCCACAGTAGGACTCATCTTCAGGAGAGTCCATTTCAACTCTCCCCTCTGGGTAGCTCACCCAGGAGCCCGCAGATTGAGCCTGCCTTGTCCTGACTAAAGAGTGGGAATATGAGGTGGCGTTCCCAGGCATCCATGCTTAGACACCTGCTCTCGAGTCTTTCCGTATGGGGCCTCCTGGAACCATCCAATAGCACTCGACTTTTGTGCAGAAGGAAACCTTGAGGTTTGGAGTAGTTCACAAATCCCATCGTAGGCAAACCTTCCTGGCCTCATGAGGCCCCCACACCATTCAGGAAGAGGCCATGCTGGACAAAAACTCTAGCCTGAGGCACGTCTCAGAGTTGACATGACCTCAGAGCAGGAGATCTCGATTCAGCCTCTCAGAGTGGGCCTGCCGTGCCATCGGTCCCAAACCTCACGCTAGCTTGTGTTTTCAGACTTCCTTCCTCACACTCCTGGCAAACAAGCCCTCCGGACTAGGAACTCCAGAACCACAACCCAGCCCAGGGTCTGCCCAAGGGAAGAAAAACGTTTCCCTGTGGGGCTCTCTCCAGAAAACCCAGATGAGGATCAACTTGCTCGGGCCTCGACGGTACCCGAACTGGATAGGCTGCTCTGGGCACTCATGCTCTGTCTGACACAGCCTGAAGCCAGACGTCCAGACAGACAAGGAGACAGCTGGCTGCACACCCAGCACTTTGGACATGCCATGGTCTTATGCCGTCACCTCTTCCTAACCTTGGTTTTCAGATATCTGAACCTAGACATTATATCAATTCTCCACACAGCTGGGTATCGCAAGCACAACACAGAACTCCTCCTTCCCCGTGGCTGTAAAGCTTGCTCTTGGCATGGAGTCACACCTTCAGGGTGGGAGAAACCTTCCTGGTCCCTGATGCCACGCCCAAACTTGAGTGCTGCTTGGGCACAAATTCACACTCTGACCCTCAGCATGAGCCCCATGTCAAAGAAAGGCCTGTCAGGGCCTGGGCCAAGAGCCCGCATATGGGGCTTACCAAGCCCCTATGCACCCAATCCTCACCAGTGTTTGAGTTTTCCAGTCGCCCCGCTCCTACCTGGGGCTCTGCTCTGGAATCCCTTTCTTGGAGAGACACGTGAGCCAGACAACACTTTTCCACCCTTCCCACAAAATGACCCCAAACTCTTGGGAGCTGGGACAAATCCCCAGAGAGGGATACTCGTCCACAGTCCCTGAGGCCACCCCTCCAATCCACGGCTATCTCGGACACAACATCCAGAGACAAAAGCCTGAAGGAACGCCTCCCACTCGCCCTTGTTTCAGAGGCCCAGGAGCTCCCTCTCGGGCTGTACATCCGGCCTGCCATACCCTAGGCGCCACTCATAAGCTGAGTTTGTGTTTTCAGACTTCTGTGCCCTCAGCCTGGACCCACACAACCGCCAGGCTAGGGCCTCTGGAGCCACAGCGAAAGATTGTGCCTGCCCTCTCCAAGGAAATTGTGCCCAATCCATTGACCACAACCCTACAGGTTAGGGAAAAGCTCCAAGGCCCCTGAGGCCATAAATAGTGTAGGCCACCCTGGACTAAGAGGAGCTCTCTGACACCAGCGGAGCAACTATCTCCACTTAGACTCTCAGACAGTGTCCCCAGAGACAGAAGGTTGAAATGGACAGGCCCCCAGGCCCTAATCTGAACCTTAGCTTTGGTTTCCATGTGTCCGTCCTCAGAGGTCTGTTTTCGTAGACCAGCACACGGGGCTTTTCTGAGGCTCCAAAACAAACCTCTCTCGCCTCCACATGGGGAGCTTACTTACTGCGGATGTATCAAACCCTTCAGGTAGGAGAGTTCCGCAGGGCCACTGAACAACCAGCACATTCCAAGGTTTCCATGGACCCAAACGCACATTATGACGCATCCTCAGGAGAGGCCATTTCAACTCAGCCCCCTGGTTAGCGTGCCCCAGAGGCAGCAGATAAAACATATCTTGTGGCTAATGGCCAATGGGAATGCGAGGCATGCTGTACAGGGATCCATCCTTCAAACCGTGCTCTCCAGTCCTTCCGTATGGTATGTCCTGGAGCCATGCAACAGGACTCGAATGTCCCACAGAAGGAAACCTGGTGGTTTGGGGCAACCTCCAAACTCAGCGTGGGAAAACTTCCTTGGCCTCATGAGACCCCCGCTTCATGAAGGTGCCATCATGGACACATACTCCAGCCTCAGCCAACGTCTGATCCTCAGCCTGACTTCAGATGCAGGAGATTTTGTTTCAGCCTCTGCCTAGTGGGCCTGCTCTGACCTTGGCTACAATCCTCACTTTAGCTTGTGTTCCTAAGACTTCCGTCCTCACACTCCTGGCCCACAAACCCTCCCTACTGGGAAATCTGGGTACACAATGAAGCACTCCGCCTGCCTCCCAGGAGAAAAACTTTGTCTATGGTGCTGCCCAGAATCCCCAAATAAGGACCAAACTGCTTGGCCCTCGGCAACACCCCAATTGCATAGGCTACCTTAAACACTGATGCTCTGTCGCAAATAGTCTGAGCCCAGACCTTCCAACAGACACCGACACAGCTGGCTGCACACCCAGCACATTGGACCCGCCACTGCCTTAGGCCACCATCCATTCCCAACCTGGGTTTTCAGTCATCAGAACCTAGACCTTATCTCCAATCCCTGCACAGGGGGGAACCTGATGCACAAGTCAGAACCCCTCCTTCCCCATGGCAAGAAACCTTGCTGCTGTCAGTGAGTCAAACCTTCAGTGTAGGAGAAAACGGCATGGCCCATGAGGCCACACCCATGTGTGAGGGCCGCCTTGGGCACAAACACACATTGTGACCCTCAGCGTGAGTACCTTATTCAAGTAACGCCTCTCAGTGATTGGACCAAGAGCCCGCATATGTGGCTTGCCATGCCCATAGGCACGCAGGACTAACTAGATGGTGTGTATTCCAGTTGAGGGAACCCACTGCTGTGCTCTAGAGTCCCTCTCCTGGGGGGTCCCTTGTGGCAGAAAACAGTACTCTTCCCTTCCCACAGAATGAACCCAAACACTTGGGAGCTTGGACAATCCCCCGAGAGGAAGGCTCTTCCTCGGCCCCTGAAGCAACCCCTACCCTGAACGGCCACTGTGAAGGCAACACCCAGAGACAAAAGCCTGAGCGACTGCCTCCCACTTGCCCTCCTTTGATATCCAGAGGATCTCCCCTCTCGGACTGGAGATCAGGCCTGCCATTACCTTGGCCCCTACCTGAGCCAAGTTTGCTTTTTCAGACATCTGTCCCCACAGCCCTGGCAAACACAGCCTCTAGGCTGGGTCCTCTGGAGCCATACCACAGGACCATGCCTGCTCTCTCCTGGGAAACTCTGTCCATTCCTTTGGCCACACACCTCCAGAATATGAGAAACCTCAAGGCCCCCGAGGACATACCATTACCGGGAGCCTCCCTGCACACACAGGGGCCTTCGGACACAAGCGGAGCTGCTACCTCCATGAAGGCATGCACACAGATGTCAACAGAGATAGAAGGTTGAGCCCGACAGGCCCTTAGGCCCTAATCTCAACTCTTGCTTTGTTTTCCAGGTGTCACTCCTCAGAGGCTTTGGTTCGAAGAACAGGATATGGGGCTTTCCTGAGGCACTGAACAGAACTTCTCTCGTCTCCACATGGGAAGCTTCCTTGTTGGAGCCGTGTCAAACACCTCAGTTTGGAGCATCCTGCAGAGTCCCTGAGCCACCTCCACATTCCAAGGTCTCCCAGGCCACCAAGCCACAGTAGGACTCATCTTCAGGAGAGTCCATTTCAACTCTCCCCTCTGGGTAGCTCACCCAGGAGCCCGCAGATTGAGCCTGCCTTGTCCTGACTAAAGAGTGGGAATATGAGGTGGCGTTCCCAGGCATCCATGCTTAGACACCTGCTCTCGAGTCTTTCCGTATGGGGCCTCCTGGAACCATCCAATAGCACTCGACTTTTGTGCAGAAGGAAACCTTGAGGTTTGGAGTAGTTCACAAATCCCATCGTAGGCAAACCTTCCTGGCCTCATGAGGCCCCCACACCATTCAGGAAGAGGCCATGCTGGACAAAAACTCTAGCCTGAGGCACGTCTCAGAGTTGACATGACCTCAGAGCAGGAGATCTCGATTCAGCCTCTCAGAGTGGGCCTGCCGTGCCATCGGTCCCAAACCTCACGCTAGCTTGTGTTTTCAGACTTCCTTCCTCACACTCCTGGCAAACAAGCCCTCCGGACTAGGAACTCCAGAACCACAACCCAGCCCAGGGTCTGCCCAAGGGTAGAAAAACGTTTCCCTGTGGGGCTCTCTCCAGAAAACCCAGATGAGGATCAACTTGCTCGGGCCTCGACGGTACCCGAACTGGATAGGCTGCTCTGGGCACTCATGCTCTGTCTGACACAGCCTGAAGCCAGACGTCCAGACAGACAAGGAGACAGCTGGCTGCACACCCAGCACTTTGGACACGCCATGGTCTTATGCCGTCACCTCTTCCTAACCTTGGTTTTCAGATATCTGAACCTAGACATTATATCAATTCTCCACACAGCTGGGTATCGCAAGCACAACACAGAACTCCTCCTTCCCCGTGGCTGTAAAGCTTGCTCTTGGCATGGAGTCACACCTTCAGGGTGGGAGAAACCTTCCTGGTCCCTGATGCCACGCCCAAACTTGAGTGCTGCATGGGCACAAATTCACACTCTGACCCTCAGCATGAGCCCCATGTCAAAGAAAGGCCTGTCAGGGCCTTGGCCAAGAGCCCGCATATGGGGCTTACCAAGCCCCTATGCACCCAATCCTCACCAGTGTTTGAGTTTTCCAGTCGCCCCGCTCCTACCTGGGGCTCTGCTCTGGAATCCCTTTCTTGGAGAGACACGTGAGCCAGACAACACTTTTCCACCCTTCCCACAAAATGACCCCAAACTCTTGGGAGCTGGGACAAATCCCCAGAGAGGGATACTCGTCCACAGTCCCTGAGGCCACCACTCCAATCCACGGCTATCTCGGACACAACATCCAGAGACAAAAGCCTGAAGGAACGCCTCCCACTCGCCCTTGTTTCAGAGGCCCAGGAGCTCCCTCTCGGGCTGTACATCCGGCCTGCCATACCCTAGGCGCCACTCATAAGCTGAGTTTGTGTTTTCAGACTTCTGTGCCCTCAGCCTGGACCCACACAACCGCCAGGCTAGGGCCTCTGGAGCCACAGCGAAAGATTGTGAGTGCCCTCTCCAAGGAAATTGTGCCCAATCCATTGACCACAACCCTACAGGTTAGGGAAAAGCTCCAAGGCCCCTGAGGCCATCAATAGTGTAGGCCACCCTGGACTAAGAGGGGCTCTCTGACACCAGCGGAGCAACTATCTCCACTTAGACTCTCAGACAGTGTCCCCAGAGACAGAAGGTTGAAATGGACAGGCCCCCAGGCCCTAATCTGAACCTTAGCTTTGGTTTCCATGTGTCCGTCCTCAGAGGTCTGTTTTCGTAGACCAGCACACGGGGCTTTTCTGAGGCTCCAAACCAAACCTCTCTCGCCTCCACATGGGGAGCTTACTTACTGGGGATGTATCAAACCCTTCAGGTAGGAGAGTTCCGCAGGGCCACTGAACAACCAGCACATTCCAAGGTTTCCATGGACCCAAACGCACATTATGACGCATCCTCAGGAGAGGCCATTTCAACTCAGCCCCCTGGTTAGCGTGCCCCAGAGGCAGCAGATAAAACATATCTTGTGGCTAATGGCCAATGGGAATGCGAGGCATGCTGTACAGGGATCCATCCTTCAAACCGTGCTCTCCAGTCCTTCCGTATGGTATGTCCTGGAGCCATGCAACAGGACTCGAATGTCCCACAGAAGGAAACCTGGTGGTTTGGGGCAACCTCCAAACTCAGCGTGGGAAAACTTCCTTGGCCTCATGAGGCCCCCGCTTCATGAAGGTGCCATCATGGACACATACTCCAGCCTCAGCCAACGTCTGATCCTCAGCCTTACTTCAGATGCAGGAGATTTTGTTTCAGCCTCTGCCTAGTGGGCCTGCTCTGCCCTTGGCTCCAATCCTCACTTTAGCTTGTGTTCCTAGACTTCCGTCCTCACACTCCTGGCCCACAAACCCTCCCTACTGGGAAATCTGGGTCCACAATGAAGCACTCCGCCTGCCTCCCAGGAGAAAAACTTTGTCTATGGTGCTGCCCAGAATCCCCAAATAAGGATCAAACTGCTTGGCCCTCGGCAACACCCCAATTGCATAGGCTACCTTAAACACTGATGCTCTGTCGCAAATAGTCTGAGCCCAGACCTTCCAACAGACACCGACACAGCTGGCTGCACACCCAGCACATTGGACCCGCCACTGCCTTAGGCCACCATCCATTCCCAACCTGGGTTTTCAGTCATCAGAACCTAGACCTTATCTCCAATCCCTGCACAGGGGGGAACCTGATGCACAAGTCAGAACCCCTCCTTCCCCATGGCAAGAAACCTTGCTGCTGGCAGTGAGTCAAACCTTCAGTGTAGGAGAAAACGGCATGGCCCATGAGGCCACGCCCATGTGTGAGGGCCGCCTTGGGCACAAACACACATTGTGACCCTCAGCGTGAGTACCTTATTCAAGTAACGCCTCTCAGTGATTGGACCAAGAGCCCGCATATGTGGCTTGCCATGCCTATAGGCACGCAGGACTAACTAGATGGTGTGTATTCCAGTTGAGGGAACCCACTGCTGTGCTCTAGAGTCCCTCTCCTGGGGGGTCCCTGTGGCAGAAAACAGTACTCTTCCCTTCCCACAGAATGAACCCAAACACTTGGGAGCTTGGACAATCCCCCGAGAGGAAGGCTCTTCCTCGGCCCCTGAAGCAACCCCTATCCTGAACGGCCACTGTGAAGGCAACACCCAGAGACAAAAGCCTGAGTGACTGCCTCCCACATGCCCTCCTTTGATATCCAGAGGATCTCCCCTCTCGGACTGGAGATCAGGCCTGCCATTACCTTGGCCCCTACCTGAGCCAAGTTTGCTTTTTCAGACATCTGTCCCCACAGCCCTGGCAAACACAGCCTCTAGGCTGGGTCCTCTGGAGCCATACCACAGGACCATGCCTGCTCTCTCCTGGGAAACTCTGTCCATTCCTTTGGCCACACACCTCCAGAATATGAGAAACCTCAAGGCCCCCGAGGACATACCATTACCGGGAGCCTCCCTGCACACACAGGGGCCTTCGGACACAAGCGGAGCTGCTACCTCCATGAAGGCATGCACACAGATGTCAACAGAGATAGAAGGTTGAGCCCGACAGGCCCTTAGGCCCTAATCTCAACTCTTGCTTTGTTTTCCAGGTGTCACTCCTCAGAGGCTTTGGTTCGAAGAACAGGATATGGGGCTTTCCTGAGGCACTGAACAGAACTTCTCTCGTCTCCACATGGGAAGCTTCCTTGTTGGAGCCGTGTCAAACACCTCAGTTTGGAGCATCCTGCAGAGTCCCTGAGCCACCTCCACATTCCAAGGTCTCCCAGGCCACCAAGCCACAGTAGGACTCATCTTCAGGAGAGTCCATTTCAACTCTCCCCTCTGGGTAGCTCACCCAGGAGCCCGCAGATTGAGCCTGCCTTGTCCTGACTAAAGAGTGGGAATATGAGGTGGCGTTCCCAGGCATCCATGCTTAGACACCTGCTCTCGAGTCTTTCCGTATGGGGCCTCCTGGAACCATCCAATAGCACTCGACTTTTGTGCAGAAGGAAACCTTGAGGTTTGGAGTAGTTCACAAATCCCATCGTAGGCAAACCTTCCTGGCCTCATGAGGCCCCCACACCATTCAGGAAGAGGCCATGCTGGACAAAAACTCTAGCCTGAGGCACGTCTCAGAGTTGACATGACCTCAGAGCAGGAGATCTCGATTCAGCCTCTCAGAGTGGGCCTGCCGTGCCATCGGTCCCAAACCTCACGCTAGCTTGTGTTTTCAGACTTCCTTCCTCACACTCCTGGCAAACAAGCCCTCCGGACTAGGAACTCCAGAACCACAACCCAGCCCAGGGTCTGCCCAAGGGTAGAAAAACGTTTCCCTGTGGGGCTCTCTCCAGAAAACCCAGATGAGGATCAACTTGCTCGGGCCTCGACGGTACCCGAACTGGATAGGCTGCTCTGGGCACTCATGCTCTGTCTGACACAGCCTGAAGCCAGACGTCCAGACAGACAAGGAGACAGCTGGCTGCACACCCAGCACTTTGGACACGCCATGGTCTTATGCCGTCACCTCTTCCTAACCTTGGTTTTCAGATATCTGAACCTAGACATTATATCAATTCTCCACACAGCTGGGTATCGCAAGCACAACACAGAACTCCTCCTTCCCCGTGGCTGTAAAGCTTGCTCTTGGCATGGAGTCACACCTTCAGGGTGGGAGAAACCTTCCTGGTCCCTGATGCCACGCCCAAACTTGAGTGCTGCATGGGCACAAATTCACACTCTGACCCTCAGCATGAGCCCCATGTCAAAGAAAGGCCTGTCAGGGCCTTGGCCAAGAGCCCGCATATGGGGCTTACCAAGCCCCTATGCACCCAATCCTCACCAGTGTTTGAGTTTTCCAGTCGCCCCGCTCCTACCTGGGGCTCTGCTCTGGAATCCCTTTCTTGGAGAGACACGTGAGCCAGACAACACTTTTCCACCCTTCCCACAAAATGACCCCAAACTCTTGGGAGCTGGGACAAATCCCCAGAGAGGGATACTCGTCCACAGTCCCTGAGGCCACCACTCCAATCCACGGCTATCTCGGACACAACATCCAGAGACAAAAGCCTGAAGGAACGCCTCCCACTCGCCCTTGTTTCAGAGGCCCAGGAGCTCCCTCTCGGGCTGTACATCCGGCCTGCCATACCCTAGGCGCCACTCATAAGCTGAGTTTGTGTTTTCAGACTTCTGTGCCCTCAGCCTGGACCCACACAACCGCCAGGCTAGGGCCTCTGGAGCCACAGCGAAAGATTGTGAGTGCCCTCTCCAAGGAAATTGTGCCCAATCCATTGACCACAACCCTACAGGTTAGGGAAAAGCTCCAAGGCCCCTGAGGCCATCAATAGTGTAGGCCACCCTGGACTAAGAGGGGCTCTCTGACACCAGCGGAGCAACTATCTCCACTTAGACTCTCAGACAGTGTCCCCAGAGACAGAAGGTTGAAATGGACAGGCCCCCAGGCCCTAATCTGAACCTTAGCTTTGGTTTCCATGTGTCCGTCCTCAGAGGTCTGTTTTCGTAGACCAGCACACGGGGCTTTTCTGAGGCTCCAAACCAAACCTCTCTCGCCTCCACATGGGGAGCTTACTTACTGGGGATGTATCAAACCCTTCAGGTAGGAGAGTTCCGCAGGGCCACTGAACAACCAGCACATTCCAAGGTTTCCATGGACCCAAACGCACATTATGACGCATCCTCAGGAGAGGCCATTTCAACTCAGCCCCCTGGTTAGCGTGCCCCAGAGGCAGCAGATAAAACATATCTTGTGGCTAATGGCCAATGGGAATGCGAGGCATGCTGTACAGGGATCCATCCTTCAAACCGTGCTCTCCAGTCCTTCCGTATGGTATGTCCTGGAGCCATGCAACAGGACTCGAATGTCCCACAGAAGGAAACCTGGTGGTTTGGGGCAACCTCCAAACTCAGCGTGGGAAAACTTCCTTGGCCTCATGAGGCCCCCGCTTCATGAAGGTGCCATCATGGACACATACTCCAGCCTCAGCCAACGTCTGATCCTCAGCCTTACTTCAGATGCAGGAGATTTTGTTTCAGCCTCTGCCTAGTGGGCCTGCTCTGCCCTTGGCTCCAATCCTCACTTTAGCTTGTGTTCCTAGACTTCCGTCCTCACACTCCTGGCCCACAAACCCTCCCTACTGGGAAATCTGGGTCCACAATGAAGCACTCCGCCTGCCTCCCAGGAGAAAAACTTTGTCTATGGTGCTGCCCAGAATCCCCAAATAAGGATCAAACTGCTTGGCCCTCGGCAACACCCCAATTGCATAGGCTACCTTAAACACTGATGCTCTGTCGCAAATAGCCTGAGCCCAGACCTTCCAACAGACACCGACACAGCTGGCTGCACACCCAGCACATTGGACCCGCCACTGCCTTAGGCCACCATCCATTCCCAACCTGGGTTTTCAGTCATCAGAACCTAGACCTTATCTCCAATCCCTGCACAGGGGGGAACCTGATGCACAAGTCAGAACCCCTCCTTCCCCATGGCAAGAAACCTTGCTGCTGGCAGTGAGTCAAACCTTCAGTGTAGGAGAAAACGGCATGGCCCATGAGGCCACGCCCATGTGTGAGGGCCGCCTTGGGCACAAACACACATTGTGACCCTCAGCGTGAGTACCTTATTCAAGTAACGCCTCTCAGTGATTGGACCAAGAGCCCGCATATGTGGCTTGCCATGCCTATAGGCACGCAGGACTAACTAGATGGTGTGTATTCCAGTTGAGGGAACCCACTGCTGTGCTCTAGAGTCCCTCTCCTGGGGGGTCCCTGTGGCAGAAAACAGTACTCTTCCCTTCCCACAGAATGAACCCAAACACTTGGGAGCTTGGACAATCCCCCGAGAGGAAGGCTCTTCCTCGGCCCCTGAAGCAACCCCTATCCTGAACGGCCACTGTGAAGGCAACACCCAGAGACAAAAGCCTGAGTGACTGCCTCCCACATGCCCTCCTTTGATATCCAGAGGATCTCCCCTCTCGGACTGGAGATCAGGCCTGCCATTACCTTGGCCCCTACCTGAGCCAAGTTTGCTTTTTCAGACATCTGTCCCCACAGCCCTGGCAAACACAGCCTCTAGGCTGGGTCCTCTGGAGCCATACCACAGGACCATGCCTGCTCTCTCCTGGGAAACTCTGTCCATTCCTTTGGCCACACACCTCCAAAATATGAGAAACCTCAAGGCCCCCGAGGACATACCATTACCGGGAGCCTCCCTGCACACACAGGGGCCTTCGGACACAAGCTGAGCTGCTACCTCCATGAAGGCATGCACACAGATGTCAACAGAGATAGAAGGTTGAGCCCGACAGGCCCTTAGGCCCTAATCTCAACTCTTGCTTTGTTTTCCAGGTGTCACTCCTCAGAGGCTTTGGTTCGAAGAACAGGATATGGGGCTTTCCTGAGGCACTGAACAGAACTTCTCTCGTCTCCACATGGGAAGCTTCCTTGTTGGAGCCGTGTCAAACACCTCAGGTTGGAGAATCCTGCAGAGTCCCTGAGCCACCTCCACATTCCAAGGTCTCCCAGGCCACGAAGCCACAGTAGGACTCATCTTCAGGAGAGACCATTTCAACTCTCCCCTCTGGGTAGCTCACCCAGGAGCCCGCAGATTGAGCCTGCCTTGTCCTGACTGAAGAGTGGGAATATGAGGTGGCGTTCCCAGGCATCCATGCTTAGACACCTGCTCTCGAGTCTTTCCGTATGGGGCCTCCTGGAACCATCCAATAGCACTCGACTTTCGTGCAGAAGGAAACCTTGAGGTTTGGAGTAGTTCACAAATCCCATCGTAGGCAAACCTTCCTGGCCTCATGAGGCCCCCACACCATTCAGGAAGAGGCCATGCTGGACAAAAACTCTAGCCTGAGGCACGTCTCAGAGTTGACATGACCTCAGAGCAGGAGATCTCGATTCAGCCTCTCAGAGTGGGCCTGCCGTGCCATCGGTCCCAAACCTCACGCTAGCTTGTGTTTTCAGACTTCCTTCCTCACACTCCTGGCAAACAAGCCCTCCGGACTAGGAACTCCAGAACCACAACCCAGCCCAGGGTCTGCCCAAGGGTAGAAAAACGTTTCCCTGTGGGGCTCTCTCCAGAAAACCCAGATGAGGATCAACTTGCTCGGGCTTCGACGGTACCCGAACTGGATAGGCTGCTCTGGGCACTCATGCTCTGTCTGACACAGCCTGAAGCCAGACGTCCAGACAGACAAGGAGACAGCTGGCTGCACACCCAGCACTTTGGACACGCCATGGTCTTATGCCGTCACCTCTTCCTAACCTTGGTTTTCAGATATCTGAACCTAGACATTATATCAATTCTCCACACAGCTGGGTATCGCAAGCACAACACAGAACTCCTCCTTCCCCGTGGCTGTAAAGCTTGCTCTTGGCATGGAGTCACACCTTCAGGGTGGGAGAAACCTTCCTGGTCCCTGATGCCACGCCCAAACTTGAGTGCTGCTTGGGCACAAATTCACACTCTGACCCTCAGCATGAGCCCCATGTCAAAGAAAGGCCTGTCAGGGCCTTGGCCAAGAGCCCGCATATGGGGCTTACCAAGCCCCTATGCACCCAATCCTCACCAGTGTTTGAGTTTTCCAGTCGCCCCGCTCCTACCTGGGGATCTGCTCTGGAATCCCTTTCTTGGAGAGACACGTGAGCCAGACAACACTTTTCCACCCTTCCCACAAAATGACCCCAAACTCTTGGGAGCTGGGACAAATCCCCAGAGAGGGATACTCGTCCACAGTCCCTGAGGCCACCCCTCCAATCCACGGCTATCTCGGACACAACATCCAGAGACAAAAGCCTGAAGGAACGCCTCCCACTCGCCCTTGTTTCAGAGGCCCAGGAGCTCCCTCTCGGGCTGTACATCCGGCCTGCCATACCCTAGGCGCCACTCATAAGCTGAGTTTGTGTTTTCAGACTTCTGTGCCCTCAGCCTGGACCCACACAACCGCCAGGCTAGGGCCTCTGGAGCCACAGCGAAAGATTGTGCCTGCCCTCTCCAAGGAAATTGTGCCCAATCCATTGACCACAACCCTACAGGTTAGGGAAAAGCTCCAAGGCCCCTGAGGCCATCAATAGTGTAGGCCACCCTGGACTAAGAGGGGCTCTCTGACACCAGCGGAGCAACTATCTCCACTTAGACTCTCAGACAGTGTCCCCAGAGACAGAAGGTTGAAATGGACAGGCCCCCAGGCCCTAATCTGAACCTTAGCTTTGGTTTCCATGTGTCCGTCCTCAGAGGTCTGTTTTCGTAGACCAGCACACGGGGCTTTTCTGAGGCTCCAAACCAAACCTCTCTCGCCTCCACATGGGGAGCTTACTTACTGGGGATGTATCAAACCCTTCAGGTAGGAGAGTTCCGCAGGGCCACTGAACAACCAGCACATTCCAAGGTTTCCATGGACCCAAACGCACATTATGACGCATCCTCAGGAGAGGCCATTTCAACTCAGCCCCCTGGTTAGCGTGCACCAGAGGCAGCAGATCAAACATATCTTGTGGCTAATGGCCAATGGGAATGCGAGGCATGCTGTACAGGGATCCATCCTTCAAACCGTGCTCTCCAGTCCTTCCGTATGGTATGTCCTGGAGCCATGCAACAGGACTCGAATGTCCCACAGAAGGAAACCTGGTGGTTTGGGGCAACCTCCAAACTCAGCGTGGGAAAACTTCCTTGGCCTCATGAGACCCCCGCTTCATGAAGGTGCCATCATGGACACATACTCCAGCCTCAGCCAACGTCTGATCCTCAGCCTGACTTCAGATGCAGGAGATTTTGTTTCAGCCTCTGCCTAGTGGGCCTGCTCTGCCCTTGGCTCCAATCCTCACTTTAGCTTGTGTTCCTAGACTTCCGTCCTCACACTCCTGGCCCACAAACCCTCCCTACTGGGAAATCTGGGTCCACAATGAAGCACTCCGCCTGCCTCCCAGGAGAAAAACTTTGTCTATGGTGCTGCCCAGAATCCCCAAATAAGGATCAAACTGCTTGGCCCTCGGCAACACCCCAATTGCATAGGCTACCTTAAACACTGATGCTCTGTCGCAAATAGTCTGAGCCCAGACCTTCCAACAGACACCGACACAGCTGGCTGCACACCCAGCACATTGGACCCGCCACTGCCTTAGGCCACCATCCATTCCCAACCTGGGTTTTCAGTCATCAGAACCTAGACCTTATCTCCAATCCCTGCACAGGGGGGAACCTGATGCACAAGTCAGAACCCCTCCTTCCCCATGGCAAGAAACCTTGCTGCTGGCAGTGAGTCAAACCTTCAGTGTAGGAGAAAACGGCATGGCCCATGAGGCCACGCCCATGTGTGAGGGCCGCCTTGGGCACAAACACACATTGTGACCCTCAGCGTGAGTACCTTATTCAAGTAACGCCTCTCAGTGATTGGACCAAGAGCCCGCATATGTGGCTTGCCATGCCCATAGGCACGCAGGACTAACTAGATGGTGTGTATTCCAGTTGAGGGAACCCACTGCTGTGCTCTAGAGTCCCTCTCCTGGGGGGTCCCTTGTGGCAGAAAACAGTACTCTTCCCTTCCCACAGAATGAACCCAAACACTTGGGAGCTTGGACAATCCCCCGAGAGGAAGGCTCTTCCTCGGCCCCTGAAGCAACCCCTACCCTGAACGGCCACTGTGAACGCAACACCCAGAGAAAAAAGCCTGAGCGACTGCCTCCCACTTGCCCTCCTTTGATATCCAGAGGATCTCCCCTCTCGGACTGGAGATCAGGCCTGCCATTACCTTGGCCCCTACCTGAGCCAAGTTTGCTTTTTCAGACATCTGTCCCCACAGCCCTGGCAAACACAGCCTCTAGGCTGGGTCCTCTGGAGCCATACCACAGGACCATGCCTGCTCTCTCCTGGGAAACTCTGTCCATTCCTTTGGCCACACACCTCCAGAATATGAGAAACCTCAAGGCCCCCGAGGACATACCATTACCGGGAGCCTCCCTGCACACACAGGGGCCTTCGGACACAAGCTGAGCTGCTACCTCCATGAAGGCATGCACACAGATGTCAACAGAGATAGAAGGTTGAGCCCGACAGGCCCTTAGGCCCTAATCTCAACTCTTGCTTTGTTTTCCAGGTGTCACTCCTCAGAGGCTTTGGTTCGAAGAACAGGATATGGGGCTTTCCTGAGGCACTGAACAGAACTTCTCTCGTCTCCACATGGGAAGCTTCCTTGTTGGAGCCGTGTCAAACACCTCAGGTTGGAGCATCCTGCAGAGTCCCTGAGCCACCTCCACATTCCAAGGTCTCCCAGGCCACCAAGCCACAGTAGGACTCATCTTCAGGAGAGTCCATTTCAACTCTCCCCTCTGGGTAGCTCACCCAGGAGCCCGCAGATTGAGCCTGCCTTGTCCTGACTAAAGAGTGGGAATATGAGGTGGCGTTCCCAGGCATCCATGCTTAGACACCTACTCTCGAGTCTTTCCGTATGGGGCCTCCTGGAACCATCCAATAGCACTCGACTTTTGTGCAGAAGGAAACCTTGAGGTTTGGAGTAGTTCACAAATCCCATCGTAGGCAAACCTTCCTGGCCTCATGAGGCACCCACACCATTCAGGAAGAGGCCATGCTGGACAAAAACTCTAGCCTGAGGCACGTCTCAGAGTTGACATGACCTCAGAGCAGGAGATCTCGATTCAGCCTCTCAGAGTGGGCCTGCCATGCCATCGGTCCCAAACCTCACGCTAGCTTGTGTTTTCAGACTTCCTTCCTCACACTCCTGGCAAACAAGCCCTCCGGACTAGGAACTCCAGAACCACAACCCAGCCCAGGGTCTGCCCAAGGGTAGAAAAACGTTTCCCTGTGGGGCTCTCTCCAGAAAACCCAGATGAGGATCAACTTGCTCGGGCCTTGACGGTACCCGAACTGGATAGGCTGCTCTGGGCACTCATGCTCTGTCTGACACAGCCTGAAGCCAGACGTCCAGACAGACAAGGAGACAGCTGGCCGCACACCCAGCACTTCGGACACGCCATGGTCTTATGCCGTCACCTCTTCCTAACCTTGGTTTTCAGATATCTGAACCTAGACATTATATCAATTCTCCACACAGCTGGGTATCGCAAGCACAACACAGAACTCCTCCTTCCCCGTGGCTGTAAAGCTTGCTCTTGGCATGGAGTCACACCTTCAGGGTGGGAGAAACCTTCCTGGTCCCTGATGCCACGCCCAAACTTGAGTGCTGCTTGGGCACAAATTCACACTCTAACCCTCAGCATGAGCCCCATGTCAAAGAAAGGCCTGTCAGGGCCTGGGCCAAGAGCCCGCATATGGGGCTTACCAAGCCCCTATGCACCCAATCCTCACCAGTGTTTCAGTTTTCCAGTCGCCCCGCTCCTACCTGGGGCTCTGCTCTGGAATCCCTTTCTTGGAGAGACACGTGAGCCAGACAACACTTTTCCACCCTTCCCACAAAATGACCCCAAACTCTTGGGAGCTGGGACAAATCCCCAGAGAGGGATACTCGTCCACAGTCCCTGAGGCCACCCCTCCAATCCACGGCTATCTCGGACACAACATCCAGAGACAAAAGCCTGAAGGAACGCCTCCCACTCGCCCTTGTTTCAGAGGCCCAGGAGCTCCCTTTCGGTCTGTACATCCGGCCTGCCATACCCTAGGCGCCACTCCTAAGCTGAGTTTGTGTTTTCAGACTTCTGTGCCCTCAGCCTGGACCCACACAACCGCCAGGCTAGGGCCTCTGGAGCCACAGCGAAAGATTGTGAGTGCCCTCTCCAAGGAAATTGTGCCCAATCCATTGACCACAACCCTACAGGTTAGGGAAAAGCTCCAAGGCCCCTGAGGCCATCAATAGTGTAGGCCACCCTGGACTAAGAGGGGCTCTCTGACACCAGCGGAGCAACTATCTCCACTTAGAATCTCAGACAGTGTCCCCAGAGACAGAAGGTTGAAATGGACAGGCCCCCAGGCCCTAATCTGAACCTTAGCTTTGGTTTCCATGTGTCCGTCCTCAGACGTCTGTTTTCGTAGACCAGCACACGGGGCTTTTCTGAGGCTCCAAACCAAACCTCTCTCGCCTCCACATGGGGAGCTTACTTACTGGGGATGTATCAAACCCTTCAGGTAGGAGAGTTCCGCAGGGCCACTGAACAACCAGCACATTCCAAGGTTTCCATGGACCCAAACGCACATTATGACGCATCCTCAGGAGAGGCCATTTCAACTCAGCCCCCTGGTTAGCGTGCCCCAGAGGCAGCAGATCAAACATATCTTGTGGCTAATGGCCAATGGGAATGCGAGGCATGCTGTACAGGGATCCATCCTTCGAACCGTGCTCTCCAGTCCTTCCGTATGGTATGTCCTGGAGCCATGCAACAGGACTCGAATGTCCCACAGAAGGAAACCTGGTGGTTTGGGGCAACCTCCAAACTCAGCGTGGGAAAACTTCCTTGGCCTCATGAGGCCCCCGCTTCATGAAGGTGCCATCATGGACACATACTCCAGCCTCAGCCAACGTCTGATCCTCAGCCTGACTTCAGATGCAGGAGATTTTGTTTCAGCCTCTGCCTGGTGGGCCTGCTCTGCCCTTGGCTCCAATCCTCACTTTAGCTTGTGTTCCTAGACTTCCGTCCTCACACTCCTGGCCCACAAACCCTCCCTACTGGGAAATCTGGGACGACAATGAAGCACTCCGCCTGCCTCCCAGGAGAAAAACTTTGTCTATGGTGCTGCCCAGAATCCCCAAATAAGGATCAAACTGCTTGGCCCTCGGCAACACCCCAATTGCATAGGCTACCTTAAACACTGATGCTCTGTCGCAAATAGCCTGAGCCCAGACCTTCCAACAGACACCGACACAGCTGGCTGCACACCCAGCACATTGGACCCGCCACTGCCTTAGGCCACCATCCATTCCCAACCTGGGTTTTCAGTCATCAGAACCTAGACCTTATCTCCAATCCCTGCAGAGGGGGGAACCTGATGCACAAGTCAGAACCCCTCCTTCCCCATGGCAAGAAACCTTGCTGCTGGCAGTGAGTCAAACCTTCAGTGTAGGAGAAAACGGCATGGCCCATGAGGCCACGCCCATGTGTGAGGGCCGCCTTGGGCACAAACACACATTGTGACCCTCAGCGTGAGTACCTTATTCAAGTAACGCCTCTCAGTGATTGGACCAAGAGCCCGCATATGTGGCTTGCCATGCCCATAGGCACGCAGGACTAACTAGATGGTGTGTATTCCAGTTGAGGGAACCCACTGCTGTGCTCTAGAGTCCCTCTCCTGGGGGGTCCCTTGTGGCAGAAAACAGTACTCTTCCCTTCCCACAGAATGAACCCAAACACTTGGGAGCTTGGACAATCCCCCGAGAGGAAGGCTCTTCCTCGGCCCCTGAAGCAACCCCTACCCTGAACGGCCACTGTGAACGCAACACCCAGAGACAAAAGCCTGAGCGACTGCCTCCCACTTGCCCTCCTTTGATATCCAGAGGATCTCCCCTCTCGGACTGGAGATCAGGCCTGCCATTACCTTGGCCCCTACCTGAGCCAAGTTTGCTTTTTCAGACATCTGTCCCCACAGGCCTGGCAAACACAGCCTCTAGGCTGGGTCCTCTGGAGCCATACCACAGGACCATGCCTGCTCTCTCCTGGGAAACTCTGTCCTTTCCTTTGGCCACACACCTCCAGAATATGAGAAACCTCAAGGCCCCCGAGGACATACCATTACCGGGAGCCTCCCTGCACACACAGGGGCCTTCGGACACAAGCTGAGCTGCTACCTCTATGAAGGCATGCACACAGATGTCAACAGAGATAGAAGGTTGAGCCCGACAGGCCCTTAGGCCCTAATCTCAACTCTTGCTTTGTTTTCCAGGTGTCACTCCTCAGAGGCTTTGGTTCGAAGAACAGGATATGGGGCTTTCCTGAGGCACTGAACAGAACTTCTCTCGTCTCCACATGGGAAGCTTCCTTGTTGGAGCCGTGTCAAACACCTCAGTTTGGAGAATCCTGCAGAGTCCCTGAGCCACCTCCACATTCCAAGGTCTCCCAGGCCACCAAGCCACAGTAGGACTCATCTTCAGGAGAGTCCATTTCAACTCTCCCCTCTGGGTAGCTCACCCAGGCGCCCGCAGATTGAGCCTGCCTTGTCCTGACTAAAGAGTGGGAATATGAGGTGGCGTTCCCAGGCATCCATGCTTAGACACCTGCTCTCGAGTCTTTCCGTATGGGGCCTCCTGGAACCATCCAATAGCACTCGAATTTCGTGCAGAAGGAAACCTTGAGGTTTGGAGTAGTTCACAAATCCCATCGTAGGCAAACCTTCCTGGCCTCATGAGGCCCCCACACCATTCAGGAAGAGGCCATGCTGGACAAAAACTCTAGCCTGAGGCACGTCTCAGAGTTGAAATGACCTCAGTGCAGGAGATCTCGATTCAGCCTCTCAGAGTGGGCCTGCCGTGACATCGGTCCCAAACCTCACGCTAGCTTGTGTTTTCAGACTTCCTTCCTCACACTCCTGGCAAACAAGCCCTCCGGACTAGGAACTCCAGAACCACAACCCAGCCCAGGGTCTGCCCAAGGGAAGAAAAACGTTTCCCTGTGGGGCTCTCTCCAGAAAACCCAGATGAGGATCAACCTGCTCGGGCCTCGACGGTACCCGAACTGGATAGGCTGTTCTGGGCACTCATGCTCTGTCTGACACAGCCTGAAGCCAGACGTCCAGACAGACAAGGAGACAGCTGGCCGCACACCCAGCACTTCGGACACGCTATGGTCTTATGCCGTCACCTCTTCCTAACCTTGGTTTTCAGATATCTGAACCTAGATATTATATCAATTCTCCACACAGCTGGGTATCGCAAGCACAACACAGAACTCCTCCTTCCCCGTGGCTGTAAAGCTTGCTCTTGGCATGGAGTCACACCTTCAGGGTGGGAGAAACCTTCCTGGTCCCTGATGCCACGCCCAAACTTGAGTGCTGCTTGGGCACAAATTCACACTCTGACCCTCAGCATGAGCCCCATGTCAAAGAAAGGCCTGTCAGGGCCTTGGCCACGAGCCCGCATATGGGGCTTGCCAAGCACCTATGCACCCAATCCTCAACAGTGTTTGAGTTTTCCAGTCGCCCCGCCCGTACCTGGGGCTCTGCTCTGGAATCCCTTTCTTGGAGAGACACGTGAGCCAGACAACACTTTTCCACCCTTCCCATAAAATGACCCCAAACTCTTGGGAGCTGGGACAAATCCCCAGAGAGGGATACTCGTCCACAGTCCCTGAGGCCACCCCTCCAATCCACGGCTATCTCGGACACAACATCCAGAGACAAAAGCCTGAAGGAACGCCTCCCACTCGCCCTTGTTTCAGAGGCCCAGGAGCTCCCTCTCGGGCTGTACATCCGGCCTGCCATACCCTAGGCGCCACTCATAAGCTGAGTTTGTGTTTTCAGACTTCTGTGCCCTCAGCCTGGATCCACACAACCGCCAGGGTAGGGCCTCTGGAGCCACAGCGAAAGATTGTGCCTGCCCTCTCCAAGGAAATTGTGCCCAATCCATTGACCACAACCCTACAGGTTAGGGAAAAGCTCCAAGGCCCCTGAGGCCATCAATAGTGTAGGCCACCCTGGACTAAGAGGGGCTCTCTGACACCACGGAGCAACTATCTCCACTTAGACTCTCAGACAGTGTCCCCAGAGACAGAAGGTTGAAATGGACAGGCCCCCAGGCCCTAATCTGAACCTTAGCTTTGGTTTCCATGTGTCCGTCCTCAGACGTCTGTTTTCGTAGACCAGCACACGGGGCTTTTCTGAGGCTCCAAACCAAACCTCTCTCGCCTCCACATGGGGAGCTTACTTACTGGGGATGTATCAAACCCTTCAGGTACGAGAGTTCCGCAGGGCCACTGAACAACCAGCACATTCCAAGGTTTCCATGGACCCAAACGCACATTATGACGCATCCTCAGGAGAGGCCATTTCAACTCAGCCCCCTGGTTAGCGTGCCCCAGAGGCAGCAGATCAAACATATCTTGTGGCTAATGGCCAATGGGAATGCGAGGAATGCTGTACAGGGATCCATTCTTCGATCCGTGCTCTCCAGTCCTTCTGTATGGTATGTCCTGGAGCCATGCAACAGGACTCGAATGTCCCACAGAAGGAAACCTGGTGGTTTGGGGCAACCTCCAAACTCAGCGTGGGAAAACTTCCTTGGCCTCATGAGGCCCCCGCTTCATGAAGGTGCCATCATGGACACATACTCCAGCCTCAGCCAACGTCTATCCTCAGCCTGACTTCAGATGCAGGAGATTTTGTTTCAGCCTCTGCCTAGTGGGCCTGCTCTGCCCTTGGCTCCAATCCTCACTTTAGCTTGTGTTCCTAGACTTCCGTCCTCACACTCCTGGCCCACAAACCCTCCCTACTGGGAATTCTGGGGCCACAATGAAGCACTCCGCCTGCCTCCCAGGAGAAAAACTTTGTCTATGGTGCTGCCCAGAAACCCCAAATGAGGATCAAACTGCTTGGCCCTCGGCAACACCCCAATTGCATAGGCTACCTTAAACACTGATGCTCTGTCGCAAATAGCCTGAGCCCAGACCTTCCAACAGACACCGACACAGCTGGCTGCACACCCAGCACATTGGACCCGCCACTGCCTTAGGCCACCATCCATTCCCAACCTGGGTTTTCAGTCATCAGAACCTAGACCTTATCTCCAATCCCTGCACAGTGGGGAACCTGATGCACAAGTCAGAACCCCTCCTTCCCCATGGCAAGAAACCTTGCTGCTGGCAGTGAGTCAAACCTTCAGTGTAGGAGAAAACGGCATGGCCCATGAGGCCACGCCCATGTGTGAGGGCCGCCTTGGGCACAAACACACATTGTGACCCTCAGCGTGAGTACCTTATTCAAGTAACGCCTCTCAGTGATTGGACCAAGAGCCCGCATATGTGGCTTGCCATGCCCATAGGCACGCAGGACTAACTAGATGGTGTGTATTCCAGTTGAGGGAAACCACTGCTGTGCTCTAGAGTCCCTCTCCTGGGGGGTCCCTTGTGGCAGAAAACAGTACTCTTCCCTTCCCACAGAATGAACCCAAACACTTGGGAGCTTGGACAATCCCCCGAGAGGAAGGCTCTTCCTCGGCCCCTGAAGCAACCCCTACCCTGAACGGCCACTGTGAACGCAACACCCAGAGACAAAAGCCTGAGCGACTGCCTCCCACTTGCCCTCCTTTGATATCCAGAGGATCTCCCCTCTCGGACTGGAGATCAGGCCTGCCATTACCTTGGCCCCTACCTGAGCCAAGTTTGCTTTTTCAGACATCTGTCCCCACAGCCCTGGCAAACACAGCCTCTAGGCTGGGTCCTCTGGAGCCATACCACAGGACCATGCCTGCTCTCTCCTGGGAAACTCTGTCCATTCCTTTGGCCACACACCTCCAGAATATGAGAAACCTCAAGGCCCCCGAGGACATACCATTACCGGGAGCCTCCCTGCACACACAGGGGCCTTCGGACACAAGCGGAGCTGCTACCTCCATGAAGGCATGCACACAGATGTCAACAGAGATAGAAGGTTGAGCCCGACAGGCCCTTAGGCCCTAATCTCAACTCTTGCTTTGTTTTCCAGGTGTCACTCCTCAGAGGCTTTGGTTCGAAGAACAGGATATGGGGCTTTCCTGAGGCACTGAACAGAACTTCTCTCGTCTCCACATGGGAAGCTTCCTTGTTGGAGCCGTGTCAAACACCTCAGGTTGGAGCATCCTGCAGAGTCCCTGAGCCACCTCCACATTCCAAGGTCTCCCAGGCCACCAAGCCACAGTAGGACTCATCTTCAGGAGAGTCCATTTCAACTCTCCCCTCTGGGTAGCTCACCCAGGAGCCCGCAGATTGAGCCTGCCTTGTCCTGACTAAAGAGTGGGAATATGAGGTGGCGTTCCCAGGCATCCATGCTTAGACACCTGCTCTCGAGTCTTTCCGTATGGGGCCTCCTGGAACCATCCAATAGCACTCGACTTTCGTGCAGAAGGAAACCTTGAGGTTTGGAGTAGTTCACAAATCCCATCGTAGGCAAACCTTCCTGGCCTCATGAGGCCCCCACACCATTCAGGAAGAGGCCATGTAGGACAAAAACTCTAGCCTGAGGCACGTCTCAGAGTTGAAATGACCTCAGTGCAGGAGATCTCGATTCAGCCTCTCAGAGTGGGCCTGCCGTGCCATCGGTCCCAAACCTCACGCTAGCTTGTGTTTTCAGACTTCCTTCCTCACACTCCTGGCAAACAAGCCCTCCGGACTAGGAACTCCAGAACCACAACCCAGCCCAGGGTCTGCCCAAGGGAAGAAAAACGTTTCCCTGTGGGGCTCTCTCCAGAAAACCCAGATGAGGATCAACCTGCTCGGGCCTCGACGGTACCCGAACTGGATAGGCTGCTCTGGGCACTCATGCTCTGTCTGACACAGCCTGAAGCCAGACGTCCAGACAGACAAGGAGACAGCTGGCCGCACACCCAGCACTTCGGACACGCCATGGTCTTATGCCGTCACCTCTTCCTAACCTTGGTTTTCAGATATCTGAACCTAGACATTATATCAATTCTCCACAGCTGGGTATCGCAAGCACAACACAGAACTCCTCCTTCCCCGTGGCTGTAAACCTTGCTCTTGGCATGGAGTCACACCTTCAGGGTGGGAGAAACCTTCTTGGTCCCTGATGCCACGCCCAAACTTGAGTGCTGCTTGGGCACAAATTCACACTCTGACCCTCAGCATGAGCCCCATGTCAAAGAAAGGCCTGTCAGGGCCTGGGCCAAGAGCCCGCATATGGGGCTTGCCAAGCCCCTATGCACCCAATCCTCACCAGTGTTTGAGTTTTCCAGTCGCCCCGCCCGTACCTGGGGCTCTGCTCTGGAATCCCTTTCTTGGAGAACACGTGAGCCAGACAACACTTTTCCACCCTTCCCACAAAATGACCCCAAACTCTTGGGAGCTGGGACAAATCCCCAGAGAGGGATACTCGTCCACAGTCCCTGAGGCCACCCCTCCAATCCACGGCTATCTCGGACACAACATCCAGAGACAAAAGCCTGAAGGAACGCCTCCCACTCGCCCTTGTTTCAGAGGCCCAGGAGCTCCCTCTCGGGCTGTACATCCGGCCTGCCATACCCTAGGCGCCACTCATAAGCTGAGTTTGTGGTTTCAGACTTCTGTGCCCTCAGCCTGGACCCACACAACCGCCAGGCTAGGGCCTCTGGAGCCACAGCGAAAGATTGTGCCTGCCCTCTCCAAGGAAATTGTGCCCAATCCATTGACCACAACCCTACAGGTTAGGGAAAAGCTCCAAGGCCCCTGAGGCCATCAATAGTGTAGGCCACCCTGGACTAAGAGGGGCTCTCTGACACCAGCGGAGCAACTATCTCCACTTAGACTCTCAGACAGTGTCCCCAGAGACAGAAGGTTGAAATGGTCAGGCCCCCAGGCCCTAATCTCAACCTTAGCTTTGGTTTCCATGTGTCCGTCCTCAGAGGTCTGTTTTCGTACACCAGCACACGGGGCTTTTCTGAGGCTCCAAACCAAACCTCTCTCGCCTCCACATGGGGAGCTTACTTACTGGGGATGTATCAAACCCTTCAGGTAGGAGAGTTCCGCAGGGCCACTGAACAACCAGCACATTCCAAGGTTTCCATGGACCCAAACGCACATTATGACGCATCCTCAGGAGAGGCCATTTCAACTCAGCCCCCTGGTTAGCGTGCCCCAGAGGCAGCACATCAAACATATCTTGTGGCTAATGGCCAATGGGAATGCGAGGCATGCTGTACAGGGATCCATCCTTCGAACCGTGCTCTCCAGTCCTTCCGTATGGTATGTCCTAAAGCCATGCAACAGGACTCGAATGTCCCACAGAAGGAAACCTGGTGGTTTGGGGCAACCTCCAAACTCAGCGTGGGAAAACTTCCTTGGCCTCATGAGGCCCCCGCTTCATGAGGGTGCCATCATGGACACATACTCCAGCCTCAGCCAACGTCTGATCCTCAGCCTGACTTCAGATGCAGGAGATTTTGATTCAGCCTCTGCCTAGTGGGCCTGCTCTGCCCTTGGCTCCAATCCTCACTTTAGCTTGTGTTCCTAGACTTCCGTCCTCACACTCCTGGCCCGCAAACCCTCCCTACTGGGAATTCTGGGGCCACAATGAAGCACTCCGCCTGCCTCCCAGGAGAAAAACTTTGTCTATGGTGCTGCCCAGAAACCCCAAATGAGGATCAAACTGCTTGGCCCTCGGCAACACCCCAATTGCATAGGCTACCTTAAACACTGATGCTCTGTCGCAAATAGCCTGAGCCCAGACCTTCCAACAGACACCGACACAGCTGGCTGCACACCCAGCACATTGGACCCGCCACTGCCTTAGGCCACCATCCATTCCCAACCTGGGTTTTCAGTCATCAGAACCTAGACCTTATCTCCAATCCCTGCACAGGGGGGAACCTGATGCACAAGTCAGAACCCCTCCTTCCCCATGGCAAGAAACCTTGCTGCTGGCAGTGAGTCAAACCTTCAGTGTAGGAGAAAACGGCATGGCCCATGAGGCCACGCCCATGTGTGAGGGCCGCCTTGGGCACAAACACACATTGTGACCCTCAGCGTGAGTACCTTATTCAAGTAACGCCTCTCAGTGATTGGACCAAGAGCCCGCATATGTGGCTTGCCATGGCCATAGGCACGCAGGACTAACTAGATGGTGTGTATTCCAGTTGAGGGAACCCACTGCTGTGCTCTAGAGTCCCTCTCCTGGGGGGTCCCCTGTGGCAGAAAACAGTACTCTTCCCTTCCCACAGAATGAACCCAAACACTTGGGAGCTTGGACAATCCCCCGAGAGGAAGGCTCTTCCTCGGCCCCTGAAGCAACCCCTACCCGGAACGGCCACTGTGAACGCAACACCCAGAGACAGAAGACTGAGCGACTGCCTCCCAATTGCCCTCCTTTGATATCCAGAGGATCTCCCCTCTCGGACTGGAGATCAGGCCTGCCATTACCTTGGCCCCTACCTGAGCCAAGTTTGCTTTTTCAGACATCTGTCCCCACAGCCCTGGCAAACACAGCCTCTAGGCTGGGTCCTCTGGAGCCATACCACAGGACCGTGCCTGCTCTCTCCTGGGAAACTCTGTCCATTCCTTTGGCCACACACCTCCAGAATATTAGAAACCTCAAGGCCCCCGAGGACATACAATTACCGGGAGCCTCCCTGCACACACAGGGGCCTTCGGACACAAGCGGAGCTGCTACCTCCATGAAGGCATGCACACAGATGTCAACAGAGATAGAAGGTTGAGCCCGACAGGCCCTTAGGCCCTAATCTCAACTCTTGCTTTGTTTTCCAGGTGTCACTCCTCAGAGGCTTTGGTTCGAAGAACAGGATATGGGGCTTTCCTGAGGCACTGAACAGAACTTCTCTCGTCTCCACATGGGAAGCTTCCTTGTTGGAGCCGTGTCAAACACCTCAGGTTGGAGCATCCTGCAGAGTCCCTGAGCCACCTCCACATTCCAAGGTCTCCCAGGCCACCAAGCCACAGTAGGACTCATCTTCAGGAGAGTCCATTTCAACTCTCCCCTCTGGGTAGCTCACCCAGGAGCCCGCAGATTGAGCCTGCCTTGTCCTGACTAAAGAGTGGGAATATGAGGTGGCGTTCCCAGGCATCCATGCTTAGACACCTGCTCTCGAGTCTTTCCGTATGGGGCCTCCTGGAACCATCCAATAGCACTCGACTTTCGTGCAGAAGGAAACCTTGAGGTTTGGAGTAGTTCACAAATCCCATCGTAGGCAAACCTTCCTGGCCTCATGAGGCCCCCACACCATTCAGGAAGAGGCCATGCTGGACAAAAACTCTAGCCTGAGGCACGTCTCAGAGTTGAAATGACCTCAGTGCAGGAGATCTCGATTCAGCCTCTCAGAGTGGGCCTGCCGTGCCATCGGTCCCAAACCTCACGCTAGCTTGTGTTTTCAGACTTCCTTCCTCACACTCCTGGCAAACAAGCCCTCCGGACTAGGAACTCCAGAACCACAACCCAGCCCAGGGTCTGCCCAAGGGAAGAAAAACGTTTCCCTGTGGGGCTCTCTCCAGAAAACCCAGATGAGGATCAACCTGCTCGGGCCTCGACGGTACCCGAACTGGATAGGCTGCTCTGGGCACTCATGCTCTGTCTGACACAGCCTGAAGCCAGACGTCCAGACAGACAAGGAGACAGCTGGCCGCACACCCAGCACTTCGGACACGCCATGGTCTTATGCCGTCACCTCTTCCTAACCTTGGTTTTCAGATATCTGAACCTAGACATTATATCAATTCTCCACAGCTGGGTATCGCAAGCACAACACAGAACTCCTCCTTCCCCGTGGCTGTAAAGCTTGCTCTTGGCATGGAGTCACACCTTCAGGGTGGGAGAAACCTTCTTGGTCCCTGATGCCACGCCCAAACTTGAGTGCTGCTTGGGCACAAATTCACACTCTGACCCTCAGCATGAGCCCCATGTCAAAGAAAGGCCTGTCAGGGCCTGGGCCAAGAGCCCGCATATGGGGCTTGCCAAGCCCCTATGCACCCAATCCTCACCAGTGTTTGAGTTTTCCAGTCGCCCCGCCCGTACCTGGGGCTCTGCTCTGGAATCCCTTTCTTGGAGAACACGTGAGCCAGACAACACTTTTCCACCCTTCCCACAAAATGACCCCAAACTCTTGGGAGCTGGGACAAATCCCCAGAGAGGGATACTCGTCCACAGTCCCTGAGGCCACCCCTCCAATCCACGGCTATCTCGGACACAACATCCAGAGACAAAAGCCTGAAGGAACGCCTCCCACTCGCCCTTGTTTCAGAGGCCCAGGAGCTCCCTCTCGGGCTGTACATCCGGCCTGCCATACCCTAGGCGCCACTCATAAGCTGAGTTTGTGGTTTCAGACTTCTGTGCCCTCAGCCTGGACCCACACAACCGCCAGGCTAGGGCCTCTGGAGCCACAGCGAAAGATTGTGCCTGCCCTCTCCAAGGAAATTGTGCCCAATCCATTGACCACAACCCTACAGGTTAGGGAAAAGCTCCAAGGCCCCTGAGGCCATCAATAGTGTAGGCCACCCTGGACTAAGAGGGGCTCTCTGACACCAGCGGAGCAACTATCTCCACTTAGACTCTCAGACAGTGTCCCCAGAGACAGAAGGTTGAAATGGTCAGGCCCCCAGGCCCTAATCTCAACCTTAGCTTTGGTTTCCATGTGTCCGTCCTCAGAGGTCTGTTTTCGTAGACCAGCACACGGGGCTTTTCTGAGGCTCCAAACCAAACCTCTCTCGCCTCCACATGGGGAGCTTACTTACTGGGGATGTATCAAACCCTTCAGGTAGGAGAGTTCCGCAGGGCCACTGAACAACCAGCACATTCCAAGGTTTCCATGGACCCAAACGCACATTATGACGCATCCTCAGGAGAGGCCATTTCAACTCAGCCCCCTGGTTAGCGTGCCCCAGAGGCAGCAGATCAAACATATCTTGTGGCTAATGGCCAATGGGAATGCGAGGCATGCTGTACAGGGATCCATCCTTCGAACCGTGCTCTCCAGTCCTTCCGTATGGTATGTCCTAAAGCCATGCAACAGGACTCGAATGTCCCACAGAAGGAAACCTGGTGGTTTGGGGCAACCTCCAAACTCAGCGTGGGAAAACTTCCTTGGCCTCATGAGGCCCCCGCTTCATGAGGGTGCCATCATGGACACATACTCCAGCCTCAGCCAACGTCTGATCCTCAGCCTGACTTCAGATGCAGGAGATTTTGATTCAGCCTCTGCCTAGTGGGCCTGCTCTGCCCTTGGCTCCAATCCTCACTTTAGCTTGTGTTCCTAGACTTCCGTCCTCACACTCCTGGCCCGCAAACCCTCCCTACTGGGAATTCTGGGGCCACAATGAAGCACTCCGCCTGCCTCCCAGGAGAAAAACTTTGTCTATGGTGCTGCCCAGAAACCCCAAATGAGGATCAAACTGCTTGGCCCTCGGCAACACCCCAATTACATAGGCTACCTTAAACACTGATGCTCTGTCACAAATAGCCTGAGCCCAGACCTTCCAACAGACACCGACACAGCTGGCTGCACACCCAGCACATTGGACCCGCCACTGCCTTAGGCCACCATCCATTCCCAACCTGGGTTTTCAGTCATCAGAACCTAGACCTTATCTCCAATCCCTGCACAGGGGGGAACCTGATGCACAAGTCAGAACCCCTCCTTCCCCATGGCAAGAAACCTTGCTGCTGTCAGTGAGTCAAACCTTCAGTGTAGGAGAAAACGGCATGGCCCATGAGGCCACGCCCATGTGTGAGGGCCGCCTTGGGCACAAACACACATTGTGACCCTCAGCGTGAGTACCTTATTCAAGTAACGCCTCTCAGTGATTGGACCAAGAGCCCGCATATGTGGCTTGCCATGGCCATAGGCACGCAGGACTAACTAGATGGTGTGTATTCCAGTTGAGGGAACCCACTGCTGTGCTCTAGAGTCCCTCTCCTGGGGGGTCCCCTGTGGCAGAAAACAGTACTCTTCCCTTCCCACAGAATGAACCCAAACACTTGGGAGCTTGGACAATCCCCCGAGAGGAAGGCTCTTCCTCGGCCCCTGAAGCAACCCCTACCCGGAACGGCCACTGTGAACGCAACACCCAGAGACAGAAGCCTGAGCGACTGCCTCCCAATTGCCCTCCTTTGATATCCAGAGGATCTCCCCTCTCGGACTGGAGATCAGGCCTGCCATTACCTTGGCCCCTACCTGAGCCAAGTTTGCTTTTTCAGACATCTGTCCCCACAGCCCTGGCAAACACAGCCTCTAGGCTGGGTCCTCTGGAGCCATACCACAGGACCATGCCTGCTCTCTCCTGGGAAACTCTGTCCATTCCTTTGGCCACACACCTCCTGAATATTAGAAACCTCAAGGCCCCCGAGGACATACAATTACCGGGAGCCTCCCTGCACACACAGGGGCCTTCGGACACAAGCTGAGCTGCTACCTCCATGAAGGCATGCACACAGATGTCAACAGAGATAGAAGGTTGAGCCCGACAGGCCCTTAGGCCCTAATCTCAACTCTTGCTTTGTTTTCCAGGTGTCACTCCTCAGAGGCTTTGGTTCGAAGAACAGGATATGGGGCTTTCCTGAGGCACTGAACAGAACTTCTCTCGTCTCCACATGGGAAGCTTCCTTGTTGGAGCCGTGTCAAACACCTCAGGTTGGAGAATCCTGCAGAGTCCCTGAGCCACCTCCACATTCCAAGGTCTCCCAGGCCACCAAGCCACAGTAGGACTCATCTTCAGGAGAGTCCATTTCAACTCTCCCCTCTGGGTAGCTCACCCAGGAGCCCGCAGATTGAGCCTGCCTTGTCCTGACTAAAGAGTGGGAATATGAGGTGGCGTTCCCAGGCATCCATGCTTAGACACCTGCTCTCGAGTCTTTCCGTATGGGGCCTCCTGGAACCATCCAAGAGCACTCGACTTTCGTGCAGAAGGAAACCTTGAGGTTTGGAGTAGTTCACAAATCCCATCGTAGGCAAACCTTCCTGGCCTCATGAGGCCCCCACACCATTCAGGAAGAGGCCATGCTGGACAAAAACTCTAGCCTGATGCACGTCTCAGAGTTGAAATGACCTCAGTGCAGGAGATCTCGATTCAGCCTCTCAGAGTGGGCCTGCCGTGCCATCGGTCCCAAACCTCACGCTAGCTTGTGTTTTCAGACTTCCTTCCTCACACTCCTGGCAAACAAGCCCTCTGGACTAGGAACTCCAGAACCACAACCCAGCCCAGGGTCTGCCCAAGGGAAGAAAAACGTTTCCCTGTGGGGCTCTCTCCAGAAAACCCAGATGAGGATCAACCTGCTCGGGCCTCGACGGTACCCGAACTGGATAGGCTGCTCTGGGCACTCATGCTCTGTCTGACACAGCCTGAAGCCAGACGTCCAGACAGACAAGGAGACAGCTGGCCGCACACCCAGCACTTCGGACACGCCATGGTCTTATGCCGTCACCTCTTCCTAACCTTGGTTTTCAGATATCTGAACCTAGACATTATATCAATTCTCCACACAGCTGGGTATCGCAAGCACAACACAGAACTCCTCCTTCCCCGTGGCTGTAAAGCTTGCTCTTGGCATGGAGTCACACCTTCAGGGTGGGAGAAACCTTCCTGGTCCCTGATGCCACGCCCAAACTTGAGTGCTGCTTGGGCACAAATTCACACTCTGACCCTCAGCATGAGCCCCATGTCAAAGAAAGGCCTGTCAGGGCCTGGGCCAAGAGCCCGCATATGGGGCTTGCCAAGCCCCTATGCACCCAATCCTCACCAGTGTTTGAGTTTTCCAGTCGCCCCGCCCGTACCTGGGGCTCTGCTCTGGAATCCCTTTCTTGGAGAGACACGTGAGCCAGACAACACTTTTCCACCCTTCCCACATAATGACCCCAAACTCTTGGGAGCTGGAACAAATCCCCAGAGAGGGGTACTCGTCCACAGTCCCTGAGGCCACCCCTCCAATCCACGGCTATCTCGGACACAACATCCAGAGACAAAAGCCTGAAGGAACGCCTCCCACTCGCCCTTGTTTCAGAGGCCGAGGAGCTCCCTCTCGGGCTGTACATCCAGCCTGCCATACCCTAGGCGCCACTCATAAGCTGAGTTTGTGTTTTCAGACTTCTGTGCCCTCAGCCTGGACCCACACAACCGCCAGGCTAGGGCCTCTGGAGCCACAGCGAAAGATTGTGCCTGCCCTCTCCAAGGAAATTGTGCCCAATCCATTGACCACAACCCTACAGGTTAGGGAAAAGCTCCAAGGCCCCTGAGGCCATCAATAGTGTAGGCCACCCTGGACTAAGAGGGGCTCTCTGACACCAGCGGAGCAACTATCTCCACTTAGACTCTCAGACAGTGTCCCCAGAGACAGAAGGTTGAAATGGACAGGCCCCCAGGCCCTAATCTGAACCTTAGCTTTGGTTTCCATGTGTCCGTCCTCAGAGGTTTGTTTTCGTAGACCAGCACACGGGGCTTTTCTGAGGCTCCAAACCAAACCTCTCTCGCCTCCACATGGGGAGCTTACTTACTGGGGATGTATCAAACCCTTCAGGTACGAGAGTTCCGCAGGGCCACTGAACAACCAGCACATTCCAAGGTTTCCATGGACCCAAACGCACATTATGACGCATCCTCAGGAGAGGCCATTTCAACTCAGCTCCCTGGTTAGCGTGCCCCAGAGGCAGCAGATCAAACATATCTTGTGGCTAATGGCCAATGGGAATGCGAGGCATGCTGTACAGGGATCCATCCTTCGAACCGTGCTCTCCAGTCCTTCCGTATGGTATGTCCTGGAGCCATGCAACAGGACTCGAATGTCCCACAGAAGGAAACCTGGTGGTTTGGGGCAACCTCCAAACTCAGCGTGGGAAAACTTCCTTGGCCTCATGAGGCCCCCGCTTCATGAAGGTGCCAACATGGACACATACTCCAGCCTCAGCCAACGTCTGATCCTCAGCCTGACTTCAGATGCAGGAGATTTTGATTCAGCCTCTGCCTAGTGGGCCTGCTCTGCCCTTGGCTCCAATCCTCACTTTAGCTTGTGTTCCTAGACTTCCGTCCTCACACTCCTGGCCCGCAAACCCTCCCTACTGGGAATTCTGGGGCCACAATGAAGCACTCCGCCTGCCTCCCAGGAGAAAAACTTTGTCTATGGTGCTACCCAGAAACCCCAAATGAGGATCAAACTGCTTGGCCCTCGGCAACACCCCAATTGCATAGGCTACCTTAAACACTGATGCTCTGTCGCAAATAGCCTGAGCCCAGACGTTCCAACAGACACCGACACAGCTGGCTGCACACTGAGCACATTGAACCCGCCACTGCCTTAGGCCACCATCCATTCCCAACCTGGGTTTTCAGTCATCAGAACCTAGACCTTATCTCCAATCCCTGCAGAGGGGGGAACCTGATGCACAAGTCAGAACCCCTCCTTCCCCATGGCAAGAAACCTTGCTGCTGGCAGTGAGTCAAACCTTCAGTGTAGGAGAAAACGGCATGTCCCATGAGGCCACGCCCATGTGTGAGGGCCGCCTTGGGCACAAACACACATTGTGACCCTCAGCGTGAGTACCTTATTCAAGTAACGCCTCTCAGTGATTGGACCAAGAGCCCGCATATGTGGCTTGCCATGCCCATAGGCACGCAGGACTAACTAGATGGTGTGTATTCCAGTTGAGGGAACCCACTGCTGTGCTCTAGAGTCCCTCTCCTGGGGGGTCCCCTGTGGCAGAAAACAGTACTCTTCCCTTCCCACAGAATGAACCCAAACACTTGGGAGCTTGGACAATCCCCTGAGAGGAAGGCTCTTCCTCGGCCCCTGAAGCAACCCCTACCCTGAACGGCCACTGTGAACGCAACACCCAGAGACAGAAGCCTGAGCGACTGCCTCCCACTTGCCCTCCTTTGATATCCAGAGGATCTCCCCTCTCGGACTGGAGATCAGGCCTGCCATTACCTTGGCCCCTACCTGAGCCAAGTTTGCTTTTTCAGACATCTGTCCCCACAGCCCTGGCAAACACAGCCTCTAGGCTGGGTCCTCTGGAGCCATACCACAGGACCATGCCTGCTCTCTCCTGGGAAACTCTGTCCATTCCTTTGGCTACACACCTACAGAATATGAGAAACATCAAGGCCCCCGAGGACATACCATTACCGGGAGCCTCCCTGCACACACAGGGGCCTTCGGACACAAGCTGAGCTGCTACCTCCATGAAGGCATGCACACAGATGTCAACAGAGATAGAAGGTTGAGCCCGACAGGCCCTTAGGCCCTAATCTCAACTCTTGCTTTGTTTTCCAGGTGTCACTCCTCAGAGGCTTTGGTTCGAAGAACAGGATATGGGGCTTTCCTGAGGCACTGAACAGAACTTCTCTCGTCTCCACATGGGAAGCTTCCTTGTTGGAGCCGTGTCAAACACCTCAGGTTGGAGAATCCTGCAGAGTCCCTGAGCCACCTCCACATTCCAAGGTCTCCCAGGCCACCAAGCCACAGTAGGACTCATCTTCAGGAGAGTCCATTTCAACTCTCCCCTCTGGGTAGCTCACCCAGGAGCCCGCAGATTGAGCCTGCCTTGTCCTGACTAAAGAGTGGGAATATGAGGTGGCGTTCCCAGGCATCCATGCTTAGACACCTGCTCTCGAGTCTTTCCGTATGGGGCCTCCTGGAACCATCCAAGAGCACTCGACTTTCGTGCAGAAGGAAACCTTGAGGTTTGGAGTAGTTCACAAATCCCATCGTAGGCAAACCTTCCTGGCCTCATGAGGCCCCCACACCATTCAGGAAGAGGCCATGCTGGACAAAAACTCTAGCCTGATGCACGTCTCAGAGTTGAAATGACCTCAGTGCAGGAGATCTCGATTCAGCCTCTCAGAGTGGGCCTGCCGTGCCATCGGTCCCAAACCTCACGCTAGCTTGTGTTTTCAGACTTCCTTCCTCACACTCCTGGCAAACAAGCCCTCCGGACTAGGAACTCCAGAACCACAACCCAGCCCAGGGTCTGCCCAAGGGAAGAAAAACGTTTCCCTGTGGGGCTCTCTCCAGAAAACCCAGATGAGGATCAACCTGCTCGGGCCTCGACGGTACCCGAACTGGATAGGCTGCTCTGGGCACTCATGCTCTGTCTGACACAGCCTGAAGCCAGACGTCCAGACAGACAAGGAGACAGCTGGCCGCACACCCAGCACTTCGGACACGCCATGGTCTTATGCCGTCACCTCTTCCTAACCTTGGTTTTCAGATATCTGAACCTAGACATTATATCAATTCTCCACACAGCTGGGTATCGCAAGCACAACACAGAACTCCTCCTTCCCCGTGGCTGTAAAGCTTGCTCTTGGCATGGAGTCACACCTTCAGGGTGGGAGAAACCTTCCTGGTCCCTGATGCCACGCCCAAACTTGAGTGCTGCTTGGGCACAAATTCACACTCTGACCCTCAGCATGAGCCCCATGTCAAAGAAAGGCCTGTCAGGGCCTGGGCCAAGAGCCCGCATATGGGGCTTGCCAAGCCCCTATGCACCCAATCCTCACCAGTGTTTGAGTTTTCCAGTCGCCCCGCCCGTACCTGGGGCTCTGCTCTGGAATCCCTTTCTTGGAGAGACACGTGAGCCAGACAACACTTTTCCACCCTTCCCACATAATGACCCCAAACTCTTGGGAGCTGGAACAAATCCCCAGAGAGGGGTACTCGTCCACAGTCCCTGAGGCCACCCCTCCAATCCACGGCTATCTCGGACACAACATCCAGAGACAAAAGCCTGAAGGAACGCCTCCCACTCGCCCTTGTTTCAGAGGCCGAGGAGCTCCCTCTCAGGCTGTACATCCAGCCTGCCATACCCTAGGCGCCACTCATAAGCTGAGTTTGTGTTTTCAGACTTCTGTGCCCTCAGCCTGGACCCACACAACCGCCAGGCTAGGGCCTCTGGAGCCACAGCGAAAGATTGTGCCTGCCCTCTCCAAGGAAATTGTGCCCAATCCATTGACCACAACCCTACAGGTTAGGGAAAAGCTCCAAGGCCCCTGAGGCCATCAATAGTGTAGGCCACCCTGGACTAAGAGGGGCTCTCTGACACCAGCGGAGCAACTATCTCCACTTAGACTCTCAGACAGTGTCCCCAGAGACAGAAGGTTGAAATGGACAGGCCCCCAGGCCCTAATCTGAACCTTAGCTTTGGTTTCCATGTGTCCGTCCTCAGAGGTCTGTTTTCGTAGACCAGCACACGGGGCTTTTCTGAGGCTCCAAACCAAACCTCTCTCGCCTCCACATGGGGAGCTTACTTACTGGGGATGTATCAAACCCTTCAGGTACGAGAGTTCCGCAGGGCCACTGAACAACCAGCACATTCCAAGGTTTCCATGGACCCAAACGCACATTATGACGCATCCTCAGGAGAGGCCATTTCAACTCAGCTCCCTGGTTAGCGTGCCCCAGAGGCAGCAGATCAAACATATCTTGTGGCTAATGGCCAATGGGAATGCGAGGCATGCTGTACAGGGATCCATCCTTCGAACCGTGCTCTCCAGTCCTTCCGTATGGTATGTCCTGGAGCCATGCAACAGGACTCGAATGTCCCACAGAAGGAAACCTGGTGGTTTGGGGCAACCTCCAAACTCAGCGTGGGAAAACTTCCTTGGCCTCATGAGGCCCCCGCTTCATGAAGGTGCCAACATGGACACATACTCCAGCCTCAGCCAACGTCTGATCCTCAGCCTGACTTCAGATGCAGGAGATTTTGATTCAGCCTCTGCCTAGTGGGCCTGCTCTGCCCTTGGCTCCAATCCTCACTTTAGCTTGTGTTCCTAGACTTCCGTCCTCACACTCCTGGCCCGCAAACCCTCCCTACTGGGAATTCTGGGGCCACAATGAAGCACTCCGCCTGCCTCCCAGGAGAAAAACTTTGTCTATGGTGCTACCCAGAAACCCCAAATGAGGATCAAACTGCTTGGCCCTCGGCAACACCCCAATTGCATAGGCTACCTTAAACACTGATGCTCTGTCGCAAATAGCCTGAGCCCAGACCTTCCAACAGACACCGACACAGCTGGCTGCACACTGAGCACATTGAACCCGCCACTGCCTTAGGCCACCATCCATTCCCAACCTGGGTTTTCAGTCATCAGAACCTAGACCTTATCTCCAATCCCTGCAGAGGGGGGAACCTGATGCACAAGTCAGAACCCCTCCTTCCCCATGGCAAGAAACCTTGCTGCTGGCAGTGAGTCAAACCTTCAGTGTAGGAGAAAACGGCATGTCCCATGAGGCCACGCCCATGTGTGAGGGCCGCCTTGGGCACAAACACACATTGTGACCCTCAGCGTGAGTACCTTATTCAAGTAACGCCTCTCAGTGATTGGACCAAGAGCCCGCATATGTGGCTTGCCATGCCCATAGGCACGCAGGACTAACTAGATGGTGTGTATTCCAGTTGAGGGAACCCACTGCTGTGCTCTAGAGTCCCTCTCCTGGGGGGTCCCCTGTGGCAGAAAACAGTACTCTTCCCTTCCCACAGAATGAACCCAAACACTTGGGAGCTTGGACAATCCCCCGAGAGGAAGGCTCTTCCTCGGCCCCTGAAGCAACCCCTACCCTGAACGGCCACTGTGAACGCAACACCCAGAGACAGAAGCCTGAGCGACTGCCTCCCACTTGCCCTCCTTTGATATCCAGAGGATCTCCCCTCTCGGACTGGAGATCAGGCCTGCCATTACCTTGGCCCCTACCTGAGCCAAGTTTGCTTTTTCAGACATCTGTCCCCACAGCCCTGGCAAACACAGCCTCTAGGCTGGGTCCTCTGGAGCCATACCACAGGACCATGCCTGCTCTCTCCTGGGAAACTCTGTCCGTTCCTTTGGCTACACACCTACAGAATATGAGAAACCTCAAGGCCCCCGAGGACATACCATTACCGGGAGCCTCCCTGCACACACAGGGGCCTTCGGACACAAGCTGAGCTGCTACCTCCATGAAGGCATGCACACAGATGTCAACAGAGATAGAAGGTTGAGCCCGACAGGCCCTTAGGCCCTAATCTCAACTCTTGCTTTGTTTTCCAGGTGTCACTCCTCAGAGGCTTTGGTTCGAAGAACAGGATATGGGGCTTTCCTGAGGCACTGAACAGAACTTCTCTCGTCTCCACATGGGAAGCTTCCTTGTTGGAGCCGTGTCAAACACCTCAGGTTGGAGAATCCTGCAGAGTCCCTGAGCCACCTCCACATTCCAAGGTCTCCCAGGCCACCAAGCCACAGTAGGACTCATCTTCAGGAGAGTCCATTTCAACTCTCCCCTCTGGGTAGCTCACCCAGGAGCCCGCAGATTGAGCCTGCCTTGTCCTGACTAAAGAGTGGGAATATGAGGTGGCGTTCCCAGGCATCCATGCTTAGACACCTGCTCTCGAGTCTTTCCGTATGGGGCCTCCTGGAACCATCCAAGAGCACTCGACTTTCGTGCAGAAGGAAACCTTGAGGTTTGGAGTAGTTCACAAATCCCATCGTAGGCAAACCTTCCTGGCCTCATGAGGCCCCCACACCATTCAGGAAGAGGCCATGCTGGACAAAAACTCTAGCCTGAGGCACGTCTCAGAGTTGAAATGACCTCAGTGCAGGAGATCTCGATTCAGCCTCTCAGAGTGGGCCTGCCGTGCCCGCGGTCCCAAACCTCACGCTAGCTTGTGTTTTCAGACTTCCTTCCTCACACTCCTGGCAAACAAGCCCTCCGGACTAGGAACTCCAGAACCACAACCCAGCCCAGGGTATGCCCAAGGGAAGAAAAACGTTTCCCTGTGGAGCTCTCTCCAGAAAACCCAGATGAGGATCAACCTGCTCGGGCCTCGACGGTACCCGAACTGGATAGGCTGCTCTAGGCACTCATGCTCTGTCTGACACAGCCTGAAGCCAGACGTCAAGACAGACAAGGAGACAGCTGGCCGCACACCCAGCACTTCGGACACGCCATGGTCTTATGCCGTCACCTCTTCCTAACCTTGGTTTTCAGATATCTGAACCTAGACATTATATCAATTCTCCACACAGCAGGGTATCGCAAGCACAACACAGAACTCCTCCTTCCCCGTGGCTGTAAAGCTTGATCTTGGCATGGAGTCACACCTTCAGGGTGGGAGAAACCTTCCTGGTCCCTGATGCCACGCCCAAACTTGAGTGCTGCTTGGGCACAAATTCACACTCTGACCCTCAGCATGAGCCCCATGTCAAAGAAAGGCCTGTCAGGGCCTGGGCCAAGAGCCCGCATATGGGGCTTGCCAAGCCCCTATGCACCCAATCCTCACCAGTGTTTGAGTTTTCCAGTCGCCCCGCCCGTACCTGGGGCTCTGCTCTGGAATCCCTTTCTTGGAGAGACACGTGAGCCAGACAACACTTTTCCACCCTTCCCACAAAATGACCCCAAACTCTTGGGAGCTGGAACAAATCCCCAGAGAGGGATACTCGTCCACAGTCCCTGAGGCCACCCCACCAATCCACGGATATCTCGGACACAACATCCAGAGACAAAAGCCTGAAGGAACGCCTCCCACTCGCCCTTGTTTCAGAGGCCCAGGAGCTCCCTCTCGGGCTGTACATCCAGCCTGCCATACCCTAGGCGCCACTCATAAGCTGAGTTTGTGTTTTCAGACTTCTGTGCCCTCAGCCTGGACCCACACAACCGCCAGGCTAGGGCCTCTGGAGCCACAGCGAAAGATTGTGCCTGCCCTCTCCAAGGAAATTGTGCCCAATCCATTAACCACAACCCTACAGGTTAGGGAAAAGCTCCAAGACCCCTGAGGCCATCAATAGTGTAGGCCACCCTGGACAAAGAGGGGCTCCCTGACACCAGCGGAGCAACTATCTCCACTTAGACTCTCAGACAGTGTCCCCAGAGACAGAAGGTTGAAATGGACAGGCCCCCAGTCCCTTATCTGAACCTTAGCTTTGGTTTCCATGTGTCCGTCCTCAGAGGTCTGTTTTCGTAGACCAGCACACGGGGCTTTTCTGAGGCTCCAAACCAAACCTCTCTCGTCTCCACATGGGGAGCTTACTTACTGGGGATGTATCAAACCCTTCAGGTAGGAGAGTTCCGCAGGGCCACTGAACAACCAGCACATTCCAAGGTTTCCATGGACCCAAACGCACATTATGACGCATCCTCAGGAGAGGCCATTTCAACTCAGCCCCCTGGTTAGCGTGCCCCAGAGGCAGCAGATCAAACATATCTTGTGGCTAATGGCCAATGGGAATGCGAGGCATGCTGTACAGGGATCCATCCTTCGAACCGTGCTCTCCAGTCCTTCCGTATGGTATGTCCTGGAGCCATGCAACAGGACTCGAATGTCCCACAGAAGGAAACCTGGTGGTTTGGGGCAACCTCCAAACTCAGCGTGGGAAAACTTCCTTGGCCTCATGAGGCCCCCGCTTCATGAAGGTGCCAACATGGACACATACTCCAGCCTCAGCCAACGTCTGATCCTCAGCCTGACTTCAGATGCAGGAGATTTTGATTCAGCCTCTGCCTAGTGGGCCTGCTCTGCCCTTGGCTCCAATCCTCACTTTAGCTTGTGTTCCTAGACTTCCGTCCTCACACTCCTGGCCCACAAACCCTCCCTACTGGGAATTCTGGGGCCACAATGAAGCACTACGCCTGCCTCCCAGGAGAAAAACTTTGTCTATGGTGCTGCCCAGAAACCCCAAATGAGGATCAAACTGCTTGGCCCTCGGCAACACCCCAATTGCATAGGCTACCTTAAACACTGATGCTCTGTCGCAAATAGCCTGAGCCCAGACCTTCCAACAGACACCGACACAGCTGGCTGCACACCCAGCACATTGGACCCGCCACTGCCTTAGGCCACCATCCATTCCCAACCTGGGTTTTCAGTCATCAGAACCTAGACCTTATCTCCAATCCCTGCACAGGGGGGAACCTGATGCACAAGTCAGAACCCCTCCTTCCCCATGGCAAGAAACCTTGCTGCTGGCAGTGAGTCAAACCTTCAGTGTAGGAGAAAACGGCATGGCCCATGAGGCCACGCCCATGTGTGAGGGCCGCCTTGGGCACAAACACACATTGTGACCCTCAGCGTGAGTACCTTATTCAAGTAACGCCTCTCAGTGATTGGACCCAGAGCCCGCATATGTGGCTTGCCATGCCCATAGGCACGCAGGACTAACTAGATGGTGTGTATTCCAGTTGAGGGAACCCAAAGCTGTGCTCTAGAGTCCCTCTCCTGGGGGGTCCCCTGTGGCAGAAAACAGTACTCTTCCCTTCCCACAGAATGAACCCAAACACTTGGGAGCTTGGACAATCCCCCGAGAGGAAGGCTCTTCCTCGGCCCCTGAAGCAACCCCTACCCTGAACGGCCACTGTGAACGCAACACCCAGAGACAAAAGCCTGAGCGACTGCCTCCCACTTGCCCTCCTTTGATATCCAGAGGATCTCCCCTCTCGGACTGGAGATCAGGCCTGCCATTACCTTGGCCCCTACCTGAGCCAAGTTTGCTTTTTCAGACATCTGTCCCCACAGCCCTGGCAAACACAGCCTCTAGGCTGGGTCCTCTGGAGCCATACCACAGGACCATGCCTGCTCTCTCCTGGGAAACTCTGTCCATTCCTTTGGCCACACACCTCCAGAATATGAGAAACCTCAAGGCCCCCGAGGACATACCATTACCGGGAGCCTCCCTGCACACACAGGGGCCTTCGGACACTAGCTGAGCTGCTACCTCCATGAAGGCATGCACACAGATGTCAACAGAGATAGAAGGTTGAGCCCGACAGGCCCTTAGGCCCTAATCTCAACTCTTGCTTTGTTTTCCAGGTGTCACTCCTCAGAGGCTTTGGTTCGAAGAACAGGATATGGGGCTTTCCTGAGGCACTGAACAGAACTTCTCTCGTCTCCACATGGGAAGCTTCCTTGTTGGAGCCGTGTCAAACACCTCAGGTTGGAGAATCCTGCAGAGTCCCTGAGCCACCTCCACATTCCAAGGTCTCCCAGGCCACCAAGCCACAGTAGGACTCATCTTCAGGAGAGTCCATTTCAACTCTCCCCTCTGGGTAGCTCACCCAGGAGCCCGCAGATTGAGCCTGCCTTGTCCTGACTAAAGAGTGGGAATATGAGGTGGCGTTCCCAGGCATCCATGCTTAGACACCTGCTCTCGAGTCTTTCCGTATGGGGCCTCCTGTAACCATCCAATAGCACTCGACTTTCGTGCAGAAGGAAACCTTGAGGTTTGGAGTAGTTCACAAATCCCATCGTAGGCAAACCTTCCTGGCCTCATGAGGCCCCCACACCATTCAGGAAGAGGCCATGCTGGACAAAAACTCTAGCCTGATGCACGTCTCAGAGTTGAAATGACCTCAGTGCAGGAGATCTCGATTCAGCCTCTCAGAGTGGGCCTGCCATGCCATCGGTCCCAAACCTCACGCTAGCTTGTGTTTTCAGACTTCCTTCCTCACACTCCTGGCAAACAAGCCCTCCGGACTAGGAACTCCAGAACCACAACCCAGCCCAGGGTCTGCCCAAGGGAAGAAAAACGTTTCCCTGTGGGGCTCTCTCCAGAAAACCCAGATGAGGATCAACCTGCTCGGGCCTCGACGGTACCCGAACTGGATAGGCTGCTCTAGGCACTCATGCTCTGTCTGACACAGCCTGAAGCCAGACGTCCAGACAGACAAGGAGACAGCTGGCCGCACACCCAGCACTTCGGACACGCCATGGTCTTATGCCGTCACCTCTTCCTAACCTTGGTTTTCAGATATCTGAACCTAGACATTATATCAATTCTCCACACAGCTGGGTATCGCAAGCACAACACAGAACTCCTCCTTCCCCGTGGCTGTAAAGCTTGCTCTTGGCATGGAGTCACACCTTCAGGGTGGGAGAAACCTTCCTCGTCCCTGGTGCCACTCCCAAACTTGAGTGCTGCTTGGGCACAAATTCACACTCTGACCCTCAGCATGAGCCCCATGTCAAAGAAAGGCCTGTCAGGGCCTGGGCCAAGAGCCCGCATATGGGGCTTGCCAAGCCCCTATGCACCCAATCCTCACCAGTGTTTGAGTTTTCCAGTCTCCCCGCCCGTACCTGGGGCTCTGCTCTGGAATCCCTTTCTTGGAGAGACACGTGAGCCAGACAACACTTTTCCACCCTTCCCACAAAATGACCCCAAACTCTTGGGAGCTGGGACAAATCCCCAGAGAGGGATACTCGTCCACCGTCCCTGAGGCCACCCCTCCAATCCACGGCTATCTCGGACACAACATCCAGAGACAAAAGCCTGAAGGAACGCCTCCCACTCGCCCTTGTTTCAGAGGCCCAGGAGCTCCCTCTCGGGCTGTACATCCGGCCTGCCATACCCTAGGCGCCACTCATAAGCTGAGTTTGTGTTTTCAGACTTCTGTGCCCTCAGCCTGGACCCACACAACCGCCAGGCTAGGGCCTCTGGAGCCACAGCAAAAGATTGTGCCTGCACTCTCCAAGGAAATTGTGCCTAATCCATTGACCACAACCCTACAGGTTAGGGAAAAGCTCCAAGGCCCCTGAGGCCATCAATAGTGTAGGCCACCCTGGACTAAGAGGGGCTCTCTGACACCAGCGGAGCAACTATCTCCACTTAGACTCTCAGACAGTGTCCCCAGAGACAGAAGGTTGAAATGGACAGGCCCCCAGGCCCTAATCTGAACCTTAGCTTTGGTTTCCATGTGTCCGTCCTCAGAGGTCTGTTTTCGTAGACCAGCACACGGGGCTTTTCTGAGCTCCAAACCAAACCTCTCTCGTCTCCACATGGGGAGCTTACTTACTGGGGATGTATCAAACCCTTCAGGTAGGAGAGTTCCGCAGGGCCACTGAACAACCAGCACATTCCAAGGTTTCCATGGACCCAAACGCACATTATGACGCATCCTCAGGAGAGGCCATTTCAACTCAGCCCCCTGGTTAGCGTGCCCCAGAGGCAGCAGATCAAACATATCTTGTGGCTAATGGCCAATGGGAATGCGAGGCATGCTGTACAGGGATCCATCCTTCGAACCGTGCTCTCCAGTCCTTCCGTATGGTATGTCCTGGAGCCATGCAACAGGACTCGAATGTCCCACAGAAGGAAACCTGGTGGTTTGGGGCAACCTCCAAACTCAGCGTGGGAAAACTTCCTTGGCCTCATGAGGCCCCCGCTTCATGAAGGTGCCAACATGGACACATACTCCAGCCTCAGCCAACGTCTGATCCTCAGCCTGACTTCAGATGCAGGAGATTTTGATCCAGCCTCTGCCTAGTGGGCCTGCTCTGCCCTTGGCTCCAATCCTCACTTTAGCTTGTGTTCCTAGACTTCCGTCCTCACACTCCTGGCCCGCAAACCCTTCCTACTGGGAATTCTGGGGCCACAATGAAGCACTCCGCCTGCCTCCCAGGAGAAAAACTTTGTCTATGGTGCTGCCCAGAAACCCCAAATGAGGATCAAACTGCTTGGCACTCGGCAACACCCCAATTGCATAGGCTACCTTAAACACTGATGCTCTGTCGCAAATAGCCTGAGCCCAGACCTTCCAACAGACACCGACACAGCTGGCTGCACACCCAGCACATTGGACCCGCCAGTGCCTTAGGCCACCATCCATTCCCAACCTGGGTTTTCAGTCATCAGAACCTAGACCTTATCTCCAATCCCTGCACAGGAGGGAACCTGATGCACAAGTCAGAACCCCTCCTTCCCCATGGCAAGAAACCTTGCTGCTGGCAGTGAGTCAAACCTTCAGTGTAGGAGAAAACGGCATGGCCCATGAGGCCACGCCATGTGTGAGGGCCGCCTTGGGCACAAACACACATAGTGACCCTCAGCGTGAGTACCTTATTCAAGTAACGCCTCTCAGTGATTGGACCAAGAGCCTGCATAGGCACGCAGGACTAACTAGATGGTGTGTATTCCAGTTGAGGGAACCCACTGCTGTGCTCTAGAGTCCCTCTCCTGGGGGGTCCCCTGTGGCAGAAAACAGTACTCTTCCCTTCCCACAGAATGAACCCAAACACTTGGGAGCTTGGACAATCCCCCGAGAGGAAGGCTCTTCCTCGGCCCCTGAAGCAACCCCTACCCTGAACGGCCACTGTGAACGCAACACCCAGAGACAAAAGCCTGAGCGACTGCCTCCCACTTGCCCTCCTTTGATATCCAGAGGATCTCCCCTCTCGGACTGGAGATCAGGCCTGCCATTACCTTGGCCCCTACCTGAGCCAAGTTTGCTTTTTCAGACATCTGTCCCCACAGCCCTGGCAAACACAGCCATACCACAGGACCATGCCTGCTCTCTCCTGGGAAACTCTGTCCATTCCTTTGGCCACACACCTCCAGAATATGAGAAACCTCAAGGCCCCCGAGGACATACCATTACCGGGAGCCTCCCTGCACACACAGGGGCCTTCGGACACAAGCTGAGCTGCTACCTCCATGAAGGCATGCACACAGATGTCAACAGAGATAGAAGGTTGAGCCGGACAGGCCCTTAGGCCCTAAACTCAACTCTTGCTTTGTTTTCCAGGTGTCACTCCTCAGAGGCTTTGGTTCGAAGAACAGGATATGGGGCTTTCCTGAGGCACTGAACAGAACTTCTCTCGTCTCCACATGGGAAGCTTCCTTGTTGGAGCCGTGTCAAACACCTCAGGTTGGAGAATCCTGCAGAGTCCCTGAGCCACCTCCACATTCCAAGGTCTCCCAGGCCACCAAGCCACAGTAGGACTCATCTTCAGGAGAGTCCATTTCAACTCTACCCTCTGGGTAGCTCACCCAGGAGCCCGCAGATTTAGCCTGCCTTGTCCTGACTAAAGAGTGGGAATATGAGGTGGCGTTCCCAGGCATCCATGCTTAAACACCTGCTCTCGAGTCTTTCCGTATGGGGCCTCCTGGAACCATCCAATAGCACTCGACTTTTGTGCAGAAGGAAACCTTGAGGTTTGGAGTAGTTCACAAATCCCATCGTAGGCAAACCTTCCTGGCCTCATGAGGCCCCCACACCATTCAGGAAGTAGCCATGCTGGACAAAAACTCTAGCCTGAGGCACGTCTCAGAGTTGAAATGACCTCAGTGCAGGAGATCTCGATTCAGCCTCTCAGAGTGGGCCTGCCGTGCCATCGGTCCCAAACCTCACGCTAGCTTGTGTTTTCAGACTTCCTTCCTCACACTCCTGGCAAACAAGCCCTCCGGACTAGGAACTCCAGAACCACAACCCAGCCCAGGGTCTGCCCAAGGGAAGAAAAACGTTTCCCTGTGGGGCTCTCTCCAGAAAACCCAGATGAGGATCAACCTGCTCGGGCCTCGACGGTACCCGAACTGGATAGGCTGCTCTAGGCACTCATGCTCTGTCTGACACAGCCTGAAGCCAGACGTCCAGACAGACAAGGAGACAGCTGGCCGCACACCCAGCACTTCGGACACGCCATGGTCTTATGCCGTCACCTCTTCCTAACCTTGGTTTTCAGATATCTGAACCTAGACATTATATCAATTCTCCACACAGCTGGGTATCGCAAGCACAACACAGAACTCCTCCTTCCCCGTGGCTGTAAAGCTTGCTCTTGGCATGGAGTCACACCTTCAGGGTGGGAGAAACCTTCCTGGTCCCTGATGCCACGCCCAACTTGAGTGCTGCTTGGGCACAAATTAACACTCTGACCCTCAGCATGAGCCCCATGTCAAAGAAAGGCCTGTCAGTGCCTGGGCCAAGAGCCCGCATATGGGGCTTGCCAAGCCCCTATGCACCCAATCCTCACCAGTGTTTGAGTTTTCCAGTCGCCCCGCCCGTACCTGGGGCTCTGCTCTGGAATCCCTTTCTTGGAGAGACATGTGAGCCAGACAACACTTTTCCACCCTTCCCACAAAATGACCCCAAACTCTTGGGAGCTGGGACAAATCCCCAGAGAGGGATACTCGTCCACAGTCCCTGAGGCCACCCCTCCAATCCACGGCTATCTCGGACACAACATCCAGAGACAAAAGCCTGAAGGAACGCCTCCCACTCGCCCTTGTTTCAGAGGCCCAGGAGCTCCCTCTCGGGCTGTACATCCGGCCTGCCATACCCTAGGCGCCACTCATAAGCTGAGTTTGTGTTTTCAGACTTCTGTGCCCTCAGCCTGGACCCACACAACCGCCAGGCTAGGGCCTCTGGAGCCACAGCGAAAGATTGTGCCTGCCCTCTCCAAGGAAATTGTGCCTAATCCATTGACCACAACCCTACAGGTTAGGGAAATGCTCCAAGGACCCTGAGGCCATCAATAGTGTAGGCCACTCTGGACAAAGAGGGGCTCCCTGACACCTACGGAGCAACTATCTCCACTTAGACTCTCAGAGAGTGTCCCCAGAGACAGAAGGTTGAAATGGACAGGCCCCCAGGCCCTAATCTGAACCTTAGCTTTGGTTTCCATGTGTCCGTCCTCAGAGGTCTGTTTTCGTAGACCAGCACACGGGGCTTTTCTGAGGCTCCAAACCAAACCTCTCTCGTCTCCACATGGGGAGCTTACTTACTGGGGATGAATCAAACCCTTCAGGTAGGAGAGTTCCGCAGGGCCACTGAACAACCAGCACATTCCAAGGTTTCCATGGACCCAAACGCACATTATGACGCATCCTCAGGAGAGGCCATTTCAACTCAGCCCCCTGGTTAGCGTGCCCCAGAGGCAGCAGATCAAACATATCTTGTGGCTAATGGCCAATGGGAATGCGAGGCATGCTGTACAGGGATCCATCCTTCGAACCGTGCTCTCCAGTCCTTCCGTATGGTATGTCCTGGAGCCATGGAACAGGACTCGAATGTCCCACAGAAGGAAACCTGGTGGTTTGGGGCAACCTCCAAACTCAGCGTGGGAAAACTTCCTTGGCCTCATGAGGCCCCCGCTTCATGAAGGTGCCAACATGGACACATACTCCAGCCTCAGCCAACGTCTGATCCTCAGCCTGACTTCAGATGCAGGAGATTTTGATTCAGCCTCTGCCTAGTGGGCCTGCTCTGCCCTTGGCTCCAATCCTCACTTAGCTTGTGTTCCTAGACTTCCGTCCTCACACTCCTGGCCCGCAAACCCTCCCTACTGGGAATTCTGGGGCCACAATGAAGCACTCCGCCTGCCTCCCAGGAGAAAAACTTTGTCTATGGTGCTGCCCAGAAACCCCAAATGAGGATCAAACTGCTTGGCCCTCGGCAACACCCCAATTGCATAGGCTACCTTAAACACTGATGCTCTGTCGCAAATAGCCTGAGCCCAGACCTTCCAACAGACACCGACACAGCTGGCTGCACACCCAGCACATTGGACCCGCCACTGCCTTAGGCCACCATCCATTCCAAACCTGGGTTTTCAGTCATCAGAACCTAGACCTTATCTCCAATCCCTGCACAGGGGGGAACCTGATGCACAAGTCAGAACCCCTCCTTCCCCATGGCAAGAAACCTTGCTGCTGGCAGTGAGTCAAACCTTCAGTGTAGGAGAAAACGGCATGGCCCATGACGCCACGCCATGTGTGAGGGCCGCCTTGGGCACAAACACACATTGTGACCCTCAGCGTGAGTACCTTATTCAAGTAACGCCTCTCAGTGATTGGACCAAGAGCCCGCATATGTGGCTTGCCATGCCCATAGGCACGCAGGACTAACTAGATGGTGTGTATTCCAGTTGAGGGAACCCACTGCTGTGCTCTAGAGTCCCTCTCCTGGGGGGTCCCCTGTGGCAGAAAACAGTACTCTTCCCTTCCCACAGAATGAACCCAAACACTTGGGAGCTTGGACAATCCCCCGAGAGGAAGGCTCTTCCTCGGCCCCTGAAGCAACCCCTACCCTGAACGGCCACTGTGAACGCAACACCCAGAGACAAAAGCCTGAGCGACAGCCTCCCACTTGCCCTCCTTTGATATCCAGAGGATCTCCCCTCTCGGACTGGAGATCAGGCCTGCCATTACCTTGGCCCCTACCTAAGCCAAGTTTGCTTTTTCAGACATCTGTCCCCACAGCCCTGGCAAACACAGCCATACCACAGGACCATGCCTGCTCTCTCCTGGGAAACTCTGTCCATTCCTTTGGCCACACACCTCCAGAATATGAGAAACCTCAAGGCCCCCGAGGACATACCATTACCGGGAGCCTCCCTGCACACACAGGGGCCTTCGGACACAAGCTGAGCTGCTACCTCCATGAAGGCATGCACACAGATGTCAACAGAGATAGAAGGTTGAGCCCGACAGGCCCTTAGGCCCTAATCTCAACTCTTGCTTTGTTTTCCAGGTGTCACTCCTCAGAGGCTTTGGTTCGAAGAACAGGATATGGGGCTTTCCTGAGGCACTGAACAGAACTTCTCTCGTCTCCACATGGGAAGCTTCCTTGTTGGAGCCGTGTCAAACACCTCAGGTTGGAAAATCCTGCAGAGTCCCTGAGCCACCTCCACATTCCAAGGTCTCCCAGGCCACCAAGCCACAGTAGGACTCATCTTCAGGAGAGTCCATTTCAACTCTCCCCTCTGGGTTGCTCACCCAGGAGCCCGCAGATTGAGCCTGCCTTGTCCTGAATAAAGAGTGGGAATATGACGTGGCGTTCAACGGCATCCATGCTTAAACACCTGCTCTCGAGTCTTTCCGTATGGGGCCTCCTGGAACCATCCAATAGCACTCGACTTTTGTGCAGAAGGAAACCTTGAGGTTTGGAGTAGTTCACAAATCCCATCGTAGGCAAACCTTCCTGGCCTCATGAGGCCCCCACACCATTCAGGAAGAGGCCATGCTGGACAAAAACTCTAGCCTGAGGCACGTCTCAGAGTTGAAATGACCTCAGTGCAGGAGATCTCGATTCAGCCTCTCAGACTGGGCCTGCCGTGCCATCGGTCCCAAACCTCACGCTAGCTTGTGTTTTCAGACTTCCTTCCTCACACTCCTGGCAAACAAGACCTCCGGACTAGGAACTCCAGAACCACAACCCAGCCCAGGGTCTGCCCAAGGGAAGAAAAACGTTTCCCTGTGGGGCTCTCTCCAGAAAACCCAGATGAGGATCAACCTGCTCAGGCCTCGACGGTACCCGAACTGGATAGGCTGCTCTGGGCACTCATGCTCTGTCTGACACAGCCTGAAGCCAGACGTCCAGACAGACAAGGAGACAGCTGGCCGCACACCCAGCACTTCGGACACGCCATGGTCTTATGCCGTCACCTCTTCCTAACATTGGTTTTCAGATATCTGAACCTAGACATTATATCAATTCTCCACACAGCTGGGTATCGCAAGCACAACACAGAACTCCTCCTTCCCCGTGGCTGTAAAGCTTGCTCTTGGCATGGAGTCACACCTTCAGGGTGGGAGAAACGTTCCTGGTCCCTGATGCCACGCCCAAACTTGAGTGCTGCTTGGGCACAAATTCACACTCTGACCCTCAGCATGAGCCCCATATCAAAGAAAGGCCTGTCAGGGCCTAGGCCAAGAGCCCGCATATGGGGCTTGCCAAGCCCCTATGCACCCAATCCTCACCAGTGTTTGAGTTTTCCAGTCGCCCCGCCCGTACCTGGGGCTCTGCTCTGGAATCCCTTTCTTGGAGAGACACGTGAGCCAGACAACACTTTTCCACCCTTCCCACAAAATGACCCCAAACTCTTGGGAGCTGGGACAAATCCCCAGAGAGGGATACTCGTCCACAGTCCCTGAGGCCACCCCTCCAATCCACGGCTATCTCGGACACAACATCCAGAGACAAAAGCCTGAAGGAACGCCTCCCACTCGCCCTTGTTTCAGAGGCCCAGGAGCTCCCTCTCGGGCTGTACATCCGGCCTGCCATACCCTAGGCGCCACTCATAAGCTGAGTTTGTGTTTTCAGACTTCTGTGCCCTCAGCCTGGACCCACACAACCGCCAGGCTAGGGCCTCTGGAGCCACAGCGAAAGATTGTGCCTGCCCTCTCCAAGGAAATTGTGCCCAATCCATTGACCACAACCCTACAGGTTAGGGAAAAGCTCCAAGGCCCCTGAGGCCATCAAAAGTGTAGGCCACCCTGGACTAAGAGGGGCTCTCTGACACCAGCGGAGCAACTATCTCCACTTAGACTCTCAGACAGTGTCCCCAGAGACAGAAGGTTGAAATGGACAGGCCCCCAGGCCCTAATCTGAACCTTAGCTTTGGTTTCCATGTGTCCGTCCTCAGAGGTCTGTTTTCGTAGACCAGCACACGGGGCTTTTCTGAGGCTCCAAACCAAACCTCTCTCGTCTCCACATGGGGAGCTTACTTACTGGGGATGAATCAAACCCTTCAGGTAGGAGAGTTCCGCAGGGCCACTGAACAACCAGCACATTCCAAGGTTTCCATGGACCCAAAAGCACATTATGACACATCCTCAGGAGAGGCCATTTCAACTCAGCCCCCTGGTTAGCGTGCCCCAGAGGCAGCAGATCAAACATATCTTGTGGCTAATGGCCAATGGGAATGCGAGGCATGCTGTACAGGGATCCATCCTTCGAACTGTGCTCTCCAGTCCTTCCGTATGGTATGTCCTGGAGCCATGCAACCGGACTCGAATGTCCCACTGAAGGAAACCTGGTGGTTTGGGGCAACCTCCAAACTCAGCGTGGGAAAACTTCCTTGGCCTCATGAGGCCCCCGCTTCATGAAGGTGCCAACATGGACACATACTCCAGCCTGAGCCAACGTCTGATCCTCAGCCTGACTTCAGATGCAGGAGATTTTGATTCAGCCTCTGCCTAGTGGGCCTGCTCTGCCCTTGGCTCCAATCCTCACTTTAGCTTGTGTTCCTAGACTTCCGTCCTCACACTCCTGGCCCACAAACCCTCCCTACTGGGAATTCTGGGGGAACAATGAAGCACTCCGCCTTCCTCCCAGGAGAAAAACTTTGTCTATGGTGCTGCCCAGAAACCCCAAATGAGGATCAAACTGCTTGGCCCTCGGCAACACCCCAATTGCATAGGCTACCTTAAACACTGATGCTCTGTCGCAAATAGCCTGAGCCCAGACCTTCCAACAGACACCGACACAGCTGGCTGCACACCCAGCACATTGGACCCGCCACTGCCTTAGGCCACCATCCATTCCCAACCTGGGTTTTCAGTCATCAGAACCTAGACCTTATCTCCAATCCCTGCACAGGGGGGAACCTGATGCACAAGTCAGAACCCCTCCTTCCCCATGGCAAGAAACCTTGCTGCTGGCAGTGAGTCAAACCTTCAGTGTAGGAGAAAACGGCATGGCCCATGAGGCCACGCCCATGTGTGAGGGCCGCCTTGGGCACAAACACACATTGTGTCCCTCAGCGTGAGTACCTTATTCAAGTAACGCCTCTCAGTGATTGGACCAAGAGCCCGCATATGTGGCTTGCCATGCCCATAGGCACGCAGGACTAACTAGATGGTGTGTATTCCAGTTGAGGGAACCCACTGCTGTGCTCTAGAGTCCCTCTCCTGGGGGGTCCCCTGTGGCAGAAAACAGTACTCTTCCCTTCCCACAGAATGAACCCAAACACTTGGGAGCTTGGACAATCCCCCGAGAGTAAGGCTCTTTCTCGGCCCCTGAAGCAACCCCTACCCTGGACGGCCACTGTGAATGCAACACCCAGAGACAAAAGCCTGAGCGACTGCCTCCCACTTGACCTCCTTTGATATCCAGAGGATCTCCCCTCTCGGACTGGAGATCAGGCCTGCCATTACCTTGGCCCCTACCTGAGCCAAGTTTGCTTTTTCAGACATCTGTCCCCACAGCCCTGTCAAACACAGCCTCTAGGCTAGGTCCTCTGGAGCCATACCACAGGACCATGCCTGCTCTCTCCTGGGAAACTCTGTCCATTCCTTTGGCCACACACCTCCAGAATATGAGAAACCTCAAGGCCCCCGAGGACATACCATTACCGGGAGCCTCCCTGCACACACAGGGGCCTTCGGACACAAGCTGAGCTGCTACCTCCATGAAGGCATGCACACAGATGTCAACAGAGATAGAAGGTTGAGCCGGACAGGCCCTTAGGCCCTAATCTCAACTCTTGCTTTGTTTTCCAGGTGTCACTCCTCAGAGGCTTTGGTTCGAAGAACAGGATATGGGGCTTTCCTGAGGCACTGAACAGAACTTCTCTCGTCTCCACATGGGAAGCTTCCTTGTTGGAGCCGTGTCAAACACCTCAGGTTGGAGCATCCTGCAGAGTCCCTGAGCCACCTCCACATTCCAAGGTCTCCCAGGCCACCAAGCCACAGTAGGACTCATCTTCAGGAGAGTCCATTTCAACTCTCCCCTCTGGGTAGCTCACCCAGGAGCCCGCAGATTGAGCCTGCCTTGTCCTGACTAAAGAGTGGGAATATGAGGTGGCGTTCCCAGGCATCCATGCTTAGACACCTGCTCTCGAGTCTTTCCGTATGGGGCCTCCTGGAACCATCCAAGAGCACTCGACTTTCGTGCAGAAGGAAACCTTGAGGTTTGGAGTAGTTCACAAATCCCATCGTAGGCAAACCTTCCTGGCCTCATGAGGCCCCCACACCATTCAGGAAGAGGCCATGCTGGACAAAAACTCTAGCCTGAGGCACGTCTCAGAGTTGAAATGACCTCAGTGCAGGAGATCTCGATTCAGCCTCTCAGAGTGGGCCTGCCGTGCCATCGGTCCCAAACCTCACGCTAGCTTGTGTTTTCAGACTTCCTTCCTCACACTCCTGGCAAACAAGCCCTTCGGACTAGGAACTCCAGAACCAGAACCCAGCCCAGGGTCTGCCCAAGGGAAGAAAAACGTTTCCCTTGGGGCTCTCTCCAGAAAACCCAGATGAGGATCAACCTGCTCGGGCCTCGACGGTACCCGAACTGGATAGGCTGCTCTGGGCACTCATGCTCTGTCTGACACAGCCTGAAGCCAGACGTCCAGACAGACAAGGAGACAGCTGGCCGCACACCCAGCACTTCGGACACGCCATGGTCTTATGCCGTCACCTCTTCCTAACCTTGGTTTTCAGATATCTGAACCTAGACATTATATCAATTCTCCACACATCTGGGTATCGCAAGCACAACACAGAACTCCTCCTTCCCCGTGGCTGTAAAGCTTGCTCTTGGCATGGAGTCACACCTTCAGGGTGGGAGAAACCTTCCTGGTCCCTGATGCCACTCCCAAACTTGAGTGCTGTTGGGCACAAATTCACACTCTGACCCTCAGCATGAGCCCCATGTCAAAGAAAGGCCTGTCAGGGCCTGGGCCAAGAGCCCTCATATGGGGCTTGCCAAGCCCCTATGCACCCAATCCTCACCAGTGTTTGAGTTTTCCAGTCGCCCCGCCCGTACCTGGGGCTCTGCTCTGGAATCCCTTTCTTGGAGAGACACGTGAGCCAGACAACACTTTTCCACCCTTCCCACAAAATGACCCCAAACTCTTGGGAGCTCGGACAAATCCCCAGAGAGGGATACTCGTCCACAGTCCCTGAGGCCACCCCTCCAATCCACGGCTATCTCGGACACAACATCCAGAGACAAAAGCCTGAAGGAACGCCTCCCACTCGCCCTTGTTTCAGAGGCCCAGGAGCTCCCTCTCGGGCTGTACATCCGGCCTGCCATACCCTAGGCGCCACTCATAAGCTGAGTTTGTGTTTTCAGAATTCTGTGCCTTCAGCCTGGACCCACACAACCGCCAGGCTAGGGCCTCTGGAGCCACAGCGAAAGATTGTGCCTGCCCTCTCCAAGGAAATTGTGCCCAATCCATTGACCACAACCCTACAGGTTAGGGAAAAGCTCCAAGGCCCCTGAGGCCATCAAAAGTGTAGGCCACCCTGGACTAAGAGGGGCTCTCTGACACCAGCGGAGCAACTATCTCCACTTAGACTCTCAGACAGTGTCCCCAGAGACAGAAGGTTGAAATGGACAGGCCCCCAGGCCCTAATCTGAACCTTAGCTTTGGTTTCCATGTGTCCGTCCTCAGAGGTCTGTTTTCGTAGACCAGCACACGGGGCTTTTCTGAGGCTCCAAACCAAACCTCTCTCGCCTCCACATGGGGAGCTTACTTACTGGGGATGTATCAAACCCTTCAGGTACGAGAGTTCCGCAGGGCCACTGAACAACCAGCACATTCCAAGGTTTCCATGGACCCAAACGCACATTATGACGCATCCTCAGGAGAGGCCATTTCAAATCAGCCCCCTGGTTAGCGTGCCCCAGAGGCAGCAGATCAAACATATCTTGTGGCTAATGGCCAATGGGAATGCGAGGCATGCTGTACAGGGATCCATCCTTCGAACCGTGCTCTCCAGTCCTTCCGTATGGTATGTCCTGGAGCCATGCAACAGGACTCGAATGTCCCACAGAAGGAAACCTGGTGGTTTGGGGCAACCTCCAAACTCAGCGTGGGAAAACTTCCTTGGCCTCATGAGGCCCCCGCTTCATGAAGGTGCCAACATGGACACATACGCCAGGCTCAGCCAACGTCTGATCCTCAGCCTGACTTCAGATGCAGGAGATTTTGATTCAGCCTCTGCCTAGTGGGACTGCTCTGCCCTTGGCTCCAATCCTCACTTTAGCTTGTGTTCCTAGACTTCCGTCCTCACACTCCTGGCCCGCAAACCCTCCCTACAGGGAATTCTGGGGCCACAATGAAGCACTCCGCCTGCCTCCCAGGAGAAAAACTTTGTCTATGGTGCTGCCCAGAAACCCCAAATGAGGATCAAACTGCTTGGCCCTCGGCAACACCCCAATTGCATAGGCTACCTTAAACACTGATGCTCTGTCGCAAATAGCCTGAGCCGAGACCTTCCAACAGACACCGACACAGCTGGCTGCACACCCAGCACATTGGACCCGCCACTGCCTTAGGCCACCATCCATTCCCAACCTGGGTTTTCAGTCATCAGAACCTAGACCTTATCTCCAATCCCTGCACAGGGGGGAACCTGATGCACAAGTCAGAACCCCTCCTTCCCCATGGCAAGAAACCTTGCTGCTGGCAGTGAGTCAAACCTTCAGTGTAGGAGAAAACGGCATGGCCCATGAGGCCACGCCCATGTGTGAGGGCCGCCTTGGGCACAAACACACATTGTGACCCTCAGCGTGAGTACCTAATTCAAGTAACGCCTCTCAGTGATTGGACCAAGAGCCCGCATATGTGGCTTGCCATGCCCATAGGCACGCAGGACTAACTAGATGGTGTGTATTCCAGTTGAGGGAACCCACTGCTGTGCTCTAGAGTCCCTCTCCTGGGGGGTCCCCTTTGGCAAAAACAGTACTCTTCCCTTCCCACAGAATGAACCCAAACACTTGGGAGCTTGGACAATCCCCCGAGAGTAAGGCTCTTTCTCGGCCCCTGAAGCAACCCCTACCCTGGACGGCCACTGTGAATGCAACACCCAGAGACAAAAGCCTGAGCGACTGCCTCCCACTTGCCCTCCTTTGATATCCAGAGGATCTCCCCTCTCGGACTGGAGATCAGGCCTGCCATTACCTTGGCCCCTACCTGAGCCAAGTTTGCTTTTTCAGACATCTGTCCCCACAGCCCTGGCAAACACAGCCATACCACAGGACCATGCCTGCTCTCTCCTGGGAAACTCTGTCCATTCCTTTGGCCACACACCTCCAGAATATGAGAAACCTCAAGGCCCCCGAGGACATACCATTACCGGGAGCCTCCCTGCACACACAGGGGCCTTCGGACACAAGCTGAGCTGCTACCTCCATGAAGGCATGCACACAGATGTCAACAGAGATAGAAGGTTGAGCCGGACAGGCCCTTAGGCCCTAATCTCAACTCTTGCTTTGTTTTCCAGGTGTCACTCCTCAGAGGCTTTGGTTCGAAGAACAGGATATGGGGCTTTCCTGAGGCACTGAACAGAACTTCTCTCGTCTCCACATGGGAAGCTTCCTTGTTGGAGCCGTGTCAAACACCTCAGGTTGGAGAATCCTGCAGAGTCCCTGAGCCACCTCCACATTCCAAGGTCTCCCAGGCCACCAAGCCACAGTAGGACTCATCTTCAGGAGAGTCCATTTCAACTCTACCCTCTGGGTAGCTCACTCAGGAGCCCGCAGATTGAGCCTGCCTTGTCCTGACTAAAGAGTGGGAATATGAAGTGGCGTTCCCAGGCATCCATGCTTAGACACCTGCTCTCGAGTCTTTCCGTATGGGGCCTCCTGGAACCATCCAATAGCACTCGACTTTCGTGCAGAAGGAAACCTTGAGGTTTGGAGTAGTTCACAAATCCCATCGTAGGCAAACCTTCCTGGCCTCATGAGGCCCCCACACCATTCAGGAAGAGGCCATGCTGGACAAAAACTCTAGCCTGAGGCACGTCTCAGAGTTGAAATGACCTCAGTGCAGGAGATCTCGATTCAGCCTCTCAGAGTGGGCCTGCCGTGCCATCGGTCCCAAACCTCACGCTAGCTTGTGTTTTCAGACTTCCTTCCTCACACTCCTGGCAAACAAGCCCTCCGGACTAGGAACTCCAGAACCACAACCCAGCCCAGGGTCTGCCCAATGGAAGAAAGACGTTTCCCTGTGGGGTTCTCTTCAGAAAACCCAGATGAGGATCAACCTGCTCGGGCCTCGACGGTACCCGAAATGGATAGGCTGCTCTAGGCTCTCATGCTCTGTCTGACACAGCCTGAAGCCAGACGTCCAGACAGACAAGGAGACAGCTGGCCGCACACCCAGCACTTCGGACACGCCATGGTCTTATGCCGTCACCTCTTCCTAACCTTGGTTTTCAGATATCTGAACCTAGACATTATATCAATTCTCCACACAGCTGGGTATCGCAAGCACAACACAGAACTCCTCCTTCCCCGTGGCTGTAAAGCTTGCTCTTGGCATGGAGTCACACCTTCAGGGTGGGAGAAACCTTCCTGGTCCCTGATGCCACGCCCAAACTTGAGTGCTGCTTGGGCACAAATTCACACTCTGACCCTCAGCATGAGCCCCATGTCAAAGAAAGGCCTGTCAGTGCCTGGGCCAAGAGCCCGCATATGGGGCTTGCCAAGCCCCTATGCACCCAATCCTCACCAGTGTTTGAGTTTTCCAGTCACCCCCCCGTACCTGGGGCTCTGCTCTGGAATCCCTTTCTTGGAGAGACACGTGAGCCAGACAACACTTTTCCACCCTTCCCACAAAATGACCCCATACTCTTGGGAGCTGGGACAAATCCCCAGAGTGGGATACTCGTCCACCGTCCCTGAGGCCACCCCTCCAATCCACGGCTATCTCGGACACAACATCCAGAGACAAAAGCCTGAAGGAACGCCTCCCACTCGCCCTTGTTTCAGAGGCCCAGGAGCTCCCTCTCGGGCTGTACATCCGGCCTGCCATACCCTAGGCGCCACTCATAAGCTGAGTTTGTGTTTTCAGACTTCTGTGCCCTCAGCCTGGACCCACACAACCGCCAGGCTAGGGCCTCTGGAGCCACAGCGAAAGATTGTGCCTGCCCTCTCCAAGGAAATTGTGCCCAATCCATTGACCACAACCCTACAGGTTAGGGAAAAGCTCCAAGGCCCCTGAGGCCATCAATAGTGTAGGCCACCCTGGACTAAGAGGGGCTCTCTGACACCAGCGGAGCAACTATCTCCACTTAGACTCTCAGACAGTGTCCCCAGAGACAGAAGGTTGAAATGGACAGGCCCCCAGGCCCTAATCTGAACCTTAGCTTTGGTTTTCATGTGTCCGTCCTCAGAGGTCTGTTTTCGTAGACCAGCACACGGGGCTTTTCTGAGGCTCCAAACCAAACCTCTCTCGTCTCCACATGGGGAGCTTACTTACTGGGGAGGTATCAAACCCTTCAGGTAGGAGAGTTCCGCAGGGCCACTGAACAACCAGCACATTCCAAGGTTTCCATGGACCCAAACGCACATTATGACGCATCCTCAGGAGAGGCCATTTCAACTCAGCCCCATGGTTAGCGTGCCCCAGAGGCAGCAGATCAAACATATCTTGTGGCTAATGGCCAATGGGAATGCGAGGCATGCTGTACAGGGATCCATCCTTCGAACCGTGCTCTCCAGTCCTTCCGTATGGTATGTCCTGGAGCCATGCAACAGGACTCGAATGTCCCACAGAAGGAAACCTGGTGGTTTGGGGCAACCTCCAAACTCAGCGTGGGAAAACTTCCTTGGCCTCATGAGGCCCCCGCTTCATGAAGGTGCCATCATGGACACATACTCCAGCCTCAGCCAACGTCTGATCCTCAGCCTGACTTCAGATGCAGGAGATTTTGATTCAGCCTCTGCCTAGTGGGCCTGCTCTGCCCTTGGCTCCAATCCTCACTTTAGCTTGTGTTCCTAGACTTCCGTCCTCACACTCCGGGCCCACAAACCCTCCCTACTGGGAATTCTGGGGCCACAATGAAGCACTCCGCCTGCCTCCCAGGAGAAAAACTTTGTCTATGGTGCTGCCCAGAAACCCCAAATGAGGATCAAACTGCTTGGCCCTCGGCAACACCCCAATTGCATAGGCTACCTTAAACACTGATGCTCTGTCGCAAATAGCCTGAGCCCAGACCTTCCAACAGACACCGACACAGCTGGCTGCACACCCAGCACATTGGACCCGCCACTGCCTTAGGCCACCATCCATTCCCAACCTGGGTTTTCAGTCATCAGAACCTAGACCTTATCTCCAATCCCTGCACAGGGGGGAACCTGATGCACAAGTCAGAACCCCTCCTTCCCCATGGCAAGAAACCTTGCTGCTGGCAGTGAGTCAAACCTTCAGTGTAGGAGAAAACGGCATGGCCCATGAGGCCACGCCCATGTGTGAGGGCCGCCTTGGGCACAAACACACATTGTGACCCTCAGCGTGAGTACCTTATTCAAGTAACGCCTCTCAGTGATTGGACCAAGAGCCCGCATATGTGGCTTGCCATGCCCATAGGCACGCAGGACTAACTAGATGGTGTGTATTCCAGTTGAGGGAACCCACTGCTGTGCTCTAGAGTCCCTCTCCTGGGGGGTCCCCTGTGGCAGAAAACAGTACTCTTTCCTTCCCACAGAATGAACCCAAACACTTGGGAGCTTGGACAATCCCCCGAGAGGAAGGCTCTTCCTCGGCCCCTGAAGCAACCCCTACCCTGAACGGCCACTGTGAACGCAACACCCAGAGACAAAAGCCTGAGCGACTGCCTCCCACTTGCCCTCCTTTGATATCCAGAGGATCTCCCCTCTCGGACTGGAGATCAGGCCTGCCATTACCTTGGCCCCTACCTGAGCCAAGTTTGCTTTTTCAGACATCTGTCCCCACAGCCCTGGCAAACACAGCCTCTAGGCTGGGTCCTCTGGAGCCATATCACAGGACCGTGCCTGCTCTCTCCTGGGAAACTCTGTCCATTCCTTTGGCCACACACCTCCAGAATATGAGAAACCTCAAGGCCCCCGAGGACATACCATTACCGGGAGCCTCCCTGCACACACAGGGGCCTTCGGACACAAGCTGAGCTGCTACCTCCATGAAGGCATGCACACAGATGTCAACAGAGATAGAAGGTTGAGCCGGACAGGCCCTTAGGCCCTAATCTCAACTCTTGCTTTGTTTTCCAGGTGTCACTCCTCAGAGGCTTTGGTTCGAAGAACAGGATATGGGGCTTTCCTGAGGCACTGAACAGAACTTCTCTCGTCTCCACATGGGAAGCTTCCTTGTTGGAGCCGTGTCAAACACCTCAGGTTGGAGAATCCTGCAGAGTCCCTGAGCCACCTCCACATTGCAAGGTCTCCCAGGCCACCAAGCCACAGTAGGACTCATCTTCAGGAGAGTCCATTTCAACTCTCCCCTCTGGGTAGCTCACCCAGGAGCCCGCAGATTGAGCCTGCCTTGTCCTGACTAAAGAGTGGGAATATGAGGTGGCGTTCCCAGGCATCCATGCTTAGACACCTGCTCTCGAGTCTTTCCGTATGGGGCCTCCTGGAACCATCCAATAGCACTCGACTTTCGTGCAGAAGGAAACCTTGAGGTTTGGAGTAGTTCACAAATCCCATCGTAGGCAAACCTTCCTGGCCTCATGAGGCCCCAACACCATTCAGGAAGAGGCCATGCTGGACAAAAACTCTAGCCTGAGGCACGTCTCAGAGTTGAAATGACCTCAGTGCAGGAGATCTCGATTCAGCCTCTCAGAGTGGGCCTGCCGTGCCATCCGTCCCAAACCTCACGCTAGCTTGTGTTTTCAGACTTCCTTCCTCACACTCCTGGCAAACAAGCCCTCCGGACTAGGAACTCCAGAACCACAACCCAGCCCAGGGTCTGCCCAAGGGAAGAAAGACGTTTCCCTGTGGGGTTCTCTCCAGAAAACCCAGATGAGGATCAACTTGCTCGGGCCTCGACCGGTACCCGAACTGATAGGCTGCTCTGGGCACTCATGCTCTGTCTGACACAGCCTGAAGCCAGACGTCCAGACAGACAAGGAGACAGCTGGCCGCACACCCAGCACTTCGGATACGCCATGGTCTTATGCCGTCACCTCTTCCTAACCTTGGTTTTCAGATATCTGAACCTAGACATTATATCAATTCTCCACACAGCTGGGTATCGCAAGCACAACACAGAACTCCTCCTTCCCCGTGGCTGTAAAGCTTGCTCTTGGCATGGAGTCAAACCTTCAGGGTGGGAGAAACCTTCCTGGTCCCTGATGCCACGCCCAAACTTGAGTGCTGATTGGGCACAAATTCACACTCTGACCCTCAGCATGAGCCCCATGTCAAAGAAAGGCCTGTCAGGGCCTGGGCCAAGAGCCCGCATAGGGGCTTGCCAAGCCCCTATGCACCCAATCCTCACCAGTGTTTGAGTTTTCCAGTCGCCCCGCCCGTACCTGGGGCTCTGCTCTGGAATCCCTTCTTGGAGAGACACGTGAGCCAGACAACACTTTTCCACCCTTCCCACAAAATGACCCCAAACTCTTGGGAGCTGGGAAAAATCCCCAGAGTGGGATACTCGTCCACAGTCCCTGAGGCCACCCCTCCAATCCACGGCTATCTCGGACACAACATCCAGAGACAAAAGCCTGAAGGAACGCCTCCCACTCGCCCTTGTTTCAGAGGCCCAGGAGCTCCCTCTCGGGCTGTACATCCGGCCTGCCATACCCTAGGCGCCACTCATAAGCTGAGTTTGTGTTTTCAGACTTCTGTGCCCTCAGCCTGGACCCACACAACCGCCAGGCTAGGGCCTCTGGAGCCACAGCGAAAGATTGTGCCTGCCCTCTCCAAGGAAATTGTGCCCAATCCATTGACCACAACCCTACAGGTTAGGGAAAAGCTCCAAGGCCCCTGAGGCCATCAATAGTGTAGGCCACCCTGGACTAAGAGGGGCTCTCTGACACCAGCGGAGCAACTATCTCCACTTAGACTCTCAGACAGTGTCCCCAGAGACAGAAGGTTGAAATGGACAGGCCCCCAGGCCCTAATCTAAACCTTAGCTTTGGTTTCCATGTGTCGGTCCTCAGAGGTCTGTTTTCGTAGACCAGCACACGGGGCTTTTCTGAGGCTCCAAACCAAACCTCTCTCGTCTCCACATGGGGAGCTTACTTACTGGGGAGGTATCAAACCCTTCAGGTAGGAGAGTTCCGCCGGGCCACTGAACAACCAGCACATTCCAAGGTTTCCATGGACCCAAACGCACATTATGACGCATCCTCAGGAGAGGCCATTTCAACGTAGCCCCCTGGGTAGCGTGCCCCAGAGGCAGCAGATCAAACATATCTTGTGGCTAATGGCCAATGGGAATGCGAGGCATGCTGTACAGGGATCCATCCTTCGAACCGTGCTCTCCAGTCCTTCCGTATGGTATGTCCTGGAGCCATGCAACAGGACTCGAATGTCCCACTGAAGGAAACCTGGTGGTTTGGGGCAACCTCCAAACTCAGCGTGGGAAAACTTCCTTGGCCTCATGAGGCCCCCGCTTCATGAAGGTGCCATCATGGACACATACTCCAGCCTCAGCCAACGTCTGATCCTCAGCCTGACTTCAGATGCAGGAGATTTTGATTCAGCCTCTGCCTAGTGGGCCTGCTCTGCCCTTGGCTCCAATCCTCACTTTAGCTTGTGTTCCTAGACTTCCGTCCTCACACTCCTGGCCCACAAACCCTCCCTACTGGGAATTCTGGGGCCACAATGAAGCACTCCGCCTGCCTCCCAGGAGAAAAACTTTGTCTATGGTGCTGCCCAGAAACCCCAAATGAGGATCAAACTGCTTGGCCCTCGGCAACACCCCAATTGCATAGGCTACCTTAAACACTGATGCTCTGTCGCAAATAGCCTGAGCCCAGACCTTCCAACAGACACCGACACAGCTGGCTGCACACCCAGCACATTGGACCCGCCACTGCCTTAGGCCACCATCCATTCCCAACCTGGGTTTTCAGTCATCAGAACCTAGACCTTATCTCCAATCCCTGCACAGGGGGGAACCTGATGCACAAGTCAGAACCCCTCCTTCCCCATGGCAAGAAACCTTGCTGCTGGCAGTGAGTCAAACCTTCAGTGTAGGAGAAAACGGCATGGCCCATGAGGCCACGCCCATGTGTGAGGGCCGCCTTGGGCACAAACACACATTGTGACCCTCAGCGTGAGTACCTTATTCAAGTAACGCCTCTCAGTGATTGGACCAAGAGCCCGCATATGTGGCTTGCCATGCCCATAGGCACGCAGGACTAACTAGATGGTGTGTATTCCAGTTGAGGGAACCCACTGCTGTGCTCTAGAGTCCCTCTCCTGGGGGGTCCCCTGTGGCAGAAAACAGTACTCTTCCCTTCCCACAGAATGAACCCAAACACTTGGGAGCTTGGACAATCCCCCGAGAGGAAGGCTCTTCCTCGGCCCCTGAAGCAACCCCTACCCTGAACGGCCACTGTGAACGCAACACCCAGAGACAAAAGCCTGAGCGACTGCCTCCCACTTGCCCTCCTTTGATATCCAGAGGATCTCCCCTCTCGGACTGGAGATCAGGCCTGCCATTACCTTGGCCCCTACCTGAGCCAAGTTTGCTTTTTCAGACATCTGTCCCCACAGCCCTGGCAAACACAGCCTCTAGGCTGGGTCCTCTGGAGCCATATCACAGGACCGTGCCTGCTCTCTCCTGGGAAACTCTGTCCATTCCTTTGGCCACACACCTCCAGAATATGAGAAACCTCAAGGCCCCCGAGGACATACCATTACCGGGAGCCTCCCTGCACACACAGGGGCCTTCGGACACAAGCTGAGCTGCTACCTCCATGAAGGCATGCACACAGATGTCAACAGAGATAGAAGGTTGAGCCGGACAGGCCCTTAGGCCCTAATCTCAACTCTTGCTTTGTTTTCCAGGTGTCACTCCTCAGAGGCTTTGGTTCGAAGAACAGGATATGGGGCTTTCCTGAGGCACTGAACAGAACTTCTCTCGTCTCCACATGGGAAGCTTCCTTGTTGGAGCCGTGTCAAACACCTCAGGTTGGAGAATCCTGCAGAGTCCCTGAGCCACCTCCACATTGCAAGGTCTCCCAGGCCACCAAGCCACAGTAGGACTCATCTTCAGGAGAGTCCATTTCAACTCTCCCCTCTGGGTAGCTCACCCAGGAGCCCGCAGATTGAGCCTGCCTTGTCCTGACTAAAGAGTGGGAATATGAGGTGGCGTTCCCAGGCATCCATGCTTAGACACCTGCTCTCGAGTCTTTCCGTATGGGGCCTCCTGGAACCATCCAATAGCACTCGACTTTCGTGCAGAAGGAAACCTTGAGGTTTGGAGTAGTTCACAAATCCCATCGTAGGCAAACCTTCCTGGCCTCATGAGGCCCCAACACCATTCAGGAAGAGGCCATGCTGGACAAAAACTCTAGCCTGAGGCACGTCTCAGAGTTGAAATGACCTCAGTGCAGGAGATCTCGATTCAGCCTCTCAGAGTGGGCCTGCCGTGCCATCCGTCCCAAACCTCACGCTAGCTTGTGTTTTCAGACTTCCTTCCTCACACTCCTGGCAAACAAGCCCTCCGGACTAGGAACTCCAGAACCACAACCCAGCCCAGGGTCTGCCCAAGGGAAGAAAGACGTTTCCCTGTGGGGTTCTCTCCAGAAAACCCATATGAGGATCAACTTGCTCGGGCCTCGACCGGTACCCGAACTGATAGGCTGCTCTGGGCACTCATGCTCTGTCTGACACAGCCTGAAGCCAGACGTCCAGACAGACAAGGAGACAGCTGGCCGCACACCCAGCACTTCGGATACGCCATGGTCTTATGCCGTCACCTCTTCCTAACCTTGGTTTTCAGATATCTGAACCTAGACATTATATCAATTCTCCACACAGCTGGGTATCGCAAGCACAACACAGAACTCCTCCTTCCCCGTGGCTGTAAAGCTTGCTCTTGGCATGGAGTCAAACCTTCAGGGTGGGAGAAACCTTCCTGGTCCCTGATGCCACGCCCAAACTTGAGTGCTGATTGGGCACAAATTCACACTCTGACCCTCAGCATGAGCCCCATGTCAAAGAAAGGCCTGTCAGGGCCTGGGCCAAGAGCCCGCATAGGGGCTTGCCAAGCCCCTATGCACCCAATCCTCACCAGTGTTTGAGTTTTCCAGTCGCCCCGCCCGTACCTGGGGCTCTGCTCTGGAATCCCTTCTTGGAGAGACACGTGAGCCAGACAACACTTTTCCACCCTTCCCACAAAATGACCCCAAACTCTTGGGAGCTGGGAAAAATCCCCAGAGTGGGATACTCGTCCACAGTCCCTGAGGCCACCCCTCCAATCCACGGCTATCTCGGACACAACATCCAGAGACAAAAGCCTGAAGGAACGCCTCCCACTCGCCCTTGTTTCAGAGGCCCAGGAGCTCCCTCTCGGGCTGTACATCCGGCCTGCCATACCCTAGGCGCCACTCATAAGCTGAGTTTGTGTTTTCAGACTTCTGTGCCCTCAGCCTGGACCCACACAACCGCCAGGCTAGGGCCTCTGGAGCCACAGCGAAAGATTGTGCCTGCCCTCTCCAAGGAAATTGTGCCCAATCCATTGACCACAACCCTACAGGTTAGGGAAAAGCTCCAAGGCCCCTGAGGCCATCAATAGTGTAGGCCACCCTGGACTAAGAGGGGCTCTCTGACACCAGCGGAGCAACTATCTCCACTTAGACTCTCAGACAGTGTCCCCAGAGACAGAAGGTTGAAATGGACAGGCCCCCAGGCCCTAATCTAAACCTTAGCTTTGGTTTCCATGTGTCGGTCCTCAGAGGTCTGTTTTCGTAGACCAGCACACGGGGCTTTTCTGAGGCTCCAAACCAAACCTCTCTCGTCTCCACATGGGGAGCTTACTTACTGGGGAGGTATCAAACCCTTCAGGTAGGAGAGTTCCGCCGGGCCACTGAACAACCAGCACATTCCAAGGTTTCCATGGACCCAAACGCACATTATGACGCATCCTCAGGAGAGGCCATTTCAACGTAGCCCCCTGGGTAGCGTGCCCCAGAGGCAGCAGATCAAACATATCTTGTGGCTAATGGCCAATGGGAATGCGAGGCATGCTGTACAGGGATCCATCCTTCGAACCGTGCTCTCCAGTCCTTCCGTATGGTATGTCCTGGAGCCATGCAACAGGACTCGAATGTCCCACTGAAGGAAACCTGGTGGTTTGGGGCAACCTCCAAACTCAGCGTGGGAAAACTTCCTTGGCCTCATGAGGCCCCCGCTTCATGAAGGTGCCATCATGGACACATACTCCAGCCTCAGCCAACGTCTGATCCTCAGCCTGTCTTCAGATGCAGGAGATTTTGATTCAGCCTCTGCCTAGTGGGCCTGCTCTGCCCTTGGCTCCAATCCTCACTTTAGCTTGTGTTCCTAGACTTCCGTCCTCACACTCCTGGCCCACAAACCCTCCCTACTGGGAATTCTGGGGCCACAATGAAGCACTCCGCCTGCCTCCCAGGAGAAAAACTTTGTCTATGGTGCTGCCCAGAAACCCCAAATGAGGATCAAACTGCTTGGCCCTCGGCAACACCCCAATTGCATAGGCTACCTTAAACACTGATGCTCTGTCGCAAATAGCCTGAGCCCAGACCTTCCAACAGACACCGACACAGCTGGCTGCACACCCAGCACATTGGACCCGCCACTGCCTTAGGCCACCATCCATTCCCAACCTGGGTTTTCAGTCATCAGAACCTAGACCTTATCTCCAATCCCTGCACAGGGGGGAACCTGATGCACAAGTCAGAACCCCTCCTTCCCCATGGCAAGAAACCTTGCTGCTGGCAGTGAGTCAAACCTTCAGTGTAGGAGAAAACGGCATGGCCCATGAGGCCACGCCCATGTGTGAGGGCCGCCTTGGGCACAAACACACATTGTGACCCTCAGCGTGAGTACCTTATTCAAGTAACGCCTCTCAGTGATTGGACCAAGAGCCCGCATATGTGGCTTGCCATGCCCATAGGCACGCAGGACTAACTAGATGGTGTGTATTCCAGTTGAGGGAACCCACTGCTGTGCTCTAGAGTCCCTCTCCTGGGGGGTCCCCTGTGGCAGAAAACAGTACTCTTCCCTTCCCACAGAATGAACCCAAACACTTGGGAGCTTGGACAATCCCCCGAGAGGAAGGCTCTTCCTCGGCCCCTGAAGCAACCCCTACCCTGAACGGCCACTGTGAACGCAACACCCAGAGACAAAAGCCTGAGCGACTGCCTCCCACTTGCCCTCCTTTGATATCCAGAGGATCTCCCCTCTCGGACTGGAGATCAGGCCTGCCATTACCTTGGCCCCTACCTGAGCCAAGTTTGCTTTTTCAGACATCTGTCCCCACAGCCCTGGCAAACACAGCCTCTAGGCTGGGTCCTCTGGAGCCATATCACAGGACCGTGCCTGCTCTCTCCTGGGAAACTCTGTCCATTCCTTTGGCCACACACCTCCAGAATATGAGAAACCTCAAGGCCCCCGAGGACATACCATTAGGGGGAGCCTCCCTGCACACACAGGGGCCTTCGGACACAAGCTGAGCTGCTACCTCCATGAAGGCATGCACACAGATGTCAACAGAGATAGAAGGTTGAGCCCGACAGGCCCTTAGGCCCTAATCTCAACTCTTGCTTTGTTTTCCAGGTGTCACTCCTCAGAGGCTTTGGTTCGAAGAACAGGATATGGGGCTTTCCTGAGGCACTGAACAGAACTTCTCTCGTCTCCACATGGGAAGCTTCCTTGTTGGAGCCGTGTCAAACACCTCAGGTTGGAGAATCCTGCAGAGTCCCTGAGCCACCTCCACATTGCAAGGTCTCCCAGGCCACCAAGCCACAGTAGGACTCATCTTCAGGAGAGTCCATTTCAACTCTCCCCTCTGGGTAGCTCACCCAGGAGCCCGCAGATTGAGCCTGCCTTGTCCTGACTAAAGAGTGGGAATATGAGGTGGCGTTCCCAGGCATCCATGCTTAGACACCTGCTCTCGAGTCTTTCCGTATGGGGCCTCCTGGAACCATCCAATAGCACTCGACTTTCGTGCAGAAGGAAACCTTGAGGTTTGGAGTAGTTCACAAATCCCATCGTAGGCAAACCTTCCTGGCCTCATGAGGCCCCAACACCATTCAGGAAGAGGCCATGCTGGACAAAAACTCTAGCCTGAGGCACGTCTCAGAGTTGAAATGACCTCAGTGCAGGAGATCTCGATTCAGCCTCTCAGAGTGGGCCTGCCGTGCCATCGGTCCCAAACCTCACGCTAGCTTGTGTTTTCAGACTTCCTTCCTCACACTCCTGGCAAACAAGCCCTCCGGACTAGGAACTCCAGAACCACAACCCAGCCCAGGGTCTGCCCAAGGGAAGAAAGACGTTTCCCTGTGGGGTTCTCTCCAGAAAACCCAGATGAGGATCAACTTGCTCGGGCCTCGACCGGTACCCGAACTGATAGGCTGCTCTGGGCACTCATGCTCTGTCTGACACAGCCTGAAGCCAGACGTCCAGACAGACAAGGAGACAGCTGGCCGCACACCCAGCACTTCGGATACGCCATGGTCTTATGCCGTCACCTCTTCCTAACCTTGGTTTTCAGATATCTGAACCTAGACATTATATCAATTCTCCACACAGCTGGGTATCGCAAGCACAACACAGAACTCCTCCTTCCCCGTGGCTGTAAAGCTTGCTCTTGGCATGGAGTCACACCTTCAGGGTGGGAGAAACCTTCCTGGTCCCTGATGCCACGCCCAAACTTGAGTGCTGATTGGGCACAAATTCACACTCTGACCCTCAGCATGAGCCCCATGTCAAAGAAAGGCCTGTCAGGGCCTGGGCCAAGAGCCCGCATAGGGGCTTGCCAAGCCCCTATGCACCCAATCCTCACCAGTGTTTGAGTTTTCCAGTCGCCCCGCCCGTACCTGGGGCTCTGCTCTGGAATCCCTTCTTGGAGAGACACGTGAGCCAGACAACACTTTTCCACCCTTCCCACAAAATGACCCCAAACTCTTGTGAGCTGGGACAAATCCCCAGAGAGGGATACTCGTCCACAGTCCCTGAGGCCACCCCTCCAATCCACGGCTATCTCGGACACAACATCCAGAGACAAAAGCCTGAAGGAACGCCTCCCACTCGCCCTTGTTTCAGAGGCCCAGGAGCTCCCTCTCGGGCTGTACATCCGGCCTGCCATACCCTAGGCGCCACTCATAAGCTGAGTTTGTGTTTTCAGACTTCTGTGCCCTCAGCCTGGACCCACACAACCGCCAGGCTAGGGCCTCTGGAGCCACAGCGAAAGATTGTGCCTGCCCTCTCCAAGGAAATTGTGCCCAATCCATTGACCACAACCCTACAGGTTAGGGAAAAGCTCCAAGGCCCCTGAGGCCATCAATAGTGTAGGCCACCCTGGACTAAGAGGGGCTCTCTGACACCAGCGGAGCAACTATCTCCACTTAGACTCTCAGACAGTGTCCCCAGAGACAGAAGGTTGAAATGGACAGGCCCCCAGGCCCTAATCTGAACCTTAGCTTTGGTTTCCATGTGTCGGTCCTCAGAGGTCTGTTTTCGTAGACCAGCACACGGGGCTTTTCTGAGGCTCCAAACCAAACCTCTCTCGTCTCCACATGGGGAGCTTACTTACTGGGGAGGTATCAAACCCTTCAGGTAGGAGAGTTCCGCCGGGCCACTGAACAACCAGCACATTCCAAGGTTTCCATGGACCCAAACGCACATTATGACGCATCCTCAGGAGAGGCCATTTCAACGTAGCCCCCTGGGTAGCGTGCCCCAGAGGCAGCAGATCAAACATATCTTGTGGCTAATGGCCAATGGGAATGCGAGGCATGCTGTACAGGGATCCATCCTTCGAACCGTGCTCTCCAGTCCTTCCGTATGGTATGTCCTGGAGCCATGCAACAGGACTCGAATGTCCCACAGAAGGAAACCTGGTGGTTTGGGTCAACCTCCAAACTCAGCGTTGGAAAACTTCCTTGGCCTCATGAGGCCCCCGCTTCATGAAGGTGCCATCATGGACACATACTCCAGCCTCAGCCAACGTCTGATCCTCAGCCTGACTTCAGATGCAGGAGATTTTGATTCAGCCTCTGCCTAGTGTGCCTGCTCTGCCCTTGGCTCCAATCCTCACTTTAGCTTGTATTCCTAGACTTCCGTCCTCACACTCCTGGCCCACAAACCCTCCCTTCTGGGAATTCTGGGGCCACAATGAAGCACTCCGCCTGCCTCCCAGGAGAAAAACTTTGTCTATGGTGCTGCCCAGAAACCCCAAATGAGGATCAAACTGCTTGGCCCTCGGCAACACCCCAATTGCATAGGCTACCTTAAACACTGATGCTCTGTCGCAAATAGCCTGAGCCCAGACCTTCCAACAGACACCGACACAGCTGGCTGCACACCCAGCACATTGGACCCGCCACTGCCTTAGGCCACCATCCATTCCCAACCTGGGTTTTCAGTCATCAGAACCTAGACCTTATCTCCAATCCCTGCACAGGGGGGAACCTGATGCACAAGTCAGAACCCCTCCTTCCCCATGGCAAGAAACCTTGCTGCTGGCAGTGAGTCAAACCTTCAGTGTAGGAGAAAACGGCATGGCCCATGAGGCCACGCCCATGTGTGAGGGCCGCCTTGGGCACAAACACACATTGTGACCCTCAGCGTGAGTACCTTATTCAAGTAACGCCTCTCAGTGATTGGACCAAGAGCCCGCATATGTGGCTTGCCATGCCCATAGGCACGCAGGACTAACTAGATGGTGTGTATTCCAGTTGAGGGAACCCACTGCTGTGCTCTAGAGTCCCTCTCCTGGCGGGTCCCCTGTGGCAGAAAACAGTACTCTTCCCTTCCCACAGAATGAACCCAAACACTTGGGAGCTTGGACAATCCCCCGAGAGGAAGGCTCTTCCTCGGCCCCTGAAGCAACCCCTACCCTGAACGGCCACTGTGAACGCAACACCCAGAGACAAAAGCCTGAGCGACTGCCTCCCACTTGCCCTCCTTTGATATCCAGAGGATCTCCCCTCTCGGACTGGAGATCAGGCCTGCCATTACCTTGGCCCCTACCTGAGCCAAGTTTGCTTTTTCAGACATCTGTCCCCACAGCCCTGGCAAACACAGCCTCTAGGCTGGGTCCTCTGGAGCCATACCACAGGACCGTGCCTGCTCTCTCCTGGGAAACTCTGTCCATTCCTTTGGCCACACACCTCCAGAATATGAGAAACCTCAAGGCCCCCGAGGACATACCATTACCGGGAGCCTCCCTGCACACACAGGGGCCTTCGGACACAAGCTGAGCTGCTACCTCCATGAAGGCATGCACACAGATGTCAACAGAGATAGAAGGTTGAGCCGGACAGGCCCTTAGGCCCTAATCTCAACTCTTGCTTTGTTTTCCAGGTGTCACTCCTCAGAGGCTTTGGTTCGAAGAACAGGATATGGGGCTTTCCTGAGGCACTGAACAGAACTTCTCTCGTCTCCACATGGGAAGCTTCCTTGTTGGAGCCGTGTCAAACACCTCAGGTTGGAGAATCCTGCAGAGTCCCTGAGCCACCTCCACATTGCAAGGTCTCCCAGGCCACCAAGCCACAGTAGGACTCATCTTCAGGAGAGTCCATTTCAACTCTCCCCTCTGGGTAGCTCACCCAGGAGCCCGCAGATTGAGCCTGCCTTGTCCTGACTAAAGAGTGGGAATATGAGGTGGCGTTCCCAGGCATCCATGCTTAGACACCTGCTCTCGAGTCTTTCCGTATGGGGCCTCCTGGAACCATCCAATAGCACTCGACTTTCGTGCAGAAGGAAACCTTGAGGTTTGGAGTAGTTCACAAATCCCATCGTAGGCAAACCTTCCTGGCCTCATGAGGCCCCCACACCATTCAGGAAGAGGCCATGCTGGACAAAAACTCTAGCCTGAGGCACGTCTCAGAGTTGAAATGACCTCAGTGCAGGAGATCTCGATTCAGCCTCTCAGAGTGGGCCTGCCGTGCCATCGGTCCCAAACCTCACGCTAGCTTGTGTTTTCAGACTTCCTTCCTCACACTCCTGGCAAACAAGCCCTCCGGACTAGGAACTCCAGAACCACAACCCAGCCCAGGGTCTGCCCAAGGGAAGAAAGACGTTTCCCTGTGGGGTTCTCTTCAGAAAACCCAGATGAGGATCAACCTGCTCGGGCCTCGACCGGTACCCGAACTGGATAGGCTTCTCTGGGCATTCATGCTCTGTCTGACACAGCCTGAAGCCAGACGTCCAGACAGACAAGGAGACAGCTGGCCGCACACCCAGCACTTCGGACACGCCATGGTCTTATGCCGTCACCTCTTCCTAACTTTGGTTTTGAGATATCTGAACCTAGACATTATATCAATTCTCCACACAGCTGGGTATCGCAAGCACAACACAGAACTCCTCCTTCCCCGTGGCTGTAAAGCTTGCTCTTGGCATGGAGTCACACCTTCAGGGTGGGAGATACCTTCCTGGTCCCTGATGCCACGCCCAAACTTGAGTGCTGATTGGGCACAAATTCACACTCTGACCCTCAGCATGAGCCCCATGTCAAAGAAAGGCCTGTCAGGGCCTGGGCCAAGAGCCCGCATATGGGGCTTGCCAAGCCCCTATGCACCCAATCCTCACCAGTGTTTGAGTTTTCCAGTCGCCCCGCCCGTACCTGGGGCTCTGCTCTGGAATCCCTTTCTTGGAGAGACACGTGAGCCAGACAACACTTTTCCACCCTTCCCACAAAATGACCCCAAACTCTTGGGAGCTGGGACAAATCCCCAGAGTGGGATACTCGTCCACAGTCCCTGAGGCCACCCCTCCAATCCACGGCTATCTCGGACACAACATCCAGAGACAAAAGCCTGAAGGAACGCCTCCCACTCGCCCTTGTTTCAGAGGCCCAGAAGCTCCCTCTCGGGCTGTACATCCGGCCTGCCATACCCTAGGCGCCACTCATAAGCTGAGTTTGTGTTTTCAGACTTCTGTGCCCTCAGCCTGGACCCACACAACCGCCAGGCTAGGGCCTCTGGAGCCACAGCGAAAGATTGTGCCTGCCCTCTCCAAGGAAATTGTGCCCAATCCATTGACCACAACCCTACAGGTTAGGGAAAAGCTCCAAGGCCCCTGAGGCCATCAATAGTGTAGGCCACCCTGGACTAAGAGGGGCTCTCTGACACCAGCGGAGCAACTATCTCCACTTAGACTCTCAGACAGTGTCCCCAGAGACAGAAGGTTGAAATGGACAGGCCCCCAGGCCCTAATCTGAACCTTAGCTTTGGTTTCCATGTGTCCATCCTCAGAGGACTGTTTTCGTAGACCAGCACACGGGGCTTTTCTGAGGCTCCAAACCAAACCTCTCTCGTCCTCACATGGGGAGCTTACTTACTGGGGAGGTATCAAACCCTTCAGGTAGGAGAGTTCCGCAGGGCCACTGAACAACCAGCACATTCCAAGGTTTCCATGGACCCAAACGCACATTATGACGCATCCTCAGGAGAGGCCATTTCAACGTAGCCCCCTGGGTAGCGTGCCCCAGAGGCAGCAGATCAAACATATCTTGTGGCTAATGGCCAATGGGAATGCGAGGCATGCTGTACAGGGATCCATCCTTCGAACCGTGCTCTCCAGTCCTTCCGTATGGTATGTCCTGGAGCCATGCAACAGGACTCGAATGTCCCACAGAAGGAAACCTGGTGGTTTGGGTCAACCTCCAAACTCAGCGTGGGAAAACTTCCTTGGCCTCATGAGGCCCCCGCTTCATGACGGTGCCATCATGGACACATACTCCATCCTCAGCCAACGTCTGATCCTCAGCCTGACTTCAGATGCAGGAGATTTTGATTCAGCCTCTGCCTAGTGGGCCTGCTCTGCCCTTGGCTCCAATCCTCACTTTAGCTTGTATTCCTAGACTTCCGTCCTCACACTCCTGGCCCACAAACCCTCCCTTCTGGGAATTCTGGGGCCACAATGAAGCACTCCGCCTGCCTCCCAGGAGAAAAACTTTGTCTATGGTGCTGCCCAGAAACCCCAAATGAGGATCAAACTGCTTGGCCCTCGGCAACACCCCAATTGCATAGGCTACCTTAAACACTGATGCTCTGTCGCAAATAGCCTGAGCCCAGACCTTCCAACAGACACCGACACAGCTGGCTGCACACCCAGCACATTGGACCCGCCACTGCCTTAGGCCACCATCCATTCCCAACCTGGGTTTTCAGTCATCAGAACCTAGACCTTATCTCCAATCCCTGCACAGGGGGGAACCTGATGCACAAGTCAGAACCCCTCCTTCCCCATGGCAAGAAACCTTGCTGCTGGCAGTGAGTCAAACCTTCAGTGTAGGAGAAAACGGCATGGCCCATGAGGCCACGCCCATGTGTGAGGGCCGCCTTGGGCACAAACACACATTGTGACCCTCAGCGTGAGTACCTTATTCAAGTAACGCCTCTCAGTGATTGGACCAAGAGCCCGCATATGTGGCTTGCCATGCCCATAGGCACGCAGGACTAACTAGATGGTGTGTATTCCAGTTGAGGGAACCCACTGCTGTGCTCTAGAGTCCCTCTCCTGGCGGGTCCCCTGTGGCAGAAAACAGTACTCTTCCCTTCCCACAGAATGAACCCAAACACTTGGGAGCTTGGACAATCCCCCGAGAGGAAGGCTCTTCCTCGGCCCCTGAAGCAACCCCTACCCTGAACGGCCACTGTGAAGGCAACACCCAGAGACAAAAGCCTGAGCGACTGCCTCCCACTTGCCCTCCTTTGATATCCAGAGGATCTCCCCTCTCGGACTGGAGATCAGGCCTGCCATTACCTTGGCCCCTACCTGAGCCAAGTTTGCTTTTTCAGACATCTGTCCCCACAGCCCTGGCAAACACAGCCTCTAGGCTGGGTCCTCTGGAGCCATACCACAGGACCGTGCCTGCTCTCTCCTGGGAAACTCTGTCCATTCCTTTGGCCACACACCTCCAGAATATGAGAAACCTCAAGGCCCCCGAGGACATACCATTACCGGGAGCCTCCCTGCACACACAGGGGCCTTCGGACACAAGCTGAGCTGCTACCTCCATGAAGGCATGCACACAGATGTCAACAGAGATAGAAGGTTGAGCCCGACAGGCCCTTAGGCCCTAATCTCAACTCTTGCTTTGTTTTCCAGGTGTCACTCCTCAGAGGCTTTGGTTCGAAGAACAGGATATGGGGCTTTCCTGAGGCACTGAACAGAACTTCTCTCGTCTCCACATGGGAAGCTTCCTTGTTGGAGCCGTGTCAAACACCTCAGGTTGGAGAATCCTGCAGAGTCCCTGAGCCACCTCCACATTGCAAGGTCTCCCAGGCCACCAAGCCACAGTAGGACTCATCTTCAGGAGAGTCCATTTCAACTCTCCCCTCTGGGTAGCTCACCCAGGAGCCCGCAGATTGAGCCTGCCTTGTCCTGACTAAAGAGTGGGAATATGAGGTGGCGTTCCCAGGCATCCATGCTTAGACACCTGCTCTCGAGTCTTTCCGTATGGGGCCTCCTGGAACCATCCAATAGCACTCGACTTTCGTGCAGAAGGAAACCTTGAGGTTTGGAGTAGTTCACAAATCCCATCGTAGGCAAACCTTCCTGGCCTCATGAGGCCCCCACACCATTCAGGAAGAGGCCATGCTGGACAAAAACTCTAGCCTGAGGCACGTCTCAGAGTTGAAATGACCTCAGTGCAGGAGATCTCGATTCAGCCTCTCAGAGTGGGCCTGCCGTGCCATCGGTCCCAAACCTCACGCTAGCTTGTGTTTTCAGACTTCCTTCCTCACACTCCTGGCAAACAAGCCCTCCGGACTAGGAACTCCAGAACCACAACCCAGCCCAGGGTCTGCCCAAGGGAAGAAAGACGTTTCCCTGTGGGGTTCTCTTCAGAAAACCCAGATGAGGATCAACCTGCTCGGGCCTCGACCGGTACCCGAACTGGATAGGCTTCTCTGGGCATTCATGCTCTGTCTGACACAGCCTGAAGCCAGACGTCCAGACAGACAAGGAGACAGCTGGCCGCACACCCAGCACTTCGGACACGCCATGGTCTTATGCCGTCACCTCTTCCTAACTTTGGTTTTGAGATATCTGAACCTAGACATTATATCAATTCTCCACACAGCTGGGTATCGCAAGCACAACACAGAACTCCTCCTTCCCCGTGGCTGTAAAGCTTGCTCTTGGCATGGAGTCACACCTTCAGGGTGGGAGATACCTTCCTGGTCCCTGATGCCACGCCCAAACTTGAGTGCTGATTGGGCACAAATTCACACTCTGACCCTCAGCATGAGCCCCATGTCAAAGAAAGGCCTGTCAGGGCCTGGGCCAAGAGCCCGCATATGGGGCTTGCCAAGCCCCTATGCACCCAATCCTCACCAGTGTTTGAGTTTTCCAGTCGCCCCGCCCGTACCTGGGGCTCTGCTCTGGAATCCCTTTCTTGGAGAGACACGTGAGCCAGACAACACTTTTCCACCCTTCCCACAAAATGACCCCAAACTCTTGGGAGCTGGGACAAATCCCCAGAGTGGGATACTCGTCCACAGTCCCTGAGGCCACCCCTCCAATCCACGGCTATCTCGGACACAACATCCAGAGACAAAAGCCTGAAGGAACGCCTCCCACTCGCCCTTGTTTCAGAGGCCCAGAAGCTCCCTCTCGGGCTGTACATCCGGCCTGCCATACCCTAGGCGCCACTCATAAGCTGAGTTTGTGTTTTCAGACTTCTGTGCCCTCAGCCTGGACCCACACAACCGCCAGGCTAGGGCCTCTGGAGCCACAGCGAAAGATTGTGCCTGCCCTCTCCAAGGAAATTGTGCCCAATCCATTGACCACAACCCTACAGGTTAGGGAAAAGCTCCAAGGCCCCTGAGGCCATCAATAGTGTAGGCCACCCTGGACTAAGAGGGGCTCTCTGACACCAGCGGAGCAACTATCTCCACTTAGACTCTCAGACAGTGTCCCCAGAGACAGAAGGTTGAAATGGACAGGCCCCCAGGCCCTAATCTGAACCTTAGCTTTGGTTTCCATGTGTCCATCCTCAGAGGACTGTTTTCGTAGACCAGCACACGGGGCTTTTCTGAGGCTCCAAACCAAACCTCTCTCGTCCTCACATGGGGAGCTTACTTACTGGGGAGGTATCAAACCCTTCAGGTAGGAGAGTTCCGCAGGGCCACTGAACAACCAGCACATTCCAAGGTTTCCATGGACCCAAACGCACATTATGACGCATCCTCAGGAGAGGCCATTTCAACGTAGCCCCCTGGGTAGCGTGCCCCAGAGGCAGCAGATCAAACATATCTTGTGGCTAATGGCCAATGGGAATGCGAGGCATGCTGTACAGGGATCCATCCTTTGAACCGTGCTCTCCAGTCCTTCCGTATGGTATGTCCTGGAGCCATGCAACAGGACTCGAATGTCCCACAGAAGGAAACCTGGTGGTTTGGGTCAACCTCCAAACTCAGCGTGGGAAAACTTCCTTGGCCTCATGAGGCCCCCGCTTCATGACGGTGCCATCATGGACACATACTCCATCCTCAGCCAACGTCTGATCCTCAGCCTGACTTCAGATGCAGGAGATTTTGATTCAGCCTCTGCCTAGTGGGCCTGCTCTGCCCTTGGCTCCAATCCTCACTTTAGCTTGTGTTCCTAGACTTCCGTCCTCACACTCCTGGCCCACAAACCCTCCCTTCTGGGAATTCTGGGGCCACAATGAAGCACTCCGCCTGCCTCCCAGGAGAAAAACTTTGTCTATGGTGCTGCCCAGAAACCCCAAATGAGGATCAAACTGCTTGGCCCTCGGCAACACCCCAATTGCATAGGCTACCTTAAACACTGATGCTCTGTCGCAAATAGCCTGAGCCCAGACCTTCCAACAGACACCGACACAGCTGGCTGCACACCCAGCACATTGGACCCGCCACTGCCTTAGGCCACCATCCATTCCCAACCTGGGTTTTCAGTCATCAGAACCTAGACCTTATCTCCAATCCCTGCACAGGGGGGAACCTGATGCACAAGTCAGAACCCCTCCTTCCCCATGGCAAGAAACCTTGCTGCTGGCAGTGAGTCAAACCTTCAGTGTAGGAGAAAACGGCATGGCCCATGAGGCCACGCCCATGTGTGAGGGCCGCCTTGGGCACAAACACACATTGTGACCCTCAGCGTGAGTACCTTATTCAAGTAACGCCTCTCAGTGATTGGACCAAGAGCCCGCATATGTGGCTTGCCATGCCCATAGGCACGCAGGACTAACTAGATGGTGTGTATTCCAGTTGAGGGAACCCACTGCTGTGCTCTAGAGTCCCTCTCCTGGGGGGTCCCCTGTGGCAGAAAACAGTACTCTTCCCTTCCCACAGAATGAACCCAAACACTTGGGAGCTTGGACAATCCCCCGAGAGGAAGGCTCTTCCTCGGCCCCTGAAGGAACCCCTACCCTGAACGGCCACTGTGAACGCAACACCCAGAGACAAAAGCCTGAGCGACTGCCTCCCACTTGCCCTCCTTTGATATCCAGAGGATCTCCCCTCTCGGACTGGAGATCAGGCCTGCCATTACCTTGGCCCCTACCTGAGCCAAGTTTGCTTTTTCAGACATCTGTCCCCACAGCCCTGGCAATCACAGCCTCTAGGTTGGGTCCTCTGGAGCCATACCACAGGACCGTGCCTGCTCTCTCCTGGGAAACTCTGTCCATTCCTTTGGCCACACACCTCCAGAATATGAGAAACCTCAAGGCCCCCGAGGACATACCATTACCGGGAGCCTCCCTGCACACACAGGGGCCTTCGGACACAAGCTGAGCTGCTACCTCCATGAAGGCATGCACACAGATGTCAACAGAGATAGAAGGTTGAGCCGGACAGGCCCTTAGGCCCTAATCTCAACTCTTGCTTTGTTTTCCAGGTGTCACTCCTCAGAGGCTTTGGTTCGAAGAACAGGATATGGGGCTTTCCTGAGGCACTGAACAGAACTTCTCTCGTCTCCACATGGGAAGCTTCCTTGTTGGAGCCGTGTCAAACACCTCAGGTTGGAGAATCCTGCAGAGTCCCTGAGCCACCTCCACATTGCAAGGTCTCCCAGGCCACCAAGCCACAGTAGGACTCATCTTCAGGAGAGTCCATTTCAACTCTCCCCTCTGGGTAGCTCACCCAGGAGCCCGCAGATTGAGCCTGCCTTGTCCTGACTAAAGAGTGGGAATATGAGGTGGCGTTCCCAGGCATCCATGCTTAGACACCTGCTCTCGAGTCTTTCCGTATGGGGCCTCCTGGAACCATCCAATAGCACTCGACTTTCGTGCAGAAGGAAACCTTGAGGTTTGGAGTAGTTCACAAATCCCATCGTAGGCAAACCTTCCTGGCCTCATGAGGCCCCCACACCATTCAGGAAGAGGCCATGCTGGACAAAAACTCTAGCCTGAGGCACGTCTCAGAGTTGAAATGATCTCAGTGCAGGAGATCTCGATTCAGCCTCTCAGAGTGGTCCTGCCGTGCCATCGGTCCCAAACCTCACGCTAGCTTGTGTTTTCAGACTTCCTTCCTCACACTCCTGGCAAACAAGCCCTCCGGACTAGGAACTCCAGAACCACAACCCAGCCCAGGGTCTGCCCAATGGAAGAAAGACGTTTCCCTGTGGGGTTCTCTTCAGAAAACCCAGATGAGGATCAACCTGCTCGGGCCTCGACCGGTACCCGAACTGGATAGGCTGCTCTGGGCATTCATGCTCTGTCTGACACAGCCTGAAGCCAGACGTCCAGACAGACAAGGAGACAGCTGGCCGCACACCCAGCACTTCGGACACGCCATGGTCTTATGCCGTCACCTCTTCCTAACTTTGGTTTTGAGATATCTGAACCTAGACATTATATCAATTCTCTACACAGCTGGGTATCGCAAGCACAACACAGAACTCCTCCTTCCCCGTGGCTGTAAAGCTTGCTTTTGGCATGGAGTCACACCTTCAGGGTGGGAGATACCTTCCTTGTCCCTGATGCCACGCCCAAACTTGAGTGCTGATTGGGCACAAATTCACACTCTGACCCTCAGCATGAGCCCCATGTCAAAGAAAGGCCTGTCAGGGCCTGGGCCAAGAGCCCGCATATGGGGCTTGCCAAGCCCCTATGCACCCAATCCTCACCAGTGTTTGAGTTTTCCAGTCGCCCCGCCCGTACCTGGGGCTCTGCTCTGGAATCCCTTTCTTGGAGAGACACGTGAGCCAGACAACACTTTTCCACCCTTCCCACAAAATGACCCCAAACTCTTGGGAGCTGGGACAAATCCCCAGAGTGGGATACTCGTCCACAGTCCCTGAGGCCACCCCTCCAATCCACGGCTATCTCGGACACAACATCCAGAGACAAAAGCCTGAAGGAACGCCTCCCACTCGCCCTTGTTTCAGAGGCCCAGGAGCTCCCTCTCGGGCTGTACATCCGGCCTGCCATACCCTAGGCGCCACTCATAAGCTGAGTTTGTGTTTTCAGACTTCTGTGCCCTCAGCCTGGACCCACACAACCGCCAGGCTAGGGCCTCTGGAGCCACAGCGAAAGATTGTGCCTGCCCTCTCCAAGGAAATTGTGCCCAATCCATTGACCACAACCCTACAGGTTAAGGAAAAGCTCCAAGGCCCCTGAGGCCATCAATAGTGTAGGCCACCCTGGACTAAGAGGGGCTCTCTGACACCAGCGGAGCAACTATCTCCACTTAGACTCTCAGACAGTGTCCCCAGAGACAGAAGGTTGAAATGGACAGGCCCCCATGCCCTAATCTAAACCTTAGCTTTGGTTTCCATGTGTCCGTCCTCAGAGGACTGTTTTCGTAGACCAGCACACGGGGCTTTTCTGAGGCTCCAAACCAAACCTCTCTCGTCCTCACATGGGGAGCTTACTTACTGGGGAGGTATCAAACCCTTCAGGTAGGAGAGTTCCGCAGGGCCACTGAACAACCAGCACATTCCAAGGTTTCCATGGACCCAAACGCACATTATGACGCATCCTCAGGAGAGGCCATTTCAACGTAGCCCCCTGGGTAGCGTGCCCCAGAGGCAGCAGATCAAACATATCTTGTGGCTAATGGCCAATGGGAATGCGAGGCATGCTGTACAGGGATCCATCCTTCGAACCGTGCTCTCCAGTCCTTCCGTATGGTATGTCCTGGAGCCATGCAACAGGACTCGAATGTCCCACAGAAGGAAACCTGGTGGTTTGGGGCAACCTCCAAACTCAGCATGGGAAAACTTCCTTGGCCTCATGAGGCCCCCGCTTCATGAGGGTGCCATCATGGACACATACTCCAGCCTCAGCCAACGTCTGATCCTCAGCCTGACTTCAGATGCAGGAGATTTTGATTCAGCCTCTGCCTAGTGGGCCTGCTCTGCCCTTGGCTCCAATCCTCACTTTAGCTTGTGTTCCTAGACTTCCGTCCTCACACTCCTGGCCCACAAACCCTCCCTACTGGGAATTCTGGGGCCACAATGAAGCACTCCGCCTGCCTCCCAGGAGAAAAACTTTGTCTATGGTGCTGCCCAGAAACCCCAAATGAGGATCAAACTGCTTGGCCCTCGGCAACACCCCAATTGCATAGGCTACCTTAAACACTGATGCTCTGTCGCAAATAGCCTGAGCCCAGACCTTCCAACAGACACCGACACAGCTGGCTGCACACCCAGCACATTGGACCCGCCACTGCCTTAGGCCACCATCCATTCCCAACCTGGGTTTTCAGTCATCAGAACCTAGACCTTATCTCCAATCCCTGCACAGGGGGGAACCTGATGCACAAGTCAGAACCCCTCCTTCCCCATGGCAAGAAACCTTGCTGCTGGCAGTGAGTCAAACCTTCAGTGTAGGAGAAAACGGCATGGCCCATGAGGCCACGCCCATGTGTGAGGGCCGCCTTGGGCACAAACACACATTGTGACCCTCAGCGTGAGTACCTTATTCAAGTAACGCCTCTCAGTGATTGGACCAAGAGCCCGCATATGTGGCTTGCCATGCCCATAGGCACGCAGGACTAACTAGATGGTGTGTATTCCAGTTGAGGGAACCCACTGCTGTGCTCTAGAGTCCCTCTCCTGGGGGGTCCCCTGTGGCAGAAAACAGTACTCTTCCCTTCCCACAGAATGAACCCAAACACTTGGGAGCTTGGACAATCCCCCGAGAGGAAGGCTCTTCCTCGGCCCCTGAAGCAACCCCTACCCTGAACGGCCACTGTGAACGCAACACCCAGAGACAAAAGCCTGAGCGACTGCCTCCCACTTGCCCTCCTTTGATATCCAGAGGATCTCCCCTCTCGGACTGGAGATCAGGCCTGCCATTACCTTGGCCCCTACCTGAGCCAAGTTTGCTTTTTCAGACATCTGTCCCCACAGCCATGGCAAACACAGCCTCTAGGCTGGGTCCTCTGGAGCCATACCACAGGACCGTGCCTGCTCTCTCCTGGGAAACTCTGTCCATTCCTTTGGCCACACACCTCCAGAATATGAGAAACCTCAAGGCTCCCGAGGTCATACCATTACCGGGAGCCTCCCTGCACACACAGGGGCCTTCGGACACAAGCTGAGCTGCTACCTCCATGAAGGCATGCACACAGATGTCAACAGAGATAGAAGGTTGAGCCGGACAGGCCCTTAGTCCCTAATCTCAACTCTTGCTTTGTTTTCCAGGTGTCACTCCTCAGAGGCTTTGGTTCGAAGAACAGGATATGGGGCTTTCCTGAGGCACTGAACAGAACTTCTCTCGTCTCCACATGGGAAGCTTCCTTGTTGGAGCCGTGTCAAACACCTCAGGTTGGAGAATCCTGCAGAGTCCCTGAGCCACCTCCACATTCCAAGGTCTCCCAGCCACCAAGCCACAGTAGGACTCATCTTCAGGAGAGTCCATTTCAACTCTCCCCTCTGGGTAGCTCACCCAGGTGCCCGCAGATTGAGCCTTCCTTGTCCTGACTAAAGAGTGGGAATATGAGGTGGCGTTCCCAGGCATCCATGCTTAGACACCTGCTATCGAGTCTTTCCGTATGGGGCCTCCTGGAACCATCCAATAGCACTCGACTTTCGTGCAGAAGGAAACCTTGAGGTTTGGAGTAGTTCACAAATCCCATCGTAGGCAAACCTTCCTGGCCTCATGAGGCCCCCACACCATTCAGGAAGAGGCCATGCTGGACAAAAACTCTAGCCTGAGGCACGTCTCAGAGTTGAAATGACCTCAGTGCAGGAGATCTCGATTCAGCCTCTCAGAGTGGGCCTGCCGTGCCATCGGTCACAAACCTCACGCTAGCTTGTGTTTTCAGACTTCCTTCCTCACACTCCTGGCAAACAAGCCCTCCGGAGTAGGAACTCCAGAACCACAACCCAGCCCAGGGTCTGCCCAAGGGAAGAAAGACGTTTCCCTGTGGGGTTCTCTCCAGAAAACCCAGATGAGGATCAACCTGCTCGGGCCTCGACCGGTACCCGAACTGGATAGGCTGCTCTGGGCACTCATGCTCTGTCTGACACAGCCTGAAGCCAGACGTCCAGACAGACAAGGAGACAGCTGGCCGCACACCCAGCACTTCGGACACGCCATGGTCTTATGCCGTCACCTCTTCCTAACCTTGGTTTTCAGATATCTGAACCTAGACATTATATCAATTCTCCACACAGCTGGGTATCGCAAGCACAACACAGAACTCCTCCTTCCCCGTGGCTGTAAAGCTTGCTCTTGGCATGGAGTCACACCTTCAGGGTGGGAGAAACCTTCCTGGTCCCTGATGGCACGCCCAAACTTGAGTGCTGCTTGGGCACAAATTCACACTCTGACCCTCAGCATGAGCCCCATGTCAAAGAAAGGCCTGTCAGGGCCTGGGCCAAGAGCCCGCATATGGGGCTTGCCAAGCCCCTATGCACCCAATCCTCACCAGTGTTTGAGTTTTCCAGTCGCCCCGCCCGTACCTGGGGCTCTGCTCTGGAATCCCTTTCTTGGAGAGACACGTGAGCCAGACAACACTTTTCCACCCTTCCCACAAAATGACCCCAAACTCTTGGGAGCTGGGACAAATCCCCAGAGTGGGATACTCGTCCACAGTCCCTGAGGCCACCCCTCCAATCCACGGCTATCTCGGACACAACATCCAGAGACAAAAGCCTGAAGGAACGCCTCCCACTCGCCCTTGTTTCAGAGGCCCAGGAGCTCCCTCTCGCGCTGTATATCCGGCCTGCCATACCCTAGGCGCCACTCATAAGCTGAGTTTGTGTTTTCAGACTTCTGTGCCCTCAGCCTGGACCCACACAACCGCCAGGCTAGGGCCTCTGGAGCCACAGCGAAAGATTGTGCCTGCCCTCTCCAAGGAAATTGTGCCCAATCCATTGACCACAACCCTACAGGTTAGGGAAAAGCTCCAAGGCCCCTGAGGCCATCAATAGTGTAGGCCACCCTGGACTAAGAGGGGCTCTCTGACACCAGCGGAGCAACTATCTCCACTTAGACTCTCAGACAGTGTCCCCAGAGACAGAAGGTTGAAATGGACAGGCCCCCAGGCCCTAATCTGAACCTTAGCTTTGGTTTCCATGTGTCCGTCCTCAGAGGTCTGTTTTCGTAGACCAGTACACGGGGCTATTCTGAGGCTCCAAACCAAACCTCTCTCGCCTCCACATGGGGAGCTTACTTACTGGGGATGTATCAAACCCTTCAGGTAGGAGAGTTCCGCAGGGCCACTGAACAACCAGCACATTCCAAGGTTTCCATGGACCCAAACGCACATTATGACGCATCCTCAGAAGAGGCCATTTCAACTGAGCCCCCTGGTTAGCGTGCCCCAGAGGCAGCAGATCAAACATATCTTGTGGCTAATGGCCAATGGGAATGCGAGGCATGCTGTACAGGGATCCATCCTTCGAACCGTGCTCTCCAGTCCTTCCGTATGGTATGTCCTGGAGCCATGCAACAGGACTCGAATGTCCCACAGAAGGAAACCTGGTGGTTTGGGGCAACCTCCAAACTCAGCGTGGGAAAACTTCCTTGGTCTCATGAGGCCCCCGCTTCATGAAGGTGCCATCATGGACACATACTCCAGCCTCAGCCAACGTCTGATCCTCAGCCTGACTTCAGATGCAGGAGATTTTGTTTCAGCCTCTGCCTAGTGGGCCTGCTCTGCCCTTGGCTCCAATCCTCACTTTAGCTTGTGTTCCTAGACTTCCGTCCTCACACTCCTGGCCCACAAACCCTCCCTACTGGGAATTCTGGGGCCACAATGAAGCACTCCGCCTGCCTCCCAGGAGAAAAACTTTGTCTATGGTGCTGCCCAGAAACACCAAATGAGGATCAAACTGCTTGGCCCTCGCCAACACCCCAATTACATAGGCTACCTTAAACACTGATGCTCTGTCGCAAATAGCCTGAGCCCAGACCTTCCAACAGACACCGACACAGCTGGCTGCACACCCAGCACATTGGACCCGCCACTGCCTTAGGCCACCATCCATTCCCAACCTGGGTTTTCAGTCATCAGAACCTAGACCTTATCTCCAGTCCCTGCACAGGGGGGAACCTGATGCACAAGTCAGAACCCCTCCTTCCCCATGGCAAGAAACCTTGCTGCTGGCAGTGAGACAAACCTTCAGTGTAGGTGAAAACGGCATGGCCCATGAGGCCACGCCCATGTGTGAGGGCCGCCTTGGGCACAAACACACATTGTGACCCTCAGCGTGAGTACCTTATTCAAGTAACGCCTCTCAGTGATTGGACCAAGAGCCCGCATATGTGGCTTGCCATGCCCATAGGCACGCAGGACTAACTAGATGGTGTGTATTCCAGTTGAGGGAACCCACTGCTGTGCTCTAGAGTCCCTCTCCTGGGGGGTCCCCTGTGGCAGAAAACAGTACTCTTCCCTTCCCACAGAATGAACCCAAACACTTGGGAGCTTGGACAATCCCCCGAGAGGAAGGCTCTTCCTCGGCCCCTGAAGCAACCCCTACCCTGAACGGCCACTGTGAACGCAACAACCAGAGACAAAAGCCTGAGCGACTGCCTCCCACTTGCCCTCCTTTGATATCCAGAGGATCTCCCCTCTCGGACTGGAGATCAGGCCTGCCATTACCTTGGCCCCTACCTGAGCCAAGTTTGCTTTTTCAGACATCTGTCCCCACAGCCCTGGCAAACACAGCCTCTAGGCTGGTTCCTCTGGAGCCATACCACAGGACCATGCCTGCTCTCTCATGGGAAACTCTGTCCATTCCTTTGGCCACACACCTCCAGAATATGAGAAACCTCAAGGCCCCCGAGGACATACCATTACCGGGAGCCTCCCTGCACACACAGGGGCCTTCGGACACAAGCTGAGCTGCTACCTCCATGAAGGCATGCACACAGATGTCAACAGAGATAGAAGGTTGAGCCGGACAGGCCCTTAGGCCCTAATCTCAACTCTTGCTTTGTTTTCCAGGTGTCACTCCTCAGAGGCTTTGGTTCGAAGAACAAGATATGGGGCTTTCCTGAGGCACTGAACAGAACTTCTCTCGTCTCCACATGGGAAGCTTCCTTGTTGGAGCCGTGTCAAACACCTCAGGTTGGAGAATCCTGCAGAGTCCCTGAGCCACCTCCACATTCCAAGGTCTCCCAGGCCACCAAGCCACAGTAGGACTCATCTTCAGGAGAGTCCATATCAACTCTCTCCTCTGGGTAGCTCACCCAGGAGCCCGCAGATTGAGCCTGCCTTGTCCTGACTAAAGAGTGGGAATATGAGGTGGCGTTCCCAGGCATCCATGCTTAGACACCTGCTCTCGAGTCTTTCCGTATGGGGCCTCCTGGAACCATCCAATAGCACTCGACTTTCGTGCAGAATTAAACCTTGAGGTTTGGAGTAGTTCACAAATCCCATCGTAGGCAAACCTTCCTGGCCTCATGAGGCCCCCACACCATTCAGGAAGAGGCCATGCTGGACAAAAACTCTAGCCTGAGGCAGGTCTCATAGTTGAAATGACCTCAGTGCAGGAGATCTCGATTCAGCCTCTCACAGTGGGCCTGCCGTGCCATCGGTCCCAAACCTCACGCTAGCTTGTGTTTTCAGACTTCCTTCCTCACACTCCTGGCAAACAAGCCCTCCGGACTAGGAACTCCAGAACCACAACCCAGCCCAGGGTCTGCCCAATGGAAGAAAGATGTTTCCCTGTGGGGTTCTCTCCAGAAAACCCAGATGAGGATCAACCTGCTCGGGCCTCGACCGGTACCCGAACTGGATAGGCTGCTCTGGGCACTCATGCTCTGTCTGAACAGCCTGAAGCCAGACGTCCAGACAGACAAGGAGACAGCTGGCCGCACACCCAGCACTTCGGACACGCCCTGGTCTTATGCCGTCACCTCTTCCTAACCTTGGTTTTCAGATATCTGAACCTAGACATTATATCAATTCTCCACACAGCTGGGTATCGCAAGCACAACACAGAACTCCTCCTTCACCGTGGCTGTAAAGCTTGCTCTTGGCATGGAGTCACACCTTCAGGGTGGGAGAAACCTTCCTGGTCCCTGATGCCACGCCCAAACTTGAGTGCTGCTTGGGCACAAATTCACACTCTGACCCTCAGCATGAGCCCCATGTCAAAGAAAGGCCTGTCAGGGCCTGGGCCAAGAGCCCGCATATGGGGCTTGCCAAGCCCCTATGCACCCAATCCTCACCAGTGTTTGAGTTTTCCAGTCGCCCCGCCCGTACCTGGGGCTCTGCTCTGGAATCCCTTTCTTGGAGAGACACGTGAGCCAGACAACACTTTTCCACCCTTCCCACAAAATGACCCCAAACTCTTGAGAGCTGGGACAAATCCCCAGAGAGGGATACTCGTCCACAGTCCCTGAGGCCACCCCTCCAATCCACGGCTATCTCGGACACAACATCCAGAGACAAAAGCCTGAAGGAACGCGTCCCACTCGCCCTTGTTTCAGAGGCCCAGGAGCTCCCTCTCGGGCTGTACATCCGGCCTGCCATACCCTAGGCGCCACTCATAAGCTGAGTTTGTGTTTTCAGACTTCTGTGCCCTCAGCCTGGACCCACACAACCGCCAGGCTAGGGCCTCTGGAGCCACAGCGAAAGATTGTGCCTGCCCTCTCCAAGGAAATTGTGCCCAATCCATTGACCACAACCCTACAGGTTAGGGAAAAGCTCCAAGGCCCCTGAGGCCATCAATAGTGTAGGCCATCCTAGACTAAGAGGGGCTCTCTGACACCAGCGGAGCAACTATCTCCACTTAGACTCTCAGACAGTGTCCCCAGAGACAGAAGGTTGAAATGGACAGGCCCCCAGGCCCTAATCTGAACCTTAGCTTTGGTTTCCATGTGTCCGTCCTCAGAGGTCTGTTTTCGTAGACCAGCACACGGGGCTTTTCTGAGGCTCCAAACCAAACCTCTCTCGTCTCCACATGGGGAGTTTACTTACTGGGGATGTATCAAACCCTTCAGGTAGGAGAGTTCCGCAGTGCCACTGAACAACCAGCACATTACAAGGTTTCCATGGACCCAAACGCACATTATGACGCATCCTCATGAGAGGCCATTTCAACTCAGCCCCCTGGTTAGCGTGCCCTAGAGGCAGCAGATCAAACATATCTTGTGGCTAATGGCCAATGGGAATGCGAGGCATGCTGTACAGGGATCCATCCTTCGAACCGTGCTCTCCAGTCCTTCCATATGGTATGTCCTGGAGCCATGCAACAGGACTCGAATGTCCCACAGAAGGAAACCTGGTGGTTTGGGTCAACCTCCAAACTCAGCGTGGGAAAACTTCCTTGGCCTCATGAGGCCACCGCTTCATGAAGGTACCATCATGGACACATACTCCAGCCTCAGCCAACGTCTGATCCTCAGCCTGACTTCAGATGCAGGAAATTTTGATTCAGCCTCTGCCTAGTGGGCCTTCTCTACCCTTGGCTCCAATCCTCACTTTAGCTTGTGTTCCTAGACTTCCGTCCTCACACTCCTGGCCCGCAAACCCTCCCTACTGGGAATTCTGGGGCCACAATGAAGCACTCCGCCTGCCTCCCAGGAGAAAAACTTTGTCTATGGTGCTGCCCAGAAACCCCAAATGAGGATCAAACTGCTTGGCCCTCGGCAACACCCCAATTGCATAGGCTACCTTAAACACTGATGCTCTGTCGCAAATAGCCTGAGCCCAGACCTTCCAACAGACACCGACACAGCTGGCTGCACACCCAGCACATTGGACCCGCCACTGCCTTAGGCCACCATCCATTCCCAACCTGGGTTTTCAGTCATCAGAACCTAGACCTTATCTCCAATCCCTGCACAGGGGGGAACCTGATGCACAAGTCAGAACCCATCCTTCCCCATGGCAAGAAACCTTGCTGCTGGCAGTGAGTCAAACCTTCAGTGTAGGAGAAAACGGCATGGCCCATGAGGCCACGCCCATGTGTGAGGGCCGCCTTGGGCACAAACACACATTGTGACCCTCAGCGTGAGTACCTTATTCAAGTAACGCCTCTCAGTGATTGGACCAAGAGCCCGCATATGTGGCTTGCCATGCCCATAGGCACGCAGGACTAACTAGATGGTGTGTATTCCAGTTGAGGGAACCCACTGCTGTGCTCTAGAGTCCCTCTCCTGGCGGGTCCCCTGTGGCAGAAAACAGTACTCTTCCCTTCCCACAGAATGAACCCAAACACTTGGGAGCTTGGACAATCCCCCGAGAGGAAGGCTCTTCCTCGGCCCCTGAAGCAACCCCTACCCTGAACGGCCACTGTGAACGCAACACCCAGAGACAAAAGCCTGAGCGACTGCCTCCCACTTGCCCTCCTTTGATATCCAGAGGATCTCCCCTCTCGGACTGGAGATCAGGCCTGCCATTACCTTGGCCCCTACCTGAGCCAAGTTTGCTTTTTCAGACATCTGTCCCCACAGCCCTGGCAAACACAGCCTCTAGGCTGGGTCTTCTGGAGCCATACCACAGGACCGTGCCTGCTCTCTCCTGGTTAACTCTGTCCATTCCTTTGGCCACACACCTCCAGAATATGAGAAACCTCAAGGCCCCCGAGGACATACCATTACCGGGAGCCTCCCTGCACACACAGGGGCCTTCGGACACAAGCTGAGCTGCTACCTCCATGAAGGCATGCACACAGATGTCAACAGAGATAGAAGGTTGAGCCCGACAGGCCCTTAGGCCCTAATCTCAACTCTTGCTTTGTTTTCCAGGTGTCACTCCTCAGAGGCTTTGGTTCGAAGAACAGGATATGGGGCTTTCCTGAGGCACTGAACAGAACTTCTCTCGTCTCCACATGGGAAGCTTCCTTGTTGGAGCCGTGTCAAACACCTCAGGTTGGAGAATCCTGCAGAGTCCCTGAGCCACCTCCACATTCCAAGGTCTCCCAGGCCACCAAGCCACAGTAGGACTCATCTTCAGGAGAGTCCATTTCAACTCTCCCCTCTGGGTAGCTCACCCAGGAGCCCGCAGATTGAGCCTGCCTTGTCCTGACTAAAGAGTGGGAATATGAGGTGGCGTTCCCAGGCATCCGTGCTTAGACACCTGCTCTCGAGTCTTTCCGTATGGGGCCTCCTGGAACCATCCAATAGCACTCGACTTTCGTGCAGAAGGAAACCTTGAGGTTTGGAGTAGTTCACAAATCCCATCGTAGGCAAACCTTCCTGGCCTCATGAGGCCCCCACACCATTCAGGAAGAGGCCATGCTGGACAAAAACTCTAGTCTGAGGCACGTCTCAGAGTTGAAATGACCTCAGTGCAGGAGATCTCGATTCAGCCTCTCAGAGTGGGCCTGCCGTGCCATCGGTCCCAAACCTCACGCTAGCTTGTGTTTTCAGACTTCCTTCCTCACACTCCTGGCAAACAAGCCCTCCGGACTAGGAACTCCAGAACCACAACCCAGCCCAGGGTCTGCCCAAGGGAAGAAAGTCGTTTCCCTGTGGGGTTCTCTCCAGAAAACCCAGATGAGGATCAACCTGCTCGGGCCTCGACCGGTACCCGAACTGGATAGGCTGCTCTGGGCACTCATGGTCTGTCTGACACAGCCTGAATCCAGACGTCCAGACAGACAAGGAGACAGCTGGCCGCACACCCAGCACTTCGGACACGCCATGGTCTTATGCCGTCACCTCTTCCTAACCTTGGTTTTCAGATATCTGAACCTAGACATTTTATCAATTCTCCACACAGCTGGGTATCGCAAGCACAACACAGAACTCCTCCTTCCCCGTGGCTGTAAAGCTTGCTCTTGGCATGGAGTCACACCTTCAGGGTGGGAGAAACCTTCCTGGTCCCTGATGCCACGCCCAAACTTGAGTGCTGCTTGGGCACAAATTCACACTCTGACCCTCAGCATGAGCCCCATGTCAAAGAAAGGCCTGTCAGGGCCTGGGCCAAGAGCCCGCATATGGGGCTTGCCAAGACCCTATGCACCCAATCCTCACCAGTGTTTGAGTTTTCCAGTCGCCCCGCCCGTACCTGGGGCTCTGCTCTGGAATCCCTTTCTTGGAGAGACACGTGAGCCAGACAACACTTTTCCACCCTTCCCACAAAATGACCCCAAACTCTTGGGAGCTGGGACAAATCCCCAGAGAGGGATACTCGTCCACAGTCCCTGAGGCCACCCCTCCAATCCACGGCTATCTCGGACACAACATCCAGAGACAAAAGCCTGAAGGAACGCCTCCCACTCGCCCTTGTTTCAGAGGCCCAGGAGCTCCCTCTCGGGCTGTACATCCGGCCTGCCATACCCTAGGCGCCACTCATAAGCTGAGTTTGTGTTTTCAGACTTCTGTGCCCTCAGCCTGGACCCACACAACCGCCAGGCTAGGGCCTCTGGAGCCACAGCGAAAGATTGTGCCTGCCCTCTCCAAGGAAATTGTGCCCAATCCATTGACCACTACCCTACAGATTAGGGAAAAGCTCCAAGGCCCCTGAGGCCATCAATAGTGTAGGCCACCCTGGACTAAGAGGGGCTCTCTGACACCAGCGGAGCAACTATCTCCACTTAGACTCTCAGACAGTGTCCCCAGAGACAGAAGGTTGAAATGGACAGGCCCCCAGGCCCTAATCTGAACCTTAGCTTTGGTTTCCATGTGTCCGTCCTCAGAGGTCTGTTTTCGTAGACCAGCACACGGGGCTTTTCTGAGGCTCCAAACCAAACCTCTCTCGTCTCCACATGGGGAGCTTACTTACTGGGGATGTATCAAACCCTTCAGGTAGGAGAGTTCCGCAGGGCCACTGAACAACCAGCACATTCCAAGGTTTCCATGGACCCAAACGCACATTATGACGCATCCTCAGGAGAGGCCTTTTCAACTGAGCCCCCTGGTTAGCGTGCCCCAGAGGCAGCAGATCAAACATATCTTGTGGCTAATGGCCAATGGGAATGCGAGGCATGCTGTACAGGGATCCATCCTTCGAACCGTGCTCTCCAGTCCTTCCGTATGGTATGTCCTGGAGCCATGCAACAGGACTCGAATGTCCCACAGAAGGAAACCTGGTGGTTTGGGGCAACCTCCAAACTCAGCGTGGGAAAACTTCCTTGGCCTCATGAGGCCCCCGCTTCATGAAGGTGCCATCATGGACACATACTCCAGCCTCAGCCAACGTCTGATCCTCAGCCTGACTTCAGATGCAGGAGATTTTGATTCAGCCTCTGCCTAGTGTGCCTGCTCTGCCCTTGGCTCCAATCCTCACTTTAGCTTGTGTTCCTAGACTTCCGTCCTCACACTCCTGGCCCGCAAACCCTCCCTACTGGGAATTCTGGGGCCACAATGAAGCACTCCGCCTGCCTCCCAGGAGAAAAACTTTGTCTATGGTGCTGCCCAGAAACCCCAAATGAGGATCAAACTGCTTGGCCCTCGGCAACACCCCAATTGCATAGGCTACCTTAAACACTGATGCTCTGTCGCAAATAGCCTGAGCCCAGACCTTCCAACAGACACCGACACAGCTGGCTGCACACCCAGCACATTGGACCCGCCACTGCCTTAGGCCACCATCCATTCCCAACCTGGGTTTTCAGTCATCAGAACCTAGACCTTATCTCCAATCCCTGCACAGGGGGGAACCTGATGCACAAGTCAGAACCCCTCCTTCCCCATGGCAAGAAACCTTGCTGCTGGCAGTGAGTCAAACCTTCAGTGTAGGAGAAAACGGCATGGCCCATGAGGCCACGCCCATGTGTGAGGGCCGCCTTGGGCACAAACACACATTGTGACCCTCAGCGTGAGTACCTTATTCAAGTAACGCCTCTCAGTGATTGGACCAAGAGCCCGCATATGTGGCTTGCCATGCCCATAGGCACGCAGGACTAACTAGATGGTGTGTATTCCAGTTGAGGGAACCCACTGCTGTGCTCTAGAGTCCCTCTCCTGGGGGGTCCCCTGTGGCAGAAAACAGTACTCTTCCCTTCCCACAGAATGAACCCAAACACTTGGGAGCTTGGACAATCCCCCGAGAGGAAGGCTCTTCCTCGGCCCCTGAAGCAACCCCTACCCTGAACGGCCACTGTGAACACAACACCCAGAGACAAAAGCCTGAGCGACTGCCTCCCACTTGCCCTCCTTTGATATCCAGAGGATCTCCCCTCTCGGACTGGAGATCAGGCCTGCCATTACCTTGGCCCCTACCTGAGCCAAGTTTGCTTTTTCAGACATCTGTCCCCACAGCCCTGGCAAACACAGCCTCTAGGCTGGGTCCTCTGGAGCCATATCACAGGACCGTGCCTGCTCTCTCCTGGGAAACTCTGTCCATTCCTTTGGCCACACACCTCCAGAATATGAGAAACCTCAAGGCCCCCGAGGACATACCATTACCGGGAGCCTCCCTGCACACACAGGGGCCTTCGGACACAAGCTGAGCTGCTACCTCCATGAAGGCATGCACACAGATGTCAACAGAGATAGAAGGTTGAGCCCGACAGGCCCTTAGGCCCTAATCTCAACTCTTGCTTTGTTTTCCAGGTGTCACTCCTCAGAGGCTTTGGTTCGAAGAACAGGATATGGGGCTTTCCTGAGGCACTGAACAGAACTTCTCTCGTCTCCACATGGGAAGCTTCCTTGTTGGAGCCGTGTCAAACACCTCAGGTTGGAGAATCCTGCAGAGTCCCTGAGCCACCTCCACATTGCAAGGTCTCCCAGGCCACCAAGCCACAGTAGGACTCATCTTCAGGAGAGTCCATTTCAACTCTCCCCTCTGGGTACCTCACCCAGGAGCCCGCAGATTGAGCCTGCCTTGTCCTGACTAAAGAGTGGGAATATGAGGTGGCGTTCCCAGGCATCCGTGCTTAGACACCTGCTCTCGAGTCTTTCCGTATGGGGCCTCCTGGAACCATCCAATAGCACTCGACTTTCGTGCAGAAGGAAACCTTGAGGTTTGGAGTAGTTCACAAATCCCATCGTAGGCAAACCTTCCTGGCCTCATGAGGCCCCCACACCATTCAGGAAGAGGCCATGCTGGACAAAAACTCTAGTCTGAGGCACGTCTCAGAGTTGAAATGACCTCAGTGCAGGAGATCTCGATTCAGCCTCTCAGAGTGGGCCTGCCGTGCCATCGGTCCCAAACCTCACGCTAGCTTGTGTTTTCAGACTTCCTTCCTCACACTCCTGGCAAACAAGCCCTCCGGACTAGGAACTCCAGAACCACAACCCAGCCCAGGGTCTGCCCAAGGGAAGAAAGCGTTTCCCTGTGGGGTTCTCTCCAGAAAACCCAGATGAGGATCAACCTGCTCGGGCCTCGACCGGTACCCGAACTGGATAGGCTGCTCTGGGCACTCATGGTCTGTCTGACACAGCCTGAATCCAGACGTCCAGACAGACAAGGAGACAGCTGGCCGCACACCCAGCACTTCGGACACGCCATGGTCTTATGCCGTCACCTCTTCCTAACCTTGGTTTTCAGATATCTGAACCTAGACATTTTATCAATTCTCCACACAGCTGGGTATCGCAAGCACAACACAGAACTCCTCCTTCCCCGTGGCTGTAAAGCTTGCTCTTGGCATGGAGTCACACCTTCAGGGTGGGAGAAACCTTCCTGGTCCCTGATGCCACGCCCAAACTTGAGTGCTGCTTGGGCACAAATTCACACTCTGACCCTCAGCATGAGCCCCATGTCAAAGAAAGGCCTGTCAGGGCCTGGGCCAAGAGCCCGCATATGGGGCTTGCCAAGACCCTATGCACCCAATCCTCACCAGTGTTTGAGTTTTCCAGTCGCCCCGCCCGTACCTGGGGCTCTGCTCTGGAATCCCTTTCTTGGAGAGACACGTGAGCCAGACAACACTTTTCCACCCTTCCCACAAAATGACCCCAAACTCTTGGGAGCTGGGACAAATCCCCAGAGAGGGATACTCGTCCACAGTCCCTGAGGCCACCCCTCCAATCCACGGCTATCTCGGACACAACATCCAGAGACAAAAGCCTGAAGGAACGCCTCCCACTCGCCCTTGTTTCAGAGGCCCAGGAGCTCCCTCTCGGGCTGTACATCCGGCCTGCCATACCCTAGGCGCCACTCATAAGCTGAGTTTGTGTTTTCAGACTTCTGTGCCCTCAGCCTGGACCCACACAACCGCCAGGCTAGGGCCTCTGGAGCCACAGCGAAAGATTGTGCCTGCCCTCTCCAAGGAAATTGTGCCCAATCCATTGACCACTACCCTACAGATTAGGGAAAAGCTCCAAGGCCCCTGAGGCCATCAATAGTGTAGGCCACCCTGGACTAAGAGGGGCTCTCTGACACCAGCGGAGCAACTATCTCCACTTAGACTCTCAGACAGTGTCCCCAGAGACAGAAGGTTGAAATGGACAGGCCCCCAGGCCCTAATCTGAACCTTAGCTTTGGTTTCCATGTGTCCGTCCTCAGAGGTCTGTTTTCGTAGACCAGCACACGGGGCTTTTCTGAGGCTCCAAACCAAACCTCTCTCGTCTCCACAGGGGAGCTTACTTACTGGGGATGTATCAAACCCTTCAGGTAGGAGAGTTCCGCAGGGCCACTGAACAACCAGCACATTCCAAGGTTTCCATGGACCCAAACGCACATTATGACGCATCCTCAGGAGAGGCCTTTTCAACTGAGCCCCCTGGTTAGCGTGCCCCAGAGGCAGCAGATCAAACATATCTTGTGGCTAATGGCCAATGGGAATGCGAGGCATGCTGTACAGGGATCCATCCTTCGAACCGTGCTCTCCAGTCCTTCCGTATGGTATGTCCTGGAGCCATGCAACAGGACTCGAATGTCCCACAGAAGGAAACCTGGTGGTTTGGGGCAACCTCCAAACTCAGCGTGGGAAAACTTCCTTGGCCTCATGAGGCCCCCGCTTCATGAAGGTGCCATCATGGACACATACTCCAGCCTCAGCCAACGTCTGATCCTCAGCCTGACTTCAGATGCAGGAGATTTTGATTCAGCCTCTGCCTAGTGTGCCTGCTCTGCCCTTGGCTCCAATCCTCACTTTAGCTTGTGTTCCTAGACTTCCGTCCTCACACTCCTGGCCCGCAAACCCTCCCTACTGGGAATTCTGGGGCCACAATGAAGCACTCCGCCTGCCTCCCAGGAGAAAAACTTTGTCTATGGTGCTGCCCAGAAACCCCAAATGAGGATCAAACTGCTTGGCCCTCGGCAACACCCCAATTGCATAGGCTACCTTAAACACTGATGCTCTGTCGCAAATAGCCTGAGCCCAGACCTTCCAACAGACACCGACACAGCTGGCTGCACACCCAGCACATTGGACCCGCCACTGCCTTAGGCCACCATCCATTCCCAACCTGGGTTTTCAGTCATCAGAACCTAGACCTTATCTCCAATCCCTGCACAGGGGGGAACCTGATGCACAAGTCAGAACCCCTCCTTCCCCATGGCAAGAAACCTTGCTGCTGGCAGTGAGTCAAACCTTCAGTGTAGGAGAAAACGGCATGGCCCATGAGGCCACGCCCATGTGTGAGGGCCGCCTTGGGCACAAACACACATTGTGAGCCTCAGCGTGAGTACCTTATTCAAGTAACGCCTCTCAGTGATTGGACCAAGAGCCCGCATATGTGGCTTGCCATGCCCATAGGCACGCAGGACTAACTAGATGGTGTGTATTCCAGTTGAGGGAACCCACTGCTGTGCTCTAGAGTCCCTCTCCTGGGGGGTCCCCTGTGGCAGAAAACAGTACTCTTCCCTTCCCACAGAATGAACCCAAACACTTGGGAGCTTGGACAATCCCCCGAGAGGAAGGCTCTTCCTCGGCCCCTGAAGCAACCCCTACCCTGAACGGCCACTGTGAACGCAACACCCAGAGACAAAAGCCTGAGCGACTGCCTCCCACTTGCCCTCCTTTGATATCCAGAGGATCTCCCCTCTCGGACTGGAGATCAGGCCTGCCATTACCTTGGCCCCTACCTGAGCCAAGTTTGCTTTTTCAGACATCTGTCCCCACAGCCCTGGCAAACACAGCCTCTAGGCTGGGTCCTCTGGAGCCATATCACAGGACCGTGCCTGCTCTCTCCTGGGAAACTCTGTCCATTCCTTTGGCCACACACCTCCAGAATATGAGAAACCTCAAGGCCCCCGAGGACATACCATTACCGGGAGCCTCCCTGCACACACAGGGGCCTTCGGACACAAGCGGAGCTGCTACCTCCATGAAGGCATGCACACAGATGTCAACAGAGATAGAAGGTTGAGCCGGACAGGCCCTTAGGCCCTAATCTCAACTCTTGCTTTGTTTTCCAGGTGTCACTCCTCAGAGGCTTTGGTTCGAAGAACAGGATATGGGGCTTTCCTGAGGCACTGAACAGAACTTCTCTCGTCTCCACATGGGAAGCTTCCTTGTTGGAGCCGTGTCAAACACCTCAGGTTGGAGAATCATGCAGAGTCCCTGAGCCACCTCCACATTCCAAGGTCTCCCAGGCCACCAAGCCACAGTAGGACTCATCTTCAGGAGAGTCCATTTCAACTCTCCCCTCTGGGTAGCTCACCCAGGAGCCCGCAGATTGAGCCTGCCTTGTCCTGACTAAAGAGTGGGAATATGAGGTGGCGTTCCCAGGCATCCGTGCTTAGACACCTGCTCTCGAGTCTTTCCGTATGGGGCCTCCTGGAACCATCCAATAGCACTCGATTTTCGTGCAGAAGGAAACCTTGAGGTTTGGAGTAGTTCACAAATCCCATCGTAGGCAAACCTTCCTGGCCTCATGAGGCCCACACACCATTCAGGAAGAGGCCATGCTGGACAAAAACTCTAGTCTGAGGCACGTCTCAGAGTTGAAATGAACTCAGTGCAGGAGATCTCGATTCAGCCTCTCAGAGTGGGCCTGCCGTGCCATCGGTCCCAAACCTCACGCTAGCTTGTGTTTTCAGACTTCCTTCCTCACACTCCTGGCAAACAAGCCCTCCGGACTAGGAACTCCAGAACCACAACCCAGCCCAGGGTCTGCCCAAGGGAAGAAAGACGTTTCCCTGTGGGGTTCTCTCCAGAAAACCCAGATGAGGATCAACCTGCTCGGGCCTCGACCGGTACCCGAACTGGATAGGCTGCTCTGGGCACTCATGCTCTGTCTGACACAGCCTGAAGCCAGACGTCCAGACAGACAAGGAGACAGCTGGCCGCACACCCAGCACTTCGGACACGCCATGGTCTTATGCCGTCACCTCTTCCTAACCTTGGTTTTCAGATATCTGAACCTAGACATTATATCAATTCTCCACACAGCTGGGTATCGCAAGCACAACACAGAACTCCTCCTTCCCCGTGGCTGTAAAGCTTGCTCTTGGCATGGAGTCACATCTTCAGGGTGGGAGAAACCTTCCTGGTCCCTGATGCCACGCCCAAACTTGAGTGCTGCTTGGGCACAAATTCACACTCTGACCCTCAGCATGAGCCCCATGTCAAAGAAAGGCCTGTCAGGGCCTGGGCCAAGAGCCCGCATATGGGGCTTGCCAAGACCCTATGCACCCAATCCTCACCAGTGTTTGAGTTTTCCAGTCGCCCCGCCCGTACCTGGGGCTCTGCTCTGGAATCCCTTTCTTGGAGAGACACGTGAGCCAGACAACACTTTTCCACCCTTCCCACGAAATGACCCCAAACTCTTGGGAGCTGGGACAAATCCCCAGAGAGGGATACTAGTCCACAGTCCCTGAGGCCACCCCTCCAATCCACGGCTATCTCGGACACAACATCCAGAGACAAAAGCCTGTAGGAACGCCTCCCACTCGCCCTTGTTTCAGAGGCCGAGGAGCTTCCTCTCGGGCTGTACATCCGGCCTGCCATACCCTAGGCGCCACTCATAAGCTGAGTTTGTGTTTTCAGACTTCTGTGCCCTCAGCCTGGACCCACACAACCGCCAGGCTAGGGCCTCTGGAGCCACAGCGAAAGATTGTGCCTGCCCTCTCCAAGGAAATTGTGCCCAATCCATTGACCACAACCCTACAGATTAGGGAAAAGCTCCAAGGCCCCTGAGGCCATCAGTAGTGTAGGCCACCCTGGACTAAGAGGGGCTCTCTGACACCAGCGGAGCAACTATCTCCACTTAGAATCTCAGACAGTGTCCCCAGAGGCAGAAGGTTGAAATGGACAGGCCCCCAGGCCCTAATCTGAACCTTAGCTTTGGTTTCCATGTGTCCGTCCTCAGAGGTCTGTTTTCGTAGACCAGCACACGGGGCTTTTCTGAGGCTCCAAACCAAACCTCTCTCGTCTCCACATGGGGAGCTTACTTACTGGGGATGTATCAAACCCTTCAGGTAGGAGAGTTCCGCAGGGCCACTGAACAACCAGCACATTCCAAGGTTTCCATGGACCCAAACGCACATTATGACGCATCCTCAGGAGAGGCCATTTCAACTCAGCCCCCTGGTTAGCGTGCCCCAGAGGCAGCAGATCAAACATATCTTGTGGCTAATGGCCAATGGGAATGCGAGGCATGCTGTACAGGGATCCATCCTTCGAACCGTGCTCTCCAGTCCTTCCGTATGGTATGTCCTGGAGCCATGCAACAGGACTCGAATGTCCCACAGAAGGAAACCTGGTGGTTTGGGGCAACCTCCAAACTCAGCGTGGGAAAACTTCCTTGGCCTCATGAGGCCCCCGCTTCATGAAGGTGCCATCATGGACACATACTCCAGCCTCAGCCAACGTCTGATCCTCAGCCTGACTTCAGATGCAGGAGATTTTGATTCAGCCTCTGCCTAGTGTGCCTGCTCTGCCCTTGGCTCCAATCCTCACTTTAGCTTGTGTTCCTAGACTTCCGTCCTCACACTCCTGGCCCACAAACCCTCCCTACTGGGAATTCTGGGGCCACAATGAAGCACTCCGCCTGCCTCCCAGGAGAAAAACTTTGTCTATGGTGCTGCCCAGAAACCCCAAATGAGGATCAAACTGCTTGGCCCTCGGCAACACCCCAATTGCATAGGCTACCTTAAACACTGATGCTCTGTCGCAAATAGCCTGAGCCCAGACCTTCCAACAGACACCGACACAGCTGGCTGCACACCCAGCACATTGGACCCGCCACTGCCTTAGGCCACCATCCATTCCCAACCTGGGTTTTCAGTCATCAGAACCTAGACCTTATCTCCAATCCCTGCACAGGGGGGAACCTGATGCACAAGTCAGAACCCCTCCTTCCCCATGGCAAGAAACCTTGCTGCTGGCAGTGAGTCAAACCTTCAGTGTAGGAGAAAACGGCATGGCCCATGAGGCCACGCCCATGTGTGAGGGCCGCCTTGGGCACAAACACACATTGTGACCCTCAGCGTGAGTACCTTATTCAAGTAACGCCTCTCAGTGATTGGACCAAGAGCCCGCATATGTGGCTTGCCATGCCCATAGGCACGCAGGACTAACTAGATGGTGTGTATTCCAGTTGAGGGAACCCACTGCTGTGCTCTAGAGTCCCTCTCCTGGGGGGTCCCCTGTGGCAGAAAACAGTACTCTTCCCTTCCCACAGAATGAACCCAAACACTTGGGAGCTTGGACAATCCCCCGAGAGGAAGGCTCTTCCTCGGCCCCTGAAGCAACCCCTACCCTGAACGGCCACTGTGAACGCAACACCCAGAGACAAAAGCCTGAGCGACTGCCTCCCACTTGCCCTCCTTTGATATCCAGAGGATCTCCCCTCTCGGACTGGAGATCAGGCCTGCCATTACCTTGGGCCCTACCTGAGCCAAGGTTGCTTTTTCAGACATCTGTCCCCACAGCCCTGGCAAACACAGCCTCTAGGCTGGGTCCTCTGGAGCCATACCACAGGACCATGCCTGCTCTCTCCTGGGAAACTCTGTCCATTCCTTTGGCCACACACCTCCAGAATATGAGAAACCTCAAGGCCCCCGAGGACATACCATTACCGGGAGCCTCCCTGCACACACAGGGGCCTTCGGACACAAGCTGAGCTGCTACCTCCATGAAGGCATGCACACAGATGTCAACAGAGATAGAAGGTTGAGCCGGACAGGCCCTTAGGCCCTAATCTCAACTCTTGCTTTGTTTTCCAGGTGTCACTCCTCAGAGGCTTTGGTTCGAAGAACAGGATATGGGGCTTTCCTGAGGCACTGAACAGAACTTCTCTCGTCTCCACATGGGAAGCTTCCTTGTTGGAGCCGTGTCAAACACCTCAGGTTGGAGAATCCTGCAGAGTCCCTGAGCCACCTCCACATTGCAAGGTCTCCCAGGCCACCAAGCCACAGTAGGACTCATCTTCAGGAGAGTCCATTTCAACTCTCCCCTCTGGGTAGCTCACCCAGGAGCCCGCAGATTGAGCCTGCCTTGTCCTGACTAAAGAGTGGGAATATGAGGTGGCGTTCCCAGGCATCCGTGCTTAGACACCTGCTCTCGAGGCTTTCCGTATGGGGCCTCCTGGAACCATCCAATAGCGCTCGACTTTCGTGCAGAAGGAAACCTTGAGGTTTGGAGTAGTTCACAAATCCCATCGTAGGCAAACCTTCCTGGCCTCATGAGGCCCCCACACCATTCAGGAAGAGGCCATGCTGGACAAAAACTCTAGCCTGAGGCACGTCTCAGAGTTGAAATGACCTCAGTGCAGGAGATCTCGATTCAGCCTCTCAGAGTGGGCCTGCCGTGCCATCGGTCCCAAACCTCACGCTAGCTTGTGTTTTCAGACTTCCTTCCTCACACTCCTGGCAAACAAGCCCTCCGGACTAGGAACTCCAGAACCACAACCCAGCCCAGGGTCTGCCCAAGGGAAGAAAAACGTTTCCCTGTGGGGCTCTCTCCAGAAAACCCAGATGAGGATCAACCTGCTCGGGCCTCGACGGTACCCGAACTGGATAGGCTGCTCTGGGCACTCATGCTCTGTCTGACACAGCCTGAAGCCAGACGTCCAGACAGACAAGGAGACAGCTGGCCGCACACCCAGCACTTCGGACACGCCATGGTCTTATGCCGTCACCTCTTCCTAACCTTGGTTTTCAGATATCTGAACCTAGACATTATATCAATTCTCCACACAGCTGGGTATCGCAAGCACAACACAGAACTCCTCCTTCCCCGTGGCTGTAAAGCTTGCTCTTGGCATGGAGTCACACCTTCAGGGTGGGAGAAACCTTCCTGGTCCCTGATGCCACGCCCAAACTTGAGTGCTGCTTGGGCACAAATTAACACTCTGACCCTCAGCATGAGCCCCATGTCAAAGAAAGGCCTGTCAGTGCCTGGGCCAAGAGCCCGCATATGGGGCTTGCCAAGCCCCTATGCACCCAATCCTCACCAGTGTTTGAGTTTTCCAGTCGCCCCGCCCGTACCTGGATCTCTGCTCTGGAATCCCTTTCTTGGAGAGACACATGAGCCAGACAACACTTTTCCACCCTTCCCACAAAATGACCCCAAACTCTTGGGAGCTGGGACAAATCCCCAGAGAGGGATACTCGTCCACAGTCCCTGAGGCCACCCCTCCAATCCACGGCTATCTCGGACACAACATCCAGAGACAAAAGCCTGAAGGAACGCCTCCCACTCGCCCTTGTTTCAGAGGCCCAGGAGCTCCCTCTCGGGCTGTACATCCGGCCTGCCATACCCTAGGCGCCACTCATAAGCTGAGTTTGTGTTTTCAGACTTCTGTGCCCTCAGCCTGGACCCACACAACCGTCAGGCTAGGGCCTCTGGAGCCACAGCAAAAGATTGTGCCTGCACTCTCCAAGGAAATTGTGCCCTATCCATTCACCACAACCCTACAGGTTAGGGAAAAGCTCCAAGGCCCCTGAGGCCATCAATAGTGTAGGCCACCCTGGACTAAGAGGGGCTCTCTGACACCAGCGGAGCAACTATTTCCACTTAGACTCTCAGACAGTGTCCCCAGAGACAGAAGGTTGAAATGGACAGGCCCCCAGGCCCTAATCTGAACCTTAGCTTTGGTTTCCATGTGTCCGTCCTCAGAGGTCTGTTTTCGTAGACCAGCACACGGGGCTTTTCTGAGGCACCAAACCAAACCTCTCTCGTCTCCACATGGGGAGCTTACTTACTGGGGATGTATCAAATCCTTCAGGTAGGAGAGTTCCGCAGGGCCACTGAACAACCAGCACATTCCAAGGTTTCAATGGACCCAAACGCACATTATGACGCATCCTCAGGAGAGGCCATTTCAACTCAGCCCCCTGGTTAGCGTGCCCCAGAGGCAGCAGATCAAACATATCTTGTGGCTAATGGCCAATGGGAATGCGAGGCATGCTGTACAGGGATCCATCCTTCGAACCGTGCTCTCCAGTCCTTCCGTATGGTATGTCCTGGAGCCATGCAACAGGACTCGAATGTCCCACAGAAGGAAACCTGGTGGTTTGGGGCAACCTCCAAACTCAGCGTGGGAAAACTTCCTTGGCCTCATGAGGCCCCCGCTTCATGAAGGTGCCATCATGGACACAAACTCCAGACTCAGCCAACGTCTGATCCTCAGCCTGACTTCAGATGCAGGAGATTTTGATTCAGCCTCTGCCTAGTGGGCCTGCTCTGCCCTTGGCTCCAATCCTCACTTTAGCTTGTGTTCCTAGACTTCCATCCTCACACTCCTGGCCCACAAACCCTCCCTACTGGGAATTCTGGGGCCACAATGAAGCACTCCGCCTGCCTCCCAGGAGAAAAACTTTGTCTATGGTGCTGCCCAGAAACCCCAAATGAGGATCAAACTGCTTGGCCCTCGGCAACACCCCAATTGCATAGGCTACCTTAAACACTGATGCTCTGTCGCAAATAGCCTGAGCCCAGACCTTCCAACAGACACCGACACAGCTGGCTGCACACCCAGCACATTGGACCCGCCACTGCCTTAGGCCACCATCCATTCCCAACCTGGGTTTTCAGTCATCAGAACCTAGACCTTATCTCCAATCCCTGCACAGGGGGGAACCTGATGCACAAGTCAGAACCCCTCCTTCCCCATGGCAAGAAACCTTGCTGCTGGCAGTGAGTCAAACCTTCAGTGTAGGAGAAAACGGCATGGCCCATGAGGCCACGCCCATGTGTGAGGGCCGCCTTGGGCACAAACACACATTGTGACCCTCAGCGTGAGTACCTTATTCAAGTAACGCCTCTCAGTGATTGGACCAAGAGCCCGCATATGTGGCTTGCCATGCTCATAGGCACGCAGGACTAACTAGATGGTGTGTATTCCAGTTGAGGGAACCCACTGCTGTGCTCTAGAGTCCCTCTCCTGGGGGGTCCCCTGTGGCAGAAAACAGTACTCATTCCCACAGAATGAACCCAAACACTTGGGAGCTTGGACAATCCCCCGAGAGGAAGGCTCTTCCTCGGCCCCTGAAACAACCCCTACCCTGAACGGCCACTGTGAACGCAACACCCAGAGACAAAAGCCTGAGCGAATGCCTCCCAATTGCCCTCCTTTGATATCCAGAGGATCTCCCCTCTCGGACTGGAGATCAGGCCTGCCATTACCTTGGCCCCTACCTGAGCCAAGTTTGCTTTTTCAGACATCTGTCCCCACAGCCCTGGCAAACACAGCCTCTAGGCTGGGTCCTCTGGAGCCATACCACAGGACCATGCCTGCTCTCTCCTGGTTAACTCTGTCCATTCCTTTGGCCACACACCTCCAGAATATGAGAATCCTCAAGGCCCCCGAGGACATACCATTACCGGGAGCCTCCCTGCACACACAGGGGCCTTCGGACACAAGCTGAGCTGCTACCTCCATGAAGGCATGCACACAGATGTCAACAGAGATAGAAGGTTGAGCCGGACAGGCCCTTAGGCCCTAATCTCAACTCTTGCTTTGTTTTCCAGGTGTCACTCCTCAGAGGCTTTGGTTCGAAGAACAGGATATGGGGCTTTCCTGAGGCACTGAACAGAACTTCTCTCGTCTCCACATGGGAAGCTTCCTTGTTGGAGCCGTGTCAAACACCTCAGGTTGGAGAATCATGCAGAGTCCCTGAGCCACCTCCACATTCCAAGGTCTCCCAGGCCACCAAGCCACAGTAGGACTCATCTTCAGGAGAGTCCATTTCAACTCTCCCCTCTGGGTAGCTCACCCAGGAGCCCGCAGATTGAGCCTGCCTTGTCCTGACTAAAGAGTGGGAATATGAGGTGGCGTTCCCAGGCATCCACGCTTAGACACCTGCTCTCGAGGCTTTCCGTATGGGGCCTCCTGGAACCATCCAATAGCGCTCGACTTTCGTGCAGAAGGAAACCTTGAGGTTTGGAGTAGTTCACAAATCCCATCGTAGGCAAACCTTCCTGGCCTCATGAGGCCCCCACACCATTCAGGAAGAGGCCATGCTGGACAAAAACTCTAGCCTGAGGCACGTCTCAGAGTTGAAATGACCTCAGTGCAGGAGATCTCGATTCAGCCTCTCAGAGTGGGCCTGCCGTGCCATCGGTCCCAAACCTCACGCTAGCTTGTGTTTTCAGACTTCCTTCCTCACACTCCTGGCAAACAAGCCCTCCGGACTAGGAACTCCAGAACCACAACCCAGCCCAGGGTCTGCCCAAGGGAAGAAAAACGTTTCCCTGTGGGGCTCTCTCCAGAAAACCCAGATGAGGATCAACCTGCTCGGGCCTCGACGGTACCCGAACTGGATAGGCTGCTCTGGGCACTCATGCTCTGTATGACACAGCCTGAAGCCAGACGTCCAGACAGACAAGGAGACAGCTGGCCGCACACCCAGCACTTCGGACACGCCATGGTCTTATGCCGTCACCTCTTCCTAACCTTGGTTTTCAGATATCTGAACCTAGACATTATATCAATTCTCCACACAGCTGGGTATCGCAAGCACAACACAGAACTCCTCCTTCCCCGTGGCTGTAAAGCTTGCTCTTGGCATGGTGTCACACCTTCAGGGTGGGAGAATCCTTCCTGGTCCCTGATGCCACGCCCAAACTTGAGTGCTGCTTGGGCACAAATTCACACTCTGACCCTCAGCATGAGCCCCATGTCAAAGAAAGGCCTGTCAGGGCCTGGGCCAAGAGCCCGCATATGGGGCTTGCCAAGCACCTATGCAACCAATCCTCACCAGTGTTTGAGTTTTCCAGTCGCCCCGCCCGTACCTGGGTCTCTGCTCTGGAATCCCTTTCTTGGAGAGACACGTGAGCCAGACAACACTTTTCCAGATTTCCCACAAAATGACCCCAAACTCTTGGGAGCTGGGACAAATCCCCAGAGAGGGATACTCGTCCACAGTCCCTGAGGCCACCCCTCCAATCCACGGCTATCTCGGACACAACATCCAGAGACAAAAGCCTGAAGGAACGCCTCCCACTCGCCCTTGTTTCAGAGGCCCAGGAGCTCCCTCTGGGGCTGTACATCCGGCCTGCCATACCCTAGGCGCCACTCATAAGCTGAGTTTGTGTTTTCAGACTTCTGTGCCCTCAGCCTGGACCCACACAACCGTCAGGCTAGGGCCTCTGGAGCCACAGCAAAAGATTGTGCCTGCACTCTCCAAGGAAATTGTGCCCAATCCATTGACCACAACCCTACAGGTTAGGGAAAAGCTCCAAGGCCCCTGAGGCCATCAATAGTGTAGGCCACCCTGGACTAAGAGGGGCTCTCTGACACCAGCGGAGCAACTATTTCCACTTAGACTCTCAGACAGTGTCCCCAGAGACAGAAGGTTGAAATGGACAGGCCCCCAGGCCCTAATCTGAACCTTAGCTTTGGTTTCCATGTGTCCGTCCTCAGAGGTCTGTTTTCGTAGACCAGCACACGGGGCTTTTCTGAGGCACCAAACCAAACCACTCTCGTCTCCACATGGGGAGCTTACTTACTGGGGATGTATCAAATCCTTCAGGTAGGAGAGTTCCGCAGGGCCACTGAACAACCAGCACATTCCAAGGTTTCCATGGACCCAAACGCACATTATGACGCATCCTCAGGAGAGGCCATTTCAACTCAGCCCCATGGTTAGCGTGCCCCAGAGGCAGCAGATCAAACATATCTTGTGGCTAATGGCCAATGGGAATGCGAGGCATGCTGTACAGGGATCCATCCTTCTAACCGTGCTCTCCAGTCCTTCCGTATGGTATGTCCTGGAGCCATGCAACAGGACTCGAATGTCCCACAGAAGGAAACCTGGTGGTTTGGGTCAACCTCCAAACTCAGCGTGGGAAAACTTCCTTGGCCTCATGAGGCCCCCGCTTCATGAAGGTGCCATCATGGACACATACTCCAGCCTCAGCCAACGTCTGATCCTCAGCCTGACTTCAGATGCAGGAGATTTTGATTCAGCCTCTGCCTAGTGGGCCTGCTCTGCCCTTGGCTCCAATCCTCACTTTAGCTTGTGTTCCTAGACTTCCGTCCTCACACTCCTGGCCCGCAAACCCTCCCTACTGGGAATTCTGGGGCCACAATGAAGCACTCCGCCTGCCTCCCAGGAGAAAAACTTTGTCTATGGTGCTGCCCAGAAACCCCAAATGAGGATCAAACTGCTTGGCCCTCGGCAACACCCCAATTGCATAGGCTACCTTAAACACTGATGCTCTGTCGCAAATAGCCTGAGCCCAGACCTTCCAACAGACACCGACACAGCTGGCTGCACACCCAGCACATTGGACCCGCCACTGCCTTAGGCCACCATCCATTCCCAACCTGGGTTTTCAGTCATCAGAACCTAGACCTTATCTCCAATCCCTGCACAGGGGGGAACCTGATGCACAAGTCAGAACCCCTCCTTCCCCATGGCAAGAAACCTTGCTGCTGGCAGTGAGTCAAACCTTCAGTGTAGGAGAAAACGGCATGGCCCATGAGGCCACGCCCATGTGTGAGGGCCACCTTGGGCACAAGCACACATTGTGACCCTCAGCGTGAGTACCTTATTCAAGTAACGCCTCTCAGTGATTGGACCAAGAGCCCGCATATGTGGCTTGCCATGCCCATAGGCACGCAGGACTAACTAGATGGTGTGTATTCCAGTTGAGGGAACCCACTGCTGTGCTCTAGAGGCCCTCTCCTGGGGGGTCCCCTGTGGCAGACAACAGTACTCTTCCCTTCCCTAAGAATGAACCCAAACACTTGGGAGCTTGGACAATCCCCCGAGAGGAAGGCTCTTCCTCGGCCCCTGAAGCAACCCCTACCCTGAACGGCCACAGTGAAGGCAACACCCAGAGACAAAAGCCTGAGCGACTGCCTCCCACTTGCCCTCCTTTGATATCCAGAGGATCTCCCCTCTCGGACTGGAGATCAGGCCTGCCATTACCTTGGGCCCTACCTGAGCCAAGGTTGCTTTTTCAGACATCTGTCCCCACAGCCCTGGCAAACACAGCCTCTAGGCTGGGTCCTCTGGAGCCATACCACAGGACCATGCCTGCTCTCTCCTGGGAAACTCTGTCCATTCCTTTGGCCACACACCTCCAGAATATGAGAAACCTCAAGGCCCCCGAGGACATACCATTACCGGGAGCCTCCCTGCACACACAGGGGCCTTCGGACACAAGCTGAGCTGCTACCTCCATGAAGGCATGCACACAGATGTCAACCTAGATAGAAGGTTGAGCCCGACAGGCCCTTAGGCCCTAATCTCAACTCTTGCTTTGTTTTCCAGGTGTCACTCCTCAGAGGCTTTGGTTCGAAGAACAGGGTATGGGGCTTTCCTTAGGCACTGAACAGAACTTCTCTCGTCTCCACATGGGAAGCTTCATTGTTGGAGCCGTGTCAAACACCTCAGGTTGGAGAATCCTGCAGAGTCCCTGAGCCACCTCCACATTCCAAGGTCTCCCAGGCCACCAAGCCACAGTAGGACTCATCTTCAGGAGAGTCCATTTCAACTCTCCCCTCTGGGTAGCTCACCCAGGAGCCCGCAGATTGAGCCTGCCTTGTCCTGACTAAAGAGTGGGAATATGAGGTGGCGTTCCCAGGCATCCACGCTTAGACACCTGCTCTCGAGTCTTTCCGTATGGGGCCTCCTGGAACCATCCAATAGCACTCGACTTTCGTGCATAAGGAAACCTTGAAGTTTGGAGTAGTTCACAAATCCCATCGTAGGCAAACATTCCTGGCCTCATGAGGCCCCCACACCATTCAGGAAGAGGCCATGCTGGACAAAAACTCTAGCCTGAGGCACGTCTCATAGTTGAAATGACCTCAGTGCAGGAGATCTCGATTCAGCCTCTCAGAGTGGGCCTGCCGTGCCATCGGTCTCAAACCTCACGCTAGCTTGTGTTTTCAGACTTCCTTCCTCACACTCCTGGCAAACAAGCCCTCCGGACTAGGAACTCCAGAACCACAACCCAGCCCAGGGTCTGCCCAAGGGAAGAAAAACGTTTCCCTGTGGGGCTCTCTCCAGAAAACCCAGATGAGGATCAACCTGCTCGGGCCTCGAAGGTAGCGAACTGGATAGGCTGCTTTGGGCACTAAAGCTCTGTCTGACACAGCCTGAAGCCAGACGTCCAGACAGACAAGGAGACAGCTCGCCGCACACCCAGCACTTCTGACACGCCATGGTCTTATGCTGTCACCTCTTCCTAACCTTGGTTTTCAGATATCTGAACCTAGACATTATATCAATTCTCCACACAGCTGGGTATCGCAAGCACAACACAGAACTCCTCCTTCCCCGTGGCTGTAAAGCTTGCTCTTGGCATGGAGTCACACCTTCAGGGTGGGAGAAACCTTCCTGGTCCCTGATGCCACGCCCAAACTTGAGTGCTGCTTGGGCACAAATTCACACTCTGACCCTCAGCATGAGCCCCATGTCAAAGGAAGGCCTGTCAGGGCCTGGGACAAGAGCCCGCATATGGGGCTTGCCAAGCCCTTATGCACCCAATCCTCACCAGTGTTTGAGTTTTCCAGTCGCCCCGTCCGTACCTGGGGCTCTGCTCTGGAATCCCTTTCTTGGAGAGACACATGAGCCAGAAACACGACTCCACCCTTCCCACAAAATGACCCCAAACTCTTGGGAGCTGGGACAAATCCACAAATAGTGATACTCGTCCACAGTCCCTGAGGCCACCCCTCAAATCCACGGCTATCTCGGACACAACATCCAGAGACAAAAGCCTGAAGGAACGCCTCCCACTCGCCCTACTTTCAGAGGCCCAGGAGCTCCCTCTCGGGCTGTACATCCGGCCTGCCATACCCTAGGCGCCACTCATAAGCTGAGTTTGTGTTTTCAGACTTCTGTGCCCTCAGCCTGGACCCACACAACCGTCAGTCTAGGGCCTCTGGAACCACAGCAAAAGATTGTGCCTGCACTCTCCAAGGAAATTGTGCCCTATCCATTGACCACAACCCTACAGGTTAGGGAAAAGCTCCAAGGCCCCTGAGGCCATCAATAGTGTAGGCCACCCTGGACTAAGAGGGGCTCTCTGACACCAGCAGAGCTACTATCTCCACTTAGACTCTCAGACAGTGTCCCCAGAGACAGAAGGTTGAAATGGACAGGCCCCCAGGCCCTAATCTGAACCTTAGCTTTGGTTTCCATGTGTCCGTCCTCAGAGGTCTGTTTTCGTAGACCAGCACACGGGGCTTTTCTGAGGCACCCTACCAAACCTCTCTCGTCTCCACATGGGGAGCTTACTTACTGAAGATGTATCAAATCCTTCAGGTACGAGAGTTCCACAGGGCCACTGAACAACCAGCACATTCCAAGGTTTCCATGGACCCAAACGCACATTATGACGCATCCTCAGGAGAGGCCATTTCAACTCAGCCCCCTGGTTAGCGTGCCCCAGAGGCAGCAGATCAAACATATCTTGTGGCTAATGGCCAATGGGAATGCGAGGCATGCTGTACAGGGATCCATCCTTCGAACCGTGCTCTCCAGTCCTTCCGTATGGTATGTCCTGGAGCCAAGCAACAGGACTCGAATGTCCCACAGAAGGAAACCTGGTGGTTTGGGTCAACCTCCAAACTCAGCGTGGGAAAACTTCCTTGGCCTCATGAGGCCCCCGCTTCATGAAGGTGCCATCATGGACACATACTCCAGCCTCAGCCAACGTCTGATCCTCAGCCTGACTTCAGATGCAGGAGATTTTGATTCAGCCTCTGCCTAGTGGGCCTGCTCTGCCCTTGGCTCCAATCCTCACTTTAGCTTGTGTTCCTAGACTTCCGTCCTCACACTCCTGGCCCGCAAACCCTCCCTACTGGGAATTCTGGGGCCACAATGAAGCACTCCGCCTGTCTCCCAGGAGAAAAACTTTGTCTATGGTGCTGCCCAGAAACCCCAAATGAGGATCAAACTGCTTGGCCCTCGGCAACACCCCAATTGCATAGGCTACCTTAAACACTGATGCTCTGTCGCAAATAGCCTGAGCCCAGACCTTCCAACAGACACCGACACAGCTGGCTCCACACCCAGCACATTGGACCCGCCACTGCCTTAGGCCACCATCCATTCCCAACCTGGGTTTTCAGTCATCAGAACCTAGACCTTATCTCCCATCCCTGCACAGGGGGGAACCTGATGCACAAGTCAGAACCCCTCCTTCCCCATGGCAAGAAACCTTGCTGCTGGCAGTGAGTCAAACCTTCAGTGTAGGAGAAAACGGCATGGCCCATGAGGCCACGCCAATGTGTGAGGGCCGCCTTGGGCACAAACACACATTGTGACCCTCAGCGTGAGTACCTTATTCAAGTAACGCCTCTCAGTGATTGGACCAAGAGCCCACATATGTGGCTTGCCATGCCCATAGGCACGCAGGACTAACTAGATGGTGTGTATTCCAGTTGAGGGAACCCACTGCTGTGCTCTAGAGTCCCTCTCCTGGGGGGTCCCCTGTGGCAGAAAACAGTACTCTTCCCTTCCCACAGAATGAACCCAAACACTTGGGAGCTTGGACAATCCCCCGAGAGGAAGGCTCTTCCTCGGCCCCTGAAGCAACCCCTACCCTGAACGGCCACTGTGAAGGCAACACCCAGAGACAAAAGCCTGAGCGACTGCCTCCCACTTGCCCTCCTTTGATATCCAGAGGATCTCCCCTCTCGGACTGGAGATCAGGCCTGCCATTACCTTGGCCCCTACCTGAGCCAAGTTTGCTTTTTCAGACATCTGTCCCCACAGCCCTGGCAAACACAGCCGCTAGGCTGGATCCTCTGGAGCCATACCACAGGACCATGCCTGCTCTCTCCTGGGAAACTCTGTCCATTTCTTTGGCCACACACCTCCAGAATATGAGAAACCTCAAGGCCCCCGAGGACATACCATTACCGGGAGCCTCCCTGCACACACAGGGGCCTTCGGACACAAGCTGAGCTGCTACCTCCATGAAGGCATGCACACAGATGTCAACAGAGATAGAAGGTTGAGCCGGACAGGCCCTTAGGCCCTAATCTCAACTCTTGCTTTGTTTTCCAGGTGTCACTCCTCAGAGGCTTTGGTTCGAAGAACAGGATATGGGGCTTTCCTGAGGCACTGAACAGAACTTCTCTCGTCTCCACATGGGAAGCTTCCTTGTTGGAGCCGTGTCAAACACCTCAGGTTGGAGAATCCTGCAGAGTCCCTGAGCCACCTCCACATTCCAAGGTCTCCCAGGCCACCAAGCCACAGTAGGACTCATCTTCAGGAGAGTCCATTTCAACTCTCCCCTCTGGGTAGCTCACCCAGGAGCCCGCAGATTGAGCCTGCCTTGTCCTGACTAAAGAGTGGGAATATGAGGTGGCGTTCCCAGGCATCCACGCTTAGACACCTGCTCTCGAGTCTTTCCGTATGGGGCCTCCTGCACTCGACTTTCGTGCAGAAGAAAACCTTGAGGTTTGGAGTAATTCACAAATCCCATCGTAGGCAAACCTTCCTGGCCTCATGAGGCCCCCACACCATTCAGGAAGAGGCCATGCTGGACAAAAACTCTAGCCTGAGGCACGTCTCATAGTTGAAATGACCTCAGTGCAGGAGATCTCGATTCAGCCTCTCAGAGTGGGCCTGCCGTGCCATCGGTCCCAAACCTCACGCTAGCTTGTGTTTTCAGACTTCCTTCCTCACAATCCGGGCAAACAAGCCCTCCGGACTAGGAACTCCAGAACCACAACCCAGCCCAGGGTCTGCCCAAGGGAAGAAAAACGTTTCCCTGTGGGGCTCTCTCCAGAAAACCCAGATGAGGATCAACCTGCTCGGGCCTCGACGGTACCCGAACTGGATAGGCTGCTCTGGGCACTCATGCTCTGTCTGACACAGCCTGAAGCCAGACGTCCAGACAGACAAGGAGACAGCTGGCCGCACACCCAGCACTTCGGACACGCCATGGTCTTATGCCGTCACCTCTTCCTAACCTTGGTTTTCAGATATCTGAACCTAGACATTATATCAATTCTCCACACAGCTGGGTATCGCAAGCACAACACAGAACTCCTCCTTCCCCGTGGCTGTAAAGCTTGCTCTTGGCATGGAGTCACACATTCAGGGTGGGAGAAACCTTCCTGGTCCCTGATGCCACGCCCAAACTTGAGTGCTGCTTGGGCACAAATTCACACTCTGACCCTCAGCATGAGCCCCATGTCAAAGAAAGTCCTGTCAGGGCCTGGACCAAGAACCCGCATATGGGGCTTGCCGAGCCCCTATGCACCCAATCCTCACCAGTGTTTGAGTTTTCCAGTCGCCCCGCCCGTACCTGGGGCTCTGCTCTGGAATCCCTTTCTTGGAGAGACACATGAGCCAGACAACACTTTTCCACCCTTCCCACAAAATGACCCCAAACTCTTGGGAGCTGGGACAAATCCCCAGAGAGGGATACTCGTCCACAGTCCCTGAGGCCACCCCTCCAATCCACGGCTATCTCGGACACAACATCCAGAGACAAAAGCCTGAAGGAATGCCTCCCACTCGCCCTTGTTTCAGAGGCCCAGGAGCTCCCTCTCGGGCTGTACATCCGGCCTGCCATACCCTAGGCGCCACTCATAAGCTGAGTTTGTGTTTTCAGACTTTTGTGCCCTCAGCCTGGACCCACACAACCGCCAGGCTACGCCTCTGGAACCACAGCGAAAGATTGTGTCTGCCCTCTCCAAGGACAGTGTGCCCAATCCATTGACCACAACCCTACAGGTTAGGGAAAAGCTCCAAGGCCCCTGAGGCCATCAATAGTGTAGGCCACCCTGGACTAAGAGGGGCTCTCTGACACCAGCGGAGCAACTATCTCCACTTAGACTCTCAGACAGAGTCCCCAGAGACAGAAGGTTGAAATGGACAGGCCCCCAGGCCCTAATCTGAACCTTAGCTTTGGTTTACATGTGTCCGTCCTCAGGGGTCTGTTTTCGTAGACCAGCACATGGGGCTTTTCTGAGGCACCAAACCAAACCTCTCCCATCTCCACATGGGGAGCTTACTTACTGGGGATGTATCAAACCCTTCAGGTAGGAGAGTTCCGCAGGGCCACTGAACAACCAGCACATTCCAAGGTTTCAATGGACCCAAACGCACATTATGACGCATCCTCAGGAGAGGCCATTTCAACTCAGCCCCCTGGTTATCGTGCCCCAGAGGCAGCAGATCAATCATATCTTGTTGCTAATGGCCAATGGGAATGCCAGGCATGCTGTACAGGGATCCATCCTTCGAACCGTGCTCTCCAGTCCTTCCGTATGGTATGTCCTGGAGCCATGCAACAGGACTCGAATGTCCCACAGAAGGAAACCTGGTGGTTTGGGGCAACCTCCAAACTCAGCGTGGGAAAACTTCCTTGGCCTCATGAGGCCCCCGCTTCATGAAGGTGCCATCATGGACACATACTCCAGCCTCAGCCATAGTCTGATCCTCAGCCTGACTTCAGATGCAGGAGATTTTGATTCAGCCTCTGCCTAGTGGGCCTGCTCTTCCCTTGGCTCCAATCCTCACTTTAGCTTGTGTTCCTAGACTTCCGTCCTCACACTCCTGGCCCACAAACCCTCCCTACTGGGAATTCTGGGGCCACAATGAAGCACTCCGCCTGCCTCCCAGGAGAAAAACTTTGTCTATGGTGCTGCCCAGAAACCCCAAATGAAGATCAAACTGCTTGGCCCTCGGCAACACCCCAATTGCATAGGCTACCTTAAACACTGATGCTCTGTCGCAAATAGCCTGAGCCCAGACCTTCCAACAGACACCGACACAGCTGGCTGCACACCCAGCACATTGGACGCGCCACTGCCTTAGGCCACCATCCATTCCCAACCTGGGTTTTCAGTCATCAGAACCTAGACCTTATCTCCAATCCCTGCACAGGGGGGAACCTGATGCACAAGTCAGAACCCCTCCTTCCCCATGGCAAGAAACCTTGCTGCTGGCAGTGAGTCAAACCTTCAGTGTAGGAGAAAACGGCATGGCCCATGAGGCCACGCCCATGTGTGAGGGCCGCCTTGGGAACAAACACACATTGTGACCCTCAGCGTGAGTACCTTATTCAGGTAACGCCTCTCAGTGATTGGACCAAGAGCCCGCATATGTGGCTTGCCATGCCCATAGGCACCCAGGACTAACTAGATGGTGTGTATTCCAGTTGAGGAAACCCACTGCTGTGCTCTAGAGTCCCTCTCCTGGGGGGTCCCCTGTGGCAGAAAACAGTACTCTTCCCTTCCCACAGAATGAACCCAAACACTTGGGAGCTTGGACAATCCCCCGAGAGGAAGGCTCTTCCTCGGCCCCTGAAGCAACCCCTACCCTGAACGGCCACTGTGAACGCAACACCCAGAGACAAAAGCCTGAGCGACTGCCTCCCACTTGCCCTCCTTTGATATCCAGAGGATCTCCCCTCTCGGACTGGAGATCAGGCCTGCCATTACCTTGGCCCCTACCTGAGCCAAGTTTGCTTTTTCAGACATCTGTCCCCACAGCCCTGGCAAACACAGCCTCTAGGCTGGGTCCTCTGGAGCCATACCACAGGACCATGCCTGCTCTCTCCTGGGAAACTCTGTCCATTCCTTTGGCCACACACCTCCAGAATATGAGAAACCTCAAGGCCCCCGAGGACATACCATTACCGGGAGCCTCCCTGAACACACACGGCCTTCGGACACAAGCTGAGCTGCTACCTCCATGAAGCCATGCACACAGATGTCAACAGAGATAGAAGGTTGAGCCGGACAGGCCCTTAGGCCCTAATCTCAACTCTTGCTTTGTTTTCCAGGTGTCACTCCTCAGAGGCTTTGGTTCGAAGAACAGGATATGGGGCTTTCCTGAGGCACTGAACAGAACTTCTCTCGTCTCCACATGGGAAGCTTCCTTGTTGGAGCCGTGTCAAACACCTCAGGTTGGAGAATCCTGCAGAGTCCCTGAGCCACCTCCACATTCCAAGGTCTCCCAGGCCACCAAGCCACAGTAGGACTCATCTTCAGGAGAGTCCATTTCAACTCTCCCCTCTGGGTAGCTCACCCAGGAGCCTGCAGATTGAGCCTGCCTTATCCTGACTAAAGAGTGGGAATATGAGGTGGCGTTCCCAGGCATCCATGCTTAGACACCTGCTCTTGAGGCTTTCCGTATGGGGCCTCCTGGAACCATCCAATAGCGCTCGACTTTCGTGCAGAAGGAAACCTTGAGGTTTGGAGTAGTTCACAAATCCCATCGTAGGCAAACCTTCCTGGCCTCATGAGACCCCCACACCATTCAGGAAGAGGCCATGCTTGACAAAAACTCTAGCCTGAGGCACGTCTCATAGTTGAAATGACCTCAGTGCAGGAGATCTCGATTCAGCCTCTCAGAGTGGGCCTGCCGTGCCATCGGTCCCAAACCTCACGCTAGCTTGTGTTTTCAGACTTCCTTCCTCACACTCCTGGCAAACAAGCCCTCCGGACTAGGAACTCCAGAACCACAACCCAGCCCAGGGTCTGCCCAAGGGAAGAAAAACGTTTCCCTGTGGGGCTCTCTCCAGAAAACCCAGATGAGGATCAACCTGCTCGGGCCTCGACGGTACCCGAACTGGATAGGCTGCTCTGGGCACTCATGCTCTGTCTGACACAGCCTGAAGCCAGACGTCCAGACAGACAAGGAGACAGCTGGCCGCACACCCAGCACTTCGGACACGCCATGGTCTTATGCCGTCACCTCTTCCTAACCTTGGTTTTCAGATATCTGAACCTAGACATTATATCAATTCTCCACACAGCTGGGTATCGCAAGCACAACACAGAACTCCTCCTTCCCCGTGGCTGTAAAGCTTGCTCTTGGCATGGAGTCACACCTTCAGGGTGGGAGAAACCTTCCTGGTCCCTGATGCCACGCCCAAACTTGAGTGCTGCTTGGGCACAAATTCACACTCTGACCCTCAGCATGAGCCCCATGTCAAAGAAAGGCCTGTCAGGGCCTGGGCCAAGAGCCCGCATATGGGGCTTGCCAAGCACCTATGCACCCAATCCTCACCAGTGTTTGAGTTTTCCAGTCGCCCCGCCCGTACCTGGGTCTCTGCTCGGGAATCCCTTTCTTGGAGAGACACATGAGCCAGACAACACGACTCCACCCTTCCCACAAAATGACCCCAAACTCTTGGGAGCTGGGACAAATCCCCAGAGAGGGATACTCGTCCACAGACCCTGAGGCCACCCCTCCAATCCACGGCTATCTCGGACACAACATCCAGAGACAAAAGCCTGAAGGAACGCCTCCCACTCGCCCTTGTTTCAGAGGCCCAGGAGCTCCCTCTCGGGCTGTACATCCGGCCTGCCATACCCTAGGCGCCACTCTTAAGCTGAGTTTGTGTTTTCAGACTTCTGTGCCCTCAGCCTGGACCCACACAACCGCCAGGCTACGCCTCTGGAACCACAGCGAAAGATTGTGCCTGCCCTCTCCAAGGACAGTGTGCCCAATCCATTGACCACAACCCTACAGGTTAGGGAAAAGCTCCAAGGCCCCTGAGGCCATCAATAGTGTAGGCCACCCTGGACTAAGAGGGGCTCTCTGACACCAGCGGAGCAACTATCTCCACTTAGACTCTCAGACAGAGTCCCCAGAGACAGAAGGTTGAAATGGACAGGCCCCCAGGCCCTAATCTGAACCTTAGCTTTGGTTTCCATGTGTCCGTCCTCAGAGGTCTGTTTTCGTAGACCAGCACACGGGGCTTTTCTGAGGCACCAAACCAAACCTCTCCCGTCTCCACATGGGGAGCTTACTTACTGGGGATATATCAAACCCTTCAGGTAGGAGAGTTCCGCAGGGCCACTGAACAACCAGCACATTCCAAGGTTTCCATGGACCCAAACGCACATTATGACGCATCCTCAGGAGAGGCCTTTTCAACTGAGCCCCCTGGTTAGCGTGCCCCAGAGGCAGCAGATCAAACATATCTTGTGGCTAATGGCCAATGGGAATGCGAGGCATGCTGTACAGGGATCCATCCTTCGAACCGTGCTCTCCAGTCCTTCCGTATGGTATGTCCTGGAGCCATGCAACAGGACTCGAATGTCCCACAGAAGGAAACCTGGTGGTTTGGGGCAACCTCCAAACTCAGCGTGGGAAAACTTCCTTGGCCTCATGAGGCCCCCGCTTCATGAAGGTGCCATCATGGACACATACTCCAGCCTCAGCCAACGTCTGATCCTCAGCCTGACTTCAGATGCAGGAGATTTTGATTCAGCCTCTGCCTAGTGTGCCTGCTCTGCCCTTGGCTCCAATCCTCACTTTAGCTTGTGTTCCTAGACTTCCGTCCTCACACTCCTGGCCCGCAAACCCTCCCTACTGGGAATTCTGGGGCCACAATGAAGCACTCCGCCTGCCTCCCAGGAGAAAAACTTTGTCTATGGTGCTGCCCAGAAACCCCAAATGAGGATCAAACTGCTTGGCCCTCGGCAACACCCCAATTGCATAGGCTACCTTAAACACTGATGCTCTGTCGCAAAAAGCCTGAGCCCAGACCTTCCAACAGACACCGACACAGCTGGCTGCACACCCAGCACATTGGACCCGCCACTGCCTTAGGCCACCATCCATTCCCAACCTGGGTTTTCAGTCATCAGAACCTAGACCTTATCTCCAATCCCTGCACAGGGGGGAACCTGATGCACAAGTCAGAACCCCTCCTTCCCCATGGCAAGAAACCTTGCTGCTGGCAGTGAGTCAAACCTTCAGTGTAGGAGAAAACGGCATGGCCCATGAGGCCACGCCCATGTGTGAGGGCCACCTTGGGCACAAGCACACATTGTGACCCTCAGCGTGAGTACCTTATTCAGGTAACGCCTCTCAGTGATTGGACCAAGAGCCCGCATATGTGGCTTGCCATGCCCATAGGCACCCAGGACTAACTAGATGGTGTGTATTCCAGTTGAGGAAACCCACTGCTGTGCTCTAGAGTCCCTCTCCTGGGGGGTCCCCTGTGGCAGAAAACAGTACTCTTCCCTTCCCACAGAATGAACCCAAACACTTGGGAGCTTGGACAATCCCCCGAGAGGAAGGCTCTTCCTCGGCCCCTGAAGCAACCCCTACCCTGAACGGCCACTGTGAACGCAACACCCAGAGACAAAAGCCTGAGCGACTGCCTCCCACTTGCCCTCCTTTGATATCCAGAGGATCTCCCCTCTTGGACTGGTTATCAGGCCTGCCATTACCTTGGCCCCTACCTGAGCCAAGTTTGCTTTTTCAGACATCTGTCCCCACAGCCCTGGCAAACACAGCCTCTAGGCTGGGTCCTCTGGAGCCATACCACAGGACCGTGCCTGCTCTCTCCTGGGAAACTGTGTCCATTCCTTTGGATAACACCTCCAGAATATGAGAAACCTCAAGTCCCCCGAGGACATCCCACTACTGGGAGCCTCCCTGGACACACAGGGGCATTTGGACACAAGCTGAGCAGCTACCTCCACGAAGGCATGCACACAGATGTCAACAGAGATAGAAGGTTGAGGCGGACAGGCACTTAGACCCTAATCTCAACTCTTGCTTTGGTTTCCAGGTGTCACTCCTCAGAGGCTTGGTTCGAAGAACATGATATGGGGCTTTCCTGAGGCACTGAACAGAACTTTTCTCGTCTCCACATGGGTAGCTCCCTTGTTGGGGCCGTGTCAAACACCTCAGGTTGGAGAATCCTGCAGAGTCCCTGAGCCACCTCCACATTCCAAGGTCTCCCAGTAAACCAACCCACAGTAGGACTCATCTTCAGGAGAGTCCATTTCAACTCTCCCCTCTAGGTAGCTCACCCTGGAGCCTGCAGATTGAGCCTGCCTTTTCCTGACTAAAGAGTGGGAATATGAGGTGGCATTCCCAGGCATCCATGCTTAGACACCTGTTCTCGAGTCTTTCCGTATGGGGCCTCAGGAACCATCCAATAGGACTCGACTGTCGTGCAAAAGGAAAACTTGAGGTTTGGAGTAGTTCACAAATCCCATCGTTGGCAAACACCCCTGGCCTCATGAAGTAGCCACACCCTTCAGGAAGAGGCCATGCTGGACAAAAACTCTAGCCTGAGGCACGTCTCATAGTTGACATGACCTCAGTGCAGTAGATCTCAATTCAGCCTCTGCAGAGTGGGACTGCCGTGCCCTCGGTCCCAAACATCACGCTAGATTTTCTTTTCAGACTTCCTTCCTCACACTCCTGGCAAACAAGCCCTCCGGACTAGGATGCCCAGAACCACAACACAGCCCAGGGTCTGCCCAACGGAAGAAAATCGTTTCCCTGTGGGGCTCTCCAGAAAACCCAGATGAGGATCAACCTGTTCGGGCCTCGACGGTACCCGAAATGGATAGGCTGCTCTGGGCACTCATGTTCTGTCTGACACAGCCTGAAGCCAGACGTCCAGACAGACAAGGAGAAAGCTGGCCGCACACACAGCACTTCGGACACGCCATGGTCTTATGCCGTCACCTCTTCCTAATCTTGGTTTTCAGATATCTGAACCTAGATATTATATCAATTCTCCACACAGCTGGGTATCGCAAGCATAAAACAGAACTCCTCCTTTCCCATGGCTGTAAAGCTTGCTCTTGGCATGGATTCACACCTTCAGGGTGGAAGAAACCTTCATGCCCCTGATGCCACGCCCAAACTTGAGTGCTTCTTGGGCACAAATTAACACTGTGACCCTCAGCATGAGCCCCATGTCAAAGAAAGGCCTTTCAGGGCCAGGGCCAAGAGCCCGCATATGGGGCTTGCCAAGCCCCTATGCACCCAATCCTCACCAGTGTTTGAGTTTTCCAGTCGCCCCACCCGTACCTGGGGCTCTGCTCTGCAATCCCTTTCTTGGAGAGACACATGAGCCAAACAACAGGACTCAACCCTTCCCACAAAATGACCCCAAACTCTTGGGAGCTGGGACAAATCCCCAGAGAGGGATACTCGTTCACAGTCCCTGAGGCCACCCCTCCAATCCACGGCTATCCCGGACACAACATCCAGAGACAAAAGCCTGAGGGAACGCCTCCCACTCGCCCTTGTTTCAGAGGACGAGCAGCTCCCTCTCGGGCTGTACATCCGGCCTGCCATACCCTAGGCACCACTCATAAGCTGAGTTTGTGTTTTCAGACTTCTGTGCCCACAGCCTGGACCCACACAACCTCGAGGCTAGGACCTCTAGCCACAGCGATAGATTGTGCCTGCCTCTCCTAGGAAAGTGTGCCCAATCCATTCACCACAACCCTACACCTTAGGGAAAAGCTCCAAGGCCCCTGAGGCCACCCAAATTATACAGTCTAACCTGGGAACTAATGCACTGTCTGACACAACCTGAACCCGAACCTCTTGACCAACACCCAGGCAGCTGACCGCACACTGAGCATATCAGACCCGCCATGGCCTTAGGTCGTCATCTCTTCCCAACTTCGGTTTTTCAGGCTTCAGACCAGGACCTTATCTTCAACCACTGCCCAGGGTTGAAAATGATGCAGACATCAGAACACCTTCCCCATGGCAAGAGACCTTGTGATTGGCATGTTGTACAAAGTCAGTGTAGTTGAAACCAGTGTGGCCCATGTGGCCCCGCTCTTGCTCACAGGCCACATTGGTCACTAACACACATTGTGACCCTCAGCCTGAGCCCAGTCCTCAAGTATGGCCTCTCAGTGGCTGGATGAAGAGACAGCATATTGGGCCTGCCATGCCCCTAGGTCCCAATTTTTAACGATAGTTTGGGTTGTCCCTTCACTCTTCCCCAGGGCTGTGCTTTGTAATTACTCTTTGGTTGGGTCACCTGATGTAACAAATGTGAAAGGCGACCTCCCATTCCACAGATTGACAAAAAAGAATTGGGACTGGGACAAATCCACAGAGAGGAAGATTGGTCCATGGCCCATGAGGCCTCCCCACATCCATGGCCATCTTGATTCACAATCCAGAGACAAAAGCCTGAGCAAGTGCCTCAGACTCGCTCTTTCTTCATATCCTGAAGAGTTCTCCTCATGGTCTGTAGATTGGGCCTGCCATACCTACGTCCCAAAACCTGAGCTGAGTTTGTATTTTCAGACTTCTGTCCTCAAAATCCTGGGCAACACACCCTCCTGGCTGGGGCCCCTGGAGCCACACATTAGGACTGTGCCTACCCAATCCATGAGAATTCTGCCCATTCCATTGTCCAAAATCGTACAAATTAGGAGAACCCTCCAAAGTCCCCGAGGCCATCCCAATAGTGTAGATCTCCGGGGACAAACAAGGGCGGTCTAACACCACGTGAGCATCTACCCCCACTCATTCCATAGATGGATATCTCCAGAGAAGAAGATGGAACCAGACAGGGCCCTAGGCCATAATCGGATCCACTGCTTTGGTACAGGCGTGTCTCCTCAAAAGCCTGGATTCCAATACCAGCATAAGTGATTTCCTGAGGCACCCATCAGAACAAATCTCGTCTCCACAGGGAAACTTGTGCATGGGAGCTATGTCAAAAGCTTAGGAGAAACTTCAGGGTCCCGGTGCCACCCCCCATTTTAAGGCCCTCATGGACACAAACACATATTAGGCCCCATCCTCGGGAAAGTCCATTTCAACTCAGCCACCCCGGTTGTTCTCCCAGAGCCATCCGGCCTCAACTGTCTTGTTGCTAGGAGACAATTGGAATGCGAGGCGGGCTTCCCTGGCATTCATCTTTCAAAGGTGCTCTGGAGTCATTCCATATGGGATTTCCTGGAGCTGCCCAACAGGTCTCAATTGTCCTGCAGAAGGAATCCTTGAAGGGGGCATCCCACAACTCCCAACGTGGGAAAACCTCCATAGCCTTGAGATTCCGCTCCGTTCATGAAGGGGCAGTCATGCACAGAATCTCCAACCTGAGCCAACGTCTGATCCTCACTGTGACTTCAGATGCTTGAGATATTGGTTCACTCTGCAGGGGGTACATGCTGTGCCCTCTGCCTGAAGCCCAAGTTTAGCTTGTGTTCTCAGACTTCTGTACTCACACTCCTGGCCCAGAAGCCCTCAAGTTTGGCAATTCCGGACTCACAATGCAGCACTCTGCCTGCCATCTATAAAAAATATCTTGCCTAAGAGCAGCCCAGGCACATCAAATGAGGATAAACCTACACGGCACTCGACTGTACCCAAATCATATAGTCAAACCTGGGCACTAATGCACTGTCTGACACAACCTGAGCCAGAACCTTCTGACCAACACCCAGGCAGCTGACCGCCCACTGATCATATCAGACACGCCATGGCCTTATGTCGTCATCTCTCCCCAACTTCGGTTTTTCAGGCTTCGGAACCTAGACCTTATCTCCAACAACTGCCCAGGGTTGAAAATGATGCAGACATCAGAACACCTTCCTCATGGCAAGAGACCTTGTGATTGGCATGTTGTCCAAAGTCCAGTGTAGTTGAAACCAGTGTGGCCCATGAGGCCCCGCCCATGCTCGCGGGCCACATTGGTCACAAACACACATTGTGACCCTCAGCCTGTGCCCAGTCCTCAAGTAAGGCCTCTCAGTGGTTGGATGAAGAGACAGCATATTGGGCCTGCCATGCCCCTAGGTCCCAATTTTTAAACATAGTTTGGGTTGTCCCTTCACTCTTCCCCAGGGCTGTGCTTTGTAATTACTCTTTGGTTGGGTCACCTGATGTAACAAATGTGAAAGGCGACCTCCCATTCCACAGATTGACGAAAAAGAATTGGGACTGGGACAAATCCACAGAGAGGAAGATTGGTCCATGGCCCATGAGGCCTCCCCACATCCATGGCCATCGTTGATTCACAATCGAGAGACAAAAGCCTGAGCAAGTGCCTCAGACTCGCTCTTTCTTCATACCCTGAAGAGTTCTCCTCATGTTCTGTAGATTGGGCCTGCCATACCTACGTCCCAAAACCTGAGCTGAGTTTGTATTTTTAGATCTGTCCTCAAAGTCCTGGGCAACATACCCTCCTGGCTTGGGCCCCTGGAGCCACACATTAGGACTGTGCCTACCCAATCCATGGGAATTCTGCCCATTCCATTGTCCAAAATCGTACAAATTAGGAGAAACCTCCAAAGTCCCCGAGGCCATCCCAATAGTGTAGATCTCCGGGACAAACAAGGACGGTCTAACACACGTGAGCATCTACCTCCACTCATTCCATAGATGGATATCTCCAGAGAAGAACATGGAACCAGACAGGACCCTAGGCCATAATCAGATCCATTGCTTTGGTACAGGCATGTCTACTCAAAAGCCTGGATTCCAATACCAGCATAAGTGATTTCCTGAGGCACCCATCAGAACAAATCTTGTCTCCACAGGGAAACTTGTGCATGGGAGCTATGTCAAAAGCTTAGGAGAAACTTCAGTGTCTCGGTGCCACCGCCCCATTCCAAGGCCCTCATGGACACAAACACACATTAGGCCCCAACCTCGGGAAAGTCCATTTCAACACAGCCGCCCCGATTGCTCCCGCAGAGCCATCAAAACTCAACTGTCTTGTTGCTAGGAGAAAATTGGAATGCGAGGCGGGATTCCCTGGCATCGATCCTCGAACGGTGCTCTGGAGTCATTCCATATGGGATGTCCTGGAGCTGACCAACAGGTCTCAATTGTCCCGCAGAAGGAATCCTTGAAGGGGGCATCCCACAACTCCCAACGTGGGAAAACCTCCATGGCCTTGAGATTCCGCTCCGTTCATGAAGGGGCAGTCATGCACAGAAACTCCAACCCGAGCCAACGTCTGATATTCGCCGTGACTTCAGATGCATGAAATATTGGTTCAGATCTGCAGGAGGTACCTGCCGTGCCCTCGGCCTGAAGCCCAAGTCTAGCTTGTGTTCTCAGACTTCTGTCCTCACACTCCTGGCCCAGAAGCCCTCAAGTTTGGCAATTCTGGAACCAAAGTGCAGCACTCTGCCTGCCCTCTAGAAAAAATATCTTGCCTATTGAGCTCCCCAGGCACCTCAAATGAGGATAAACCTATACGGCACTCGACTGTACCCAAATCATATAGTCTAACCTGGGACTAATGCACTGACTGACACAACCTGAGCCCGAACCTCCTGACCAACACCCAGGCAGCTGACCGCACACTGAGCATATCAGACCCGCCATGGCCTTAGGTCGTCATCTCTTCCCAACTTCGGTTTTTCAGGCTTCAGAACCTAGACCTTATCTCCAACCACTGCCCAGGGTTGAAAATGATGCAGATATCAGAACACATTCCCCATGGCCAGAGACCTTGTGTTTGGCAGGTTGTCCCAAGTCCAGTGTAGTTGAAACCAGTGTGGCCCATGAGGCCCCGCCCATGCTCGCGGGCCACATTGGTCACAAACACACATTGTGACCCTCAGCATGAGCCCAGTCCTCAAGTAAGGCCTCTCAGTGGCTGGATGAAGAGACAGCATATTGGGCCTGCCATGCACCTAGGCCCCAATTTTTAACCATAGTTTGGGTTGTCCCTTCACTCTTCCCCAGGGCTCTGCTTTGGAATTCCTATTTTGTTCGGACACCTGAGGTAATAAACCTGAAAGGAGACCTCCCATCCAACAATTGAAGAAAAACTATTGGGACCAGGCCAAATCCACAGAGACGAAGATTCGTCCATATCCCATGAGGCCTCCCCACATTCTACAGCCATTGTTGATACAAAATCCAGAGACAAAAGCCTGAGCAAGTGCCTCAGACTCGCTCTTTCTTCATATCCTGAGGGGTACTTCTCATGGTTTGTAGATTGGGTCTCCCATACCTACGTCCCAAAACCTTAGCTGAGTTTGTGTTTTCAGACTTCTGTCCTCAAAGTCCTGGGCCGCACACCCTCCAGGCTGGGGCCCCTGGAGCCACACATTAGGACTGTGCCTACCCAATCCATGGGAATTCTGCCCATTCCATTGTCCAAACTCTCACCAATTAAGAAAACTCTCCAAAGTCCCCGAGGCCATCCCAATAGTGTAGGTATCCAGGGACAAACAAGGGCGGTGTGACACCAGGTGAGCATCTCCCTCCACTCATTCCATAGATGGATATCACCAGAGAAGAAGATTGAACCAGACAGGACCCTAGGCCATAATCGGATCCATTGTTTTGGTTTATAGGCATGTCTCCTCAAAAGCCTGGATTCCAATACCAGCATAGGGGGTTTCCTGAGGCACCCCTCAGAACAAATCTCATCTCCACAAGGAAACTTGTGCATGGGAGGTATGTCAAAAGCTTAGGAGAATACTTCAGGGTCCCGGTGCCAACGCCCCATTCCAAGGCCCTCATGGACACAAACACACAATTGGCCCGACCCTAAAAGTCCATTTCAACTCAGCCACGCCGGATGCTCCCGCAGAGCTATCCGATCTCAACTGTCTTGTTGCTAGGAGACATTTGGAATGCGAACCCGCTTCCCAGGCATCCACCCCGAACGGTGCTCTGGTATCCTTCCATATGGGATATCCTGGAGCTGCCCAACATGTCTCAATTGTCCCGCAGAAGGAATCCTTGAAGGGGGCATCCCACAACTCCCAACGTGGGAAAACCTCCATGGCCTTGAGATTCCGCTCCGTTCATGAAGGGGCAGTCATGCACAGAAACTCCAACCCGAGCCAACGTCTGACCCTCGCCGTGACTTCAGAAGCATGAGATATTCGTTCAGATCTGCAGGGGGTACCAGCCGTGCCCTCGGCCTGAAGCCCAAGTCTACCTTCTGTTCTCAGACTTGTCCTCACACTCCTGGTCCAGAATCCCTCATGTTTGGCAATACCGGACCCACAATGCAGCACTCTGCCTGCCTCTAGAAAAAATATATTGCCTAATGAGTAGCCCAGGCACCTCAAATGAGGATAAACCTACACGGCTCTCGACTGTACCTGAATTATATAGTCTAACCTGGGTACTAATTCACTGTCTGACACAACCTGAACCCGAACCTCCGGACCAACACCCAGGCAGCTGACCGCACACTGAGCACATCAGACCCACCATGGCCTTAGGTCGTCATCTCTTCCCAACTGCGGTTTTCAGGCTTCAGAACGTAGACCTTATCTCCAAACACTGCCCAGGGTTGAAAATGATGCAGAAATCAGAGTACCTTCCCCATGGCAAGAGACCTTGTGATTGGCATGTTATCCAAAGTTCAGTGTAGTTGAAACCAGTGTGGCCCATGAGGCCCCGCCCATGCTCGCGGGCCACATTGGTCACAAACACACATGCTGACCCTCAGCCTGAGACCAGTCCTCAAGTAAGGCCACTCAGTGGCTGAATGAAGAGACAGCATATTGGGTCTGCCATGCCCCTAGGCCCCAATTTATAACCATCGTTTGGGTTGTCCCTTCACTCTTCCCCAGGGCTCTGCTTTGGAATTCCTCTTTGGTTGGGACACCTGAGGTAACAAACCTGAGAGGAGACCTCCCGGCCCACAGATTGACAGAAAGAAATTGGGACCGGGCCAAATCCACAGAGAGCAAGATTCGTCCATGGCCCATGAGGCCTCCCCACGTTCCACGCCCATCTTTGATACAAAATCCAGAGACAAAATCCTGAGCAAGTGCCTCAGACTCGCTCTTTCTTTATATCCTGAGGGGTACTTCTCATGGTTTGTAGATTGGGCCTCCCATACCTACGTCCCAAAACCTTAGCTGAGTTTGTGTTTTCAGACTTCTGTCCTCAAAGTCCTGGGCCGCACACCCTCCAGGCTGGGGCCCCTGGAGCCACACATTAGGACTGTGCCTACCCAATCCATGGGAACACTGCCCATTCCATTGTCCAAAATCGTACAAATTAGAAGAACCCTCCAAAGTCCCAAGGCCATCCCAATAGTTTAGGTCTCCCGGGACAAACAAGGGCGGTCTGACACCAGCTGAGCATCTACATCCACTCATACCATAAATGGATGTCCCCAGAGAAGAAGATGGAACCAGACAGGACCCTAGGCCATAATCGGATCCATTGCTTTGGTTTACAGGCATATCTCCTCAAGAGCCTGGATTCCAAGACCAGCATAGGGTGTTTCCTGAGGCACCCATCAGAACAAAACTCGTCTCCACGAGGAAACTTGTGCATGGGACCTATGTCAAAAGCTTAGGAGAATACTTCAGGGTCCCAGTGCCACCGCTCCATTCCAAGGTCCTCATGGACACAAACACACATTAGGCCCCAACCTCGGGAAAGTCCATTTCAACACAGCCGCCCCGATTGCTCAGTCAGAGCCATAGAACTCAACTGTCTTGTTGCTAGGAGACAATTGGAATGCGAGGCTGGCTTCCCTGGCATCAGTCCTCGAATGGTGCACTGCAGTCATTCCATATGGATTGTCCTGGAGCTGACCAACAGTGCTCAATTGTCCCGCAGAAGGAATCCTTGAAGGGGGATCCCACACTCCCAACGTTGGAAAACCTCCATGGCCTTGAGATTCCGCTCCGTTCATGGAGGGGCAGACATGCACAGAAACTCCAACCCGAGCCAACTTCTGATCCTCGCCGTGACTTCAGATACATGAGATATTGGTTCAGATCTGCAGGGGGTATTTGCCATACCCATTGCCCTACCCAAGGCCTGAAGCCCAAGTCTAGCTTGTGTTCTGAAACTTCTGTCCTCACACTCTTGGCCCAGAAGCCCTCAAGTTTGGCAATTCCGGACCCTCAATGCAGCAATATGCCTGCCCTCTGGGAAAAATATATTGCCTAATGATTTTCCCAGGCACCTCAAAGGAGGATAAACTTACACGGCACTCGACTGTACCTAAATTATATACTCTAACCTGGGCAATAATGCACTGTCTGACACAACCTGAACCCGAAACTCTGGACCAACACCCAGGCAGCTGACCGCACACTGAGCACATGAGCCCCGACATGGCCTTAGATCGTCATCACTTCCCAACTGTGGTTTTCAGGCTTCAGAACCTAGACCTTATCTCCAACCACGACCCAGGGTTGAAAATGATGCAGAAATCAGAGCTCCTTCCCCATGGCAAGAGACCTTGTGATTGGCATGTTATCCAAAGTTCAGTGTAGTTGAAACCAGTGTGGCCCATGAGGCCCCGCCCATGCTCGCGGGCCACATTGGTCACAAACACACATGCTGACCCTCAGCCTGTGCCCAGTCTTTAAGTAAGGCCACTCAGTGGCTGGATGAAGAGACAGCATATTGGGTCTGCCATGCCCCTAGGCCCCAATTTATAACCATCGTTTGGGTTGTCCCTTCACTCTTCCCCAGGGCTCTGCTTTGGAATTCCTCTTTGGTTGGGACACCTGAGGTAACAAACCTGAGAGGAGACCTCCCATCCCACAGATTGACGGAACGAAATTGGGACCGGGTCAAATCCACAGAGAGGAAGATTCGTCCATGGCCAATGAGGCCTCCCGACGTTCCACGCCCATCTTTGATACAAAATCCAGAGACAAAATCCTGAGCAAGTGCCTCAGACTCGCTCTTTCTTCATATCCTGAGGGGTACTTCTCATGGTTTGTAGATTGGGCCTCCAATACCTACGTCCCAAAACCTTAGCTGAGTTTGTGTTTTCAGACTTCTGTCCTCAAAGTCCTGGGCCGCACACCCTCCAGGCTGGGGCCCCTGGAGCCACACATTAGGACTGTGCCTACCCAATCCATGGGAATTCTGCCCATTTCATTGTCCAAAATCTCACCAATAAGAAAACTCTCCAAAGTCCCCGAGGCCATCCCAATAGTGTAGGTCTCCAGGGAGAAACAAGGGCGGTGTGACACCAGGTGAGGATCTCCCTCCACTCATTCCATAGATGGATATCACCAGAGAAGAAGATTGAACCAGACAGGACCCTAGGCCATAATCGGATCCATTGTTTTGTTTTACAGGCATGTCTCCTCAAAAGCCTGGATTCCAATACGAGCATAGGGGGTTTCCTGAGGCACCCCTCAGAACAAATCTCATCTCCACAAGGAAACTTGTGCATGGGAGGTATGTCAAAAGATTAGTAGAATACTTCAGGGTCCCGGTGCCAACGCCCCATTCCAAGGCCCTCATGGACACAAACACACAATGGGCCCGATCCTAAAAGTCCATTTCAACTCAGCCACGCCGGTTGCTCCCGCAGAGCTATCCGATCTCAACTGTCTTGTTGCTAGGAGACATTTGGAATGCGAGGCCCGCTTCCCAGGCATCCACCCCGAACGGGGCTCTGGAGTCCTTCCATATGGGATATCCTGGAGCTGCCCAACAGGTCTCAATTGTCCCGCAGAAGGAATCCTTGAAGGGGGCATCCCACAACTCCCAACGTGGGAAAACCTCCATGGCCTTGAGATTCCGCTCCGTTCATGAAGGGGCAGTCATGCACAGAAACTCCAACCCGAGCCAACGTCTGATCCTCGCCGTGACTTCAGAAGCATGAGATATTCGTTCAGATCTGCAGGGGGTACCAGCCGTGCCCTCGGCCTGAAGCCCAAGTCTAGCTTCTGTTCTCAGACTTGTCCTCACACTCCTGGTCCAGAATCCCTCATGTTTGGCAATACCGGACCCACAATGCAGCACTCTGCCTGCCTCTAGAAAAAATATATTGCCTAATGAGTAGCCCAGGCACCTCAAATGAGGATAAACCTACACGGCTCTCGACTGTACCTGAATTATATAGTCTAACCTGGGTACTAATTCACTGTCTGACACAACCTGAACCCGAACCTCCGGACCAACACCCAGGCAGCTGACCGCACACTGAGCACATCAGACCCACCATGGCCTTAGGTCGTCATCTCTTCCCAACTGCGGTTTTCAGGATTCAGAACGTAGACCTTATCTCCAAACACTGCCCAGGGTTGAAAATGATGCAGAAATCAGAGTACCTTCCCCATGGCAAGAGACCTTGTGATTGGCATGTTATCCAAAGTTCAGTGTAGTTGAAACCAGTGTGGCCCATGAGGCCCCGCCCATGCTCGCGGGCCACATTGGTCACAAACACACATGCTGACCCTCAGCCTGAGACCAGTCCTCAAGTAAGGCCACTCAGTGGCTGAATGAAGAGACAGCATATTGGGTCTGCCATGCCCCTAGGCCCCAATTTATAACCATCGTTTGGGTTGTCCCTTCACTCTTCCCCAGGGCTCTGCTTTGGAATTCCTCTTTGGTTGGGACACCTGAGGTAACAAACCTGAGAGGAGACCTCCCGGCCCACAGATTGACAGAAAGAAATTGGGACCGGGCCAAATCCACAGAGAGGAAGATTCGTCCATGGCCCATGAGGCCTCCCCACGTTCCACGCCCATCTTTGATACAAAATCCAGAGACAAAATCCTGAGCAAGTGCCTCAGACTCGCTCTTTCTTTATATCCTGAGGGGTACTTCTCATGGTTTGTAGATTGGGCCTCCCATACCTACGTCCCAAAACCTTAGCTGAGTTTGTGTTTTCAGACTTCTGTCCTCAAAGTCCTGGGCCGCACACCCTCCAGGCTGGGGCCCCTGGAGCCACACATTAGGACTGTGCCTACCCAATCCATGGGAATTCTGCCCATTCCATTGTTCAAAATCGTACAAATTAGAAGAACCCTCCAAAGTCCCAAGGCCATCCCAATAGTGTAGGTCTCCCGGGACAAACAAGGGCGGTCTGACACCAGCTGAGCATCTACATCCACTCATACCATAAATGGATGTCCCCAGAGAAGAAGATGGAACCAGACAGGACCCTAGGCCATAATCGGATCCATTGCTTTGGTTTACAGGCATATCTCCTCAAGAGCCTGGATTCCAAGACCAGCATAGGGTGTTTCCTGAGGCACCCATCAGAACAAAACTCGTCTCCACGAGGAAACTTGTGCATGGGACCTATGTCAAAAGCTTAGGAGAATACTTCAGGGTCCCAGTGCCACCGCTCCATTCCAAGGTCCTCATGGACACAAACACACATTAGGCCCCAACCTCGGGAAAGTCCATTTCAACACAGCCGCCCCGATTGCTCAGTCAGAGCCATAGAACTCAACTGTCTTGTTGCTAGGAGACAATTGGAATGCGAGGCTGGCTTCCCTGGCATCAGTCCTCGAATGGTGCACTGCAGTCATTCCATATGGATTGTCCTGGAGCTGACCAACAGTGCTCAATTGTCCCGCAGAAGGAATCCTTGAAGGGGGATCCCACACTCCCAACGTTGGAAAACCTCCATGGCCTTGAGATTCCGCTCCGTTCATGGAGGGGCAGACATGCACAGAAACTCCAACCCGAGCCAACTTCTGATCCTCGCCGTGACTTCAGATACATGAGATATTGGTTCAGATCTGCAGGGGGTATTTGCCATACCCATTGCCCTACCCAAGGCCTGAAGCCCAAGTCTAGCTTGTGTTCTGAAACTTCTGTCCTCACACTCTTGGCCCAGAAGCCCTCAAGTTTGGCAATTCCGGACCCTCAATGCAGCAATATGCCTGCCCTCTGGGAAAAATATATTGCCTAATGATTTTCCCAGGCACCTCAAAGGAGGATAAACTTACACGGCACTCGACTGTACCTAAATTATATACTCTAACCTGGGCAATAATGCACTGTCTGACACAACCTGAACCCGAAACTCTGGACCAACACCCAGGCAGCTGACCGCACACTGAGCACATGAGCCCCGACATGGCCTTAGATCGTCATCACTTCCCAACTGTGGTTTTCAGGCTTCAGAACCTAGACCTTATCTCCAACCACGACCCAGGGTTGAAAATGATGCAGAAATCAGAGCTCCTTCCCCATGGCAAGAGACCTTGTGATTGGCATGTTATCCAAAGTTCAGTGTAGTTGAAACCAGTGTGGCCCATGAGGCCCCGCCCATGCTCGCGGGCCACATTGGTCACAAACACACATGCTGACCCTCAGCCTGTGCCCAGTCTTTAAGTAAGGCCACTCAGTGGCTGGATGAAGAGACAGCATATTGGGTCTGCCATGCCCCTAGGCCCCAATTTATAACCATCGTTTGGGTTGTCCCTTCACTCTTCCCCAGGGCTCTGCTTTGGAATTCCTCTTTGGTTGGGACACCTGAGGTAACAAACCTGAGAGGAGACCTCCCATCCCACAGATTGACGGAACGAAATTGGGACCGGGTCAAATCCACAGAGAGGAAGATTCGTCCATGGCCAATGAGGCCTCCCGACGTTCCACGCCCATCTTTGATACAAAATCCAGAGACAAAATCCTGAGCAAGTGCCTCAGACTCGCTCTTTCTTCATATCCTGAGGGGTACTTCTCATGGTTTGTAGATTGGGCCTCCCATACCTACGTCCCAAAACCTTAGCTGAGTTTGTGTTTTCAGACTTCTGTCCTCAAAGTCCTGGGCCGCACACCCTCCAGGCTGGGGCCCCTGGAGCCACACATTAGGACTGTGCCTACCCAATCCATGGGAATTCTGCCCATTTCATTGTCCAAAATCTCACCAATAAGAAAACTCTCCAAAGTCCCCGAGGCCATCCCAATAGTGTAGGTCTCCAGGGAGAAACAAGGGCGGTGTGACACCAGGTGAGGATCTCCCTCCACTCATTCCATAGATGGATATCACCAGAGAATAAGATTGAACCAGACAGGACCCTAGGCCATAATCGGATCCATTGTTTTGTTTTACAGGCATGTCTCCTCAAAAGCCTGGATTCCAATACGAGCATAGGGGGTTTCCTGAGGCACCCCTCAGAACAAATCTCATCTCCACAAGGAAACTTGTGCATGGGAGGTATGTCAAAAGCTTAGTAGAATACTTCAGGGTCCCGGTGCCAACGCCCCATTCCAAGGCCCTCATGGACACAAACACACAATGGGCCCGATCCTAAAAGTCCATTTCAACTCAGCCACGCCGGTTGCTCCCGCAGAGCTATCCGATCTCAACTGTCTTGTTGCTAGGAGACATTTGGAATGCGAGGCCCGCTTCCCAGGCATCCACCCCGAACGGGGCTCTGGAGTCCTTCCATATGGGATATCCTGGAGCTGCCCAACAGGTCTCAATTGTCCCGCAGAAGGAATCCTTGAAGGGGGCATCCCACAACTCCCAACGTGGGAAAACCTCCATGGCCTTGAGATTCCGCTCCGTTCATGAAGGGGCAGTCATGCACAGAAACTCCAACCCGAGCCAACGTCTGATCCTCGCCGTGACTTCAGAAGCATGAGATATTCGTTCAGATCTGCAGGGGGTACCAGCCGTGCCCTCGGCCTGAAGCCCAAGTCTAGCTTCTGTTCTCAGACTTGTCCTCACACTCCTGGTCCAGAATCCCTCATGTTTGGCAATACCGGACCCACAATGCAGCACTCTGCCTGCCTCTAGAAAAAATATATTGCCTAATGAGTAGCCCAGGCACCTCAAATGAGGATAAACCTACACGGCTCTCGACTGTACCTGAATTATATAGTCTAACCTGGGTACTAATTCACTGTCTGACACAACCTGAACCCGAACCTCCGGACCAACACCCAGGCAGCTGACCGCACACTGAGCACATCAGACCCACCATGGCCTTAGGTCGTCATCTCTTCCCAACTGCGGTTTTCAGGATTCAGAACGTAGACCTTATCTCCAAACACTGCCCAGGGTTGAAAATGATGCAGAAATCAGAGTACCTTCCCCATGGCAAGAGACCTTGTGATTGGCATGTTATCCAAAGTTCAGTGTAGTTGAAACCAGTGTGGCCCATGAGGCCCCGCCCATGCTCGCGGGCCACATTGGTCACAAACACACATGCTGACCCTCAGCCTGAGACCAGTCCTCAAGTAAGGCCACTCAGTGGCTGAATGAAGAGACAGCATATTGGGTCTGCCATGCCCCTAGGCCCCAATTTATAACCATCGTTTGGGTTGTCCCTTCACTCTTCCCCAGGGCTCTGCTTTGGAATTCCTCTTTGGTTGGGACACCTGAGGTAACAAACCTGAGAGGAGACCTCCCGGCCCACAGATTGACAGAAAGAAATTGGGACCGGGCCAAATCCACAGAGAGGAAGATTCGTCCATGGCCCATGAGGCCTCCCCACGTTCCACGCCCATCTTTGATACAAAATCCAGAGACAAAATCCTGAGCAAGTGCCTCAGACTCGCTCTTTCTTTATATCCTGAGGGGTACTTCTCATGGTTTGTAGATTGGGCCTCCCATACCTACGTCCCAAAACCTTAGCTGAGTTTGTGTTTTCAGACTTCTGTCCTCAAAGTCCTGGGCCGCACACCCTCCAGGCTGGGGCCCCTGGAGCCACACATTAGGACTGTGCCTACCCAATCCATGGGAATTCTGCCCATTCCATTGTTCAAAATCGTACAAATTAGAAGAACCCTCCAAAGTCCCAAGGCCATCCCAATAGTGTAGGTCTCCCGGGACAAACAAGGGCGGTCTGACACCAGCTGAGCATCTACATCCACTCATACCATAAATGGATGTCCCCAGAGAAGAAGATGGAACCAGACAGGACCCTAGGCCATAATCGGATCCATTGCTTTGGTTTACAGGCATATCTCCTCAAGAGCCTGGATTCCAAGACCAGCATAGGGTGTTTCCTGAGGCACCCATCAGAACAAAACTCGTCTCCACGAGGAAACTTGTGCATGGGACCTATGTCAAAAGCTTAGGAGAATACTTCAGGGTCCCAGTGCCACCGCTCCATTCCAAGGTCCTCATGGACACAAACACACATTAGGCCCCAACCTCGGGAAAGTCCATTTCAACACAGCCGCCCCGATTGCTCAGTCAGAGCCATAGAACTCAACTGTCTTGTTGCTAGGAGACAATTGGAATGCGAGGCTGGCTTCCCTGGCATCAGTCCTCGAATGGTGCACTGCAGTCATTCCATATGGATTGTCCTGGAGCTGACCAACAGTGCTCAATTGTCCCGCAGAAGGAATCCTTGAAGGGGGATCCCACACTCCCAACGTTGGAAAACCTCCATGGCCTTGAGATTCCGCTCCGTTCATGGAGGGGCAGACATGCACAGAAACTCCAACCCGAGCCAACTTCTGATCCTCGCCGTGACTTCAGATACATGAGATATTGGTTCAGATCTGCAGGGGGTATTTGCCATACCCATTGCCCTACCCAAGGCCTGAAGCCCAAGTCTAGCTTGTGTTCTGAAACTTCTGTCCTCACACTCTTGGCCCAGAAGCCCTCAAGTTTGGCAATTCCGGACCCTCAATGCAGCAATATGCCTGCCCTCTGGGAAAAATATATTGCCTAATGATTTTCCCAGGCACCTCAAAGGAGGATAAACTTACACGGCACTCGACTGTACCTAAATTATATACTCTAACCTGGGCAATAATGCACTGTCTGACACAACCTGAACCCGAAACTCTGGACCAACACCCAGGCAGCTGACCGCACACTGAGCACATGAGCCCCGACATGGCCTTAGATCGTCATCACTTCCCAACTGTGGTTTTCAGGCTTCAGAACCTAGACCTTATCTCCAACCACGACCCAGGGTTGAAAATGATGCAGAAATCAGAGCTCCTTCCCCATGGCAAGAGACCTTGTGATTGGCATGTTATCCAAAGTTCAGTGTAGTTGAAACCAGTGTGGCCCATGAGGCCCCGCCCATGCTCGCGGGCCACATTGGTCACAAACACACATGCTGACCCTCAGCCTGTGCCCAGTCTTTAAGTAAGGCCACTCAGTGGCTGGATGAAGAGACAGCATATTGGGTCTGCCATGCCCCTAGGCCCCAATTTATAACCATCGTTTGGGTTGTCCCTTCACTCTTCCCCAGGGCTCTGCTTTGGAATTCCTCTTTGGTTGGGACACCTGAGGTAACAAACCTGAGAGGAGACCTCCCATCCCACAGATTGACGGAACGAAATTGGGACCGGGTCAAATCCACAGAGAGGAAGATTCGTCCATGGCCAATGAGGCCTCCCGACGTTCCACGCCCATCTTTGATACAAAATCCAGAGACAAAATCCTGAGCAAGTGCCTCAGACTCGCTCTTTCTTCATATCCTGAGGGGTACTTCTCATGGTTTGTAGATTGGGCCTCCCATACCTACGTCCCAAAACCTTAGCTGAGTTTGTGTTTTCAGACTTCTGTCCTCAAAGTCCTGGGCCGCACACCCTCCAGGCTGGGGCCCCTGGAGCCACACATTAGGACTGTGCCTACCCAATCCATGGGAATTCTGCCCATTTCATTGTCCAAAATCTCACCAATAAGAAAACTCTCCAAAGTCCCCGAGGCCATCCCAATAGTGTAGGTCTCCAGGGAGAAACAAGGGCGGTGTGACACCAGGTGAGGATCTCCCTCCACTCATTCCATAGATGGATATCACCAGAGAAGAAGATTGAACCAGACAGGACCCTAGGCCATAATCGGATCCATTGTTTTGTTTTACAGGCATGTCTCCTCAAAAGCCTGGATTCCAATACGAGCATAGGGGGTTTCCTGAGGCACCCCTCAGAACAAATCTCATCTCCACAAGGAAACTTGTGCATGGGAGGTATGTCAAAAGCTTAGTAGAATACTTCAGGGTCCCGGTGCCAACGCCCCATTCCAAGGCCCTCATGGACACAAACACACAATGGGCCCGATCCTAAAAGTCCATTTCAACTCAGCCACGCCGGTTGCTCCCGCAGAGCTATCCGATCTCAACTGTCTTGTTGCTAGGAGACATTTGGAATGCGAGGCCCGCTTACCAGGCATCCACCCCGAACGGGGCTCTGGAGTCCTTCCATATGGGATATCCTGGAGCTGCACAACAGGTCTCAATTGTCCCGCAGAAGGAATCCTTGAAGGGGGCATCCCACAACTCCCAACGTGGGAAAACCTCCATGGCCTTGAGATTCCGCTCCGTTCATGAAGGGGCAGTCATGCACAGAAACTCCAACCCGAGCCAACGTCTGATCCTCGCCGTGACTTCAGAAGCATGAGATATTCGTTCAGATCTGCAGGGGGTACCAGCCGTGCCCTCGGCCTGAAGCCCAAGTCTAGCTTCTGTTCTCAGACTTGTCCTCACACTCCTGGTCCAGAATCCCTCATGTTTGGCAATACCGGACCCACAATGCAGCACTCTGCCTGCCTCTAGAAAAAATATATTGCCTAATGAGTAGCCCAGGCACCTCAAATGAGGATAAACCTACACGGCTCTCGACTGTACCTGAATTATATAGTCTAACCTGGGTACTAATTCACTGTCTGACACATCCTGAACCCGAACCTCCGGACCAACACCCAGGCAGCTGACCGCACACTGAGCACATCAGACCCGCCATGGCCTTAGGTCGTCATCTCTTCCCAACTGCGGTTTTCAGGATTCAAAACGTAGACCTTATCTCCAAACACTGCCCAGGGTTGAAAATGATGCAGAATCAGAGCTCCTTCCCCATGGCAAGAGACCTTGTGATTGGCATGTTATCCAAAGTTCAGTGTAGTTGAAACCAGTGTGGCCCATGAGGCCCCGCCCATGCTCGCGGGCCACATTGGTCACAAACACACATGCTGACCCTCAGCCTGTGCCCAGTCTTTAAGTAAGGCCACTCAGTGGCTGGATGAAGAGACAGCATATTGGGTCTGCCATGCCCCTAGGCCCCAATTTATAACCATCGTTTGGGTTGTCCCTTCACTCTTCCCCAGGGCTCTGCTTTGGAATTCCTCTTTGGTTGGGACACCTGAGGTAACAAACCTGAGAGGAGACCTCCCATCCCACAGATTGACAGAAAGAAATTGGGACCGGGCCAAATCCACAGAGAGGAAGATTCGTCCATGGCCCATGAGGCCTCCCCACGTTCCACGCCCATCTTTGATACAAAATCCAGAGACAAAAGCCTGAGCAAGCGCCTCAGACTCGCTCTTTCTTCATATCCTGAAGAGTCCTTCTCATGGTTTGTAGATTGGCCCTGCCATACCTACGTTCCCAACCTAAGCTGAGTTTGTGTTTTCAGACTTCTGTCCTCAGATTCCTGGGCCACACACCCTCCAGGCTGGGGCCCCTGGAGCCACACATTAGGACTGTGCCTATCCAATCCATGGGCTTTCTGCCCATTCCATTATCCAAAATCGTACAAATTAGGAGAACTCTCCAAAGTCCCCGAGGCCATTCCAATAGTGTAGCTCTCCGGGGACAAAAAAGGGCGGTCTGACACCAGCTGAGCATCTACCTCCACTCATATCATAAATGGATGTCTCCAGAGAAGAAAATGGAACCAGACAGGACCCTAGGCCATATTCGGATCCATTACTTTGGTTTACAGACATGTCTCCTCAAAAGCCTGGATTCCAAGACCAGCATAGGGGGTTTTTTGAGGCACCCATCAGAACAAATCTCGTTTCCACAAGGAAACTTGTGCATGGGACCTATGTCAAAAGCTTAGGAGAATACTTCAGGGTCCCGGTGTCACCGCCCCATTCCAAGGCCCTCATGGACACAAACACATATTAGGCCCCAACCTCGGGAAAGTCCATTTCAACACAGCCGCCCCGATTGCTCCCGCAGAGCCATCAAAACTCAACTGTCTTGTTGCTGGGAGAAAATTGGAATGCGAGGCGGGATTCCCTGGCATCGATCCTCGAACGGTGCTCTGGAGTCATTCCATATGGGATGTCCTGGAGCTGACCAACAGGTCTCAATTGTCCCGCATTAGGAATCCTTGAAGGGGGCATCCCACAACTCCCAACGTGGGAAAACCTCCATGGCCTTGAGATTCCGCTCTGTTCATGAAGGGGCAGTCATGCACAGAAACTTCAACCTGAGCCAACATCTGATCCTCACCGTGACTTCAGATGCTTGAGATATTGGTTCACTCTGCAGGGGGTACATGCTGTGCCCTCTGCCTGAAGCCCAAGTTTAGCTTGTGTTCTCAGACTTCTGTACTCACACTCCTGGCCCAGAAGCCCTCAAGTTTGGCAATTCCGGACTCACAATGCAGCACTCTGCCTGCCATCTATAAAAAATATCTTGCCTAAGAGCAGCCCAGGCACATCAAATGAGGATAAACCTACACGGCACTCGACTGTACCCAAATCATATAGTCAAACCTGGGCACTAATGCACTGTCTGACACAACCTAAGCCAGAACCTCCTGACCAACACCCAGGCAGCTGACCGCACACTGAGCATATCAGACCCGCCATGGCCTTAGGTCGTCATCTCTTCCCAACTTCGGTTTTTCAGGCTTCAGACCAGGACCTTATCTCCAACCACTGCCCAGGGTTGAAAATGATGCAGACATCAGAACACCTTCCTCATGGCAAGAGACCTTGTGATTGGCAGGTTGTCCAAAGTCCAGTGTAGTTGAAACCAGTGTGGCCCATGAGGCCCCGCCCATGCTCGCGGGCCACATTGGTCACAAACACACATTGTGACCCTCAGCCTGTGCCCAGTCCTCAAGTAAGGCCTCTCAGTGGTTGGATGAAGAGACAGCATATTGGGCCTGCCATGCCCCTAGGTCCCAATTTTTAAACATAGTTTGGGTTGTCCCTTCACTCTTCCCCAGGGCTCTGCTTTGGAATTCCTCTTTGGTTGGGACACCTGAGGTAACAAACCTGAGAGGAGAACTCCCATCCCACAGATTGACGGAAAGAAATTGGGACTGGGACAAATCCACAGAGAGGAAGATTCGTCCATGGCCCATGAGGCCTCCCCACGTTCCACGCCCATCTTTGATACAAAATCCAGAGACAAAAGCCTGAGCAAGTGCCTCAGACTCGATCTTTCTTCATATCCTGAAGAGTTTTCTCATGGTTTGTAGATTGGACCTGCCATACGTACTTCCCTAAACGTAAGCTGAGTTTGTGTTTTCAGACTTCTGTCCTCAGATTCCTGGGCCACACTCCCTCCGGGCTGGGGCCCCTGGAGCCACACATTAGGACTGTGCCTACCCAATCCATGGGAACACTGCCCATTCCATTGTCCAAAATCGTACAAATTAGAAGAACCCTCCAAATTTCCCGAGGCCATCACAATAGTGTAGGTTTCCCGGTATAAACAAGGGTGGTCTGACACAAGCTGAGCATCTACATCCACTCATACCATAGATGGATGTCCCCAGAGAAGAAGATGGAACCATACAGGACCCTAGGCCATAATCGGATCCATTGCTTTGGTTTACAGGCATGTCTCCTCAAAAGCCTGGATTCCAAGACAAGCATAGGGTGTTTCCTGAGGCACCCATCAGAACAAAACTCGTCTCCACGAGGAAACTTGTGCATGGGACCTATGTCAAAAGCTTAGGAGAATACTTCAGGGTCCCAGTGCCACCGCTCCATTCCAAGGTCCTCATGGACACAAACACACATTAGGCCCCAACCTCGGGAAAGTCCATTTCAACACAGCCGCCCCGATTGCTCAGTCAGAGCCATAGAACTCAACTGTCTTGTTGCTAGGAGACAATTGGAATGCGAGGCTGGCTTCCCTGGCATCAGTCCTCGAATGGTGCACTGCAGTCATTCCATATGGATTGTCCTGGAGCTGACCAACAGTGCTCAATTGTCCCGCAGAAGGAATCCTTGAAGGGGGATCCCACACTCCCAACGTTGGAAAACCTCCATGGCCTTGAGATTCCGCTCCGTTCATGGAGGGGCAGACATGCACAGAAACTCCAACCCGAGCCAACTTCTGATCCTCGCCGTGACTTCAGATACATGAGATATTGGTTCAGATCTGCAGGGGGTATTTGCCATACCCATTGCCCTACCCAAGGCCTGAAGCCCAAGTCTAGCTTGTGTTCTGAAACTTCTGTCCTCACACTCTTGGCCCAGAAGCCCTCAAGTTTGGCAATTCCGGACCCTCAATGCAGCAATATGCCTGCACTCTGGGAAAAATATATTGCCTAATGATTTTCCCAGGCACCTCAAAGGAGGATAAACTTACACGGCACTCGACTGTACCTAAATTATATACTCTAACCTGGGCAATAATGCACTGTCTGACACAACCTGAACCCGAAACTCTGGACCAACACCCAGGCAGCTGACCGCACACTGAGCACATGAGCCCCGACATGGCCTTAGATCGTCATCACTTCCCAACTGTGGTTTTCAGGCTTCAGAACCTAGACCTTATCTCCAACCACGACCCAGGGTTGAAAATGATGCAGAAATCAGAGCTCCTTCCCCATGGCAAGAGACCTTGTGATTGGCATGTTATCCAAAGTTCAGTGTAGTTGAAACCAGTGTGGCCCATGAGGCCCCGCCCATGCTCGCGGGCCACATTGGTCACAAACACACATGCTGACCCTCAGCCTGTGCCCAGTCTTTAAGTAAGGCCACTCAGTGGCTGGATGAAGAGACAGCATATTGGGTCTGCCATGCCCCTAGGCCCCAATTTATAACCATCATTTGGGTTGACCTTCACTCTTCCCCAGGGCTCTGCTTTGGAATTCCTCTTTGGTTGGGACACCTGAGGTAACAAACCTGAGAGGAGACCTCCCATCCCACAGATTGACGGAAAGAAATTGGGACCGGGCCAAATCCACAGAGAGGAAGATTCGTCCATGGCCCATGAGGCCTCCCCACGTTCCACGCCCATCTTTGATACAAAATCCAGAGACAAAAGCCTGAGCAAGCGCCTCAGACTCGCTCTTTCTTCATATCCTGAAGAGTCCTTCTCATGGTTTGTAGATTGGCCCTGCCATACCTACGTTCCCAACCTAAGCTGAGTTTGTGTTTTCAGACTTCTGTCCTCAGATTCCTGGGCCACACACCCTACAGGCTGGGGCCCCTGGAGCCACACATTAGGACTGTGCCTAACCAATCCATGGGCATTCTGCCCATTCCATTATCCAAAATCGTACAAATTAGGAGAACTCTCCAAAGTCCCCGAGGCCATCCCAATAGTGTAGGTCTCCGGGGACAAACAAGGGCGGTCTGACACCAGTTGAGCAACTACCTCCACTCATATCATAAATGGATGTCCCCAGAGAAGAAGATGGAACCAGACAGGACCCTAGGCCATATTCGGATCCATTGCTTTGGTTTACAGACATGTCTCCTCAAAAGCCTGGATTCCAAGACCAGCATAGGGGTTTTTTTGAGGCACCCATCAGAACAAATCTCGTTTCCACAAGGAAACTTGTGCATGGGACCTATGTCAAAAGCTTAGGAGAATACTTCAGGGTCCCGGTGTCACCGCCCCATTCCAAGGCCCTCATGGACACAAACACACATTAGGCCCCAACCTCGGGAAAGTCCATTTCAACACAGCCGCCCCGATTGCTCCCGCAGAGCCATCAAAACTCAACTGTCTTGTTGCTGGGAGAAAATTGGAATGCGAGGCGGGATTCCCTGGCATCGATCCTCGAACGGTGCTCTGGAGTCATTCCATATGGGATGTCCTGGAGCAGACCAACAGGTCTCAATTGTCCCGCAGAAGGAATCCTTGAAGGGGGCATCCCACAACTCCCAACGTGGGAAATCCTCCATGGCCTTGAGATTCTGCTCTGTTCATGAAGGGGCAGTCATGCACAGAAACTCCAACCTGAGCCAACGTCTGATCCTCGCCGTGATTTCAGATGCATGAAATATTGGTTCAGATCTGCAGGAGATACCTGCCATGCCCTCGGCCTGAAGCCCAAGTCTAGCTTGTGTTCTCAGACTTCTGTCCTCACACTCCTGGCCCAGAAGCCCTCAAGTTTGGCAATTCTGGAACCAAAGTGCAGCACTCTGCCTGCCCTCTAGAAAAAATATCTTGCCTATTGAGCTCCCCAGGCACCTCAAATGAGGATAAACCTATACGGCACTCGACTGTACCCAAATCATATAGTCTAACCTGGGACTAATGCACTGACTGACACAACCTGAGCCCGAACCTCCTGACCAACACCCAGGCAGCTGACCGCACACTGAGCATATCAGACCCGCCATGGCCTTAGGTCGTCATCTCTTCCCAACTTCGGTTTTTCAGGCTTCAGAACCGAGACCTTATCTCCAACCACTGCCCAGGGTTGAAAATGATGCAGATATCAGAACACATTCCCCATGGCCAGAGACCTTGTGTTTGGCAGGTTGTCCAAAGTCCAGTGAAGTTGAAACCAGTGTGGCCCATGAGGCCCCGCCCATGCTCGCGGGCCACATTGGTCACAAACACACATTGTGACCCTCAGCATGAGCCCAGTCCTCAAGTAAGGCCTCTCAGTGGCTGGATGAAGAGACAGCATATTGGGCCTGCCATGCACCTAGGCCCCAATTTTTAACCATAGTTTGGGTTGTCCCTTCACTCTTCCCCAGGGCTCTGCTTTGGAATTCCTATTTTGTTCGGACACCTGAGGTAATAAACCTGAAAGGAGACCTCCCATCCGACAATTGAAGAAAAACTATTGGGACCGCCCAAATCCACAGAGAGGAAGATTCGTCCATATCCCATGAGGCCTCCCCACATTCTACAGCCATTGTTGATACAAAAGCCTGAGCAAGTGCCTCAGACTCGCTCTTTCTTCATATCCTGAGGGGTACTTCTCATGGTTTGTAGATTGGGCCTCCCATACCTACGTCCCAAAACCTTAGCTGAGTTTGTGTTTTCAGACTTCTGTCCTCAAAGTCCTGGGCCGCACACCCTCCAGGCTGGGGCCCCTGGAGCCACACATTAGGACTGTGCCTACCCAATCCATGGGAATTCTGCCCATTCCATTGTCCAAAATCTCATCAATTAAGAAAACTCTCCAAAGTCCCCGAGGCCATCCCAATAGTGTAGGTCTCCAGGGACAAACAAGGGCGGTGTGACACCTGGTGAGCATCTCCCTCCACTCATTCCATAGATGGATATCACCAGAGAAGAAGATTGAACCAGACAGGACCCGAGGCCATAATCGGATCCATTGTTTTGGTTTACAGGCATGTCTCCTCAAAAGCCTGTATTCCAATACCAGCATAGGGGGTTTCCTGAGGCACCCCTCAGAACAAATCTCATCTCCACAAGGAAACTTGTGCATGGAAGGTATGTCAAAAGCTTAGGAGAATACTTCAGGGTCCCGGTGCCAACGCCCCATTCCAAGGCCCTCATGGACACAAACACACAATGGGCCCGATCCTAAAAGTCCATTTCAACTGAGCCACGCCGGTTGCTCCCGCAGAGCTACCCGATCTCAACTGTCTTGTTGCTAGGAGACATTTGGAATGCGAGGCCCGCTTCCCAGGCATCCACCCCGAACGGTGCTCTGGAGTCCTTCCATATGGGATATCCTGGAGCTGCCCAACAGGTCTCAATTGTCCCGCAGAAGGAATCCTTGAAGGGGGCATCCCACAACTCCCAACGTGGGAAAACCTCCATGGCCTTGAGATTCCGCTCCGTTCATGAAGGGGCAGTCATGCACAGAAACTCCAACCCGAGCCAACGTCTGATCCTCGCTGTGACTTCAGAAGCATGAGATATTCGTTCAGATCTGCAGGGGGTACCAGCCGTGCCCTCGGCCTGAAGCCCAAGTCTAGCTTCTGTTCTCAGACTTGTCCTCACACTCCTGGTCCAGAATCCCTCATGTTTGGCAATACCGGACCCACAATGCAGCACTCTGCCTGCCTCTAGAAAAAATAAATTGCCTAATGAGTAGCCCAGGCACCTCAAATGAGGATAAACCTACACGGCTCTCGACTGTACCTGAATTATATAGTCTAACCTGGGTACTAATTCACTGTCTGACACAACCTGAACCCGAACCTCCGGACCAACACCCAGGCAGCTGACCGCACACTGAGCACATCAGACCCACCATGGCCTTAGGTCGTCATCTCTTCCCAACTGCGGTTTTCAGGCTTCAGAACGTAGACCTTATCTCCAAACACTGCCCAGGGTTGAAAATGATGCAGAAATCAGAGTACCTTCCCCATGGCAAGAGACCTTGTGATTGGCATGTTATCCAAAGTTCAGTGTAGTTGAAACCAGTGTGGCCCATGAGGCCCCGCCCATGCTCGCGGGCCACATTGGTCACAAACACACATGCTGACCCTCAGCCTGTGCCCAGTCTTTAAGTAAGGCCACTCAGTGGCTGGATGAAGAGACAGCATATTGGGTCTGCCATGCCCCTAGGCCCCAATTTATAACCATCGTTTGGGTTGTCCCTTCACTCTTCCCCAGGGCTCTGCTTTGGAATTCCTCTTTGGTTGGGACACCTGAGGTAACAAACCTGAGAGGAGACCTCCCATCCCACAGATTGTCGGAAAGAAATTGGAACCGGGCCAAATCCACAGAGAGGAAGATTCGTCCATGGCCCATGAGGCCTCCCCACGTTCCACGCCCATCTTTGATACAAAATCCAGAGACAAAAGCCTGAGCAAGCGCCTCAGACTCGCTCTTTCTTCATATCCTGAAGAGTGCTTCTCATGGTTTGTAGATTGGCCCTGCCATACCTACGTTCCCAACCTAAGCTGAGTTTGTGTTTTCAGACTTCTGTCCTCAGATTCCTGGGCCACACACCCTACAGGCTGGGGCCCCTGGAGCCACACATTAGGACTGTGCCTACCCAATCCATGGGAATTCTGCCCATTCCATTATCCAAAATCGTACAAATTAGGAGAACTCTCCAAAGTCCCCGAGGCCATCCCAATAGTGTAGGTCTCCTGGGACAAACAAGGTCGGTCTGACACCAGCTGAGCATCTACCTCCACTCATATCATAAATGGATGTCCCCAGAGAAGAAGATGGAACCAGACAGGACCCTAGGCCATATTCGGATCCATTGCTTTGGTTTACAGACATGTCTCCTTAAAAGCCTGGATTCCAAGACCAGCATAGGGGGTTTCCTGAGGCACCCATCAGAACAAATCTCGTTTCCACAAGGATACTTGTGTATGGGACCTATGTCAAAAGCTTAGGAGAATACTTCAGGGTCCCGGTGTCACCGCCCCATTCCAAGGCCCTCATGGACAAATAAACACACATTAGGCCCCAACCTCGGGAAAGTCCATTTCAACACAGCCGCCCCGATTGCTCCCGCAGAGCCATCAAAACTCAACTGTCTTGTTGCTAGGAGAAAATTGGAATGCGAGGCGGGATTCTTTGGCATCGATCCTCGAACGGTGCTCTGGAGTCATTCCATATGGGATGTCCTGGAGCTGACCAACAGGTCTCAATTGTCCCGCAGAAGGAATCCTTGAAGGGGGCATTCCACAACTCCCAACGTGGGATAACCTCCATGGCCTTGAGATTCCGCTCCGTTCATGAAGGGGCAGTCATGCACAGAAACTCCAACTCGAGCCAACGTCTGATCCTCGCCGTGACTTCAGATGCATGAAATATTGGTTCAGATCTGCAGGAGGTACCTGCCGTGCCCTCGGCCTGAAGCCCAAGTCTAGCTTGTGTTCTCAGACTTCTGTCCTCACACTCCTGGCCCAGAAGCCCTCAAGTTTGGCAATTCTGGAACCAAAGTGCAGCACTCTGCCTGCCCTCTAGAAAAAATATCTTGCCTATTGAGCTCCCCAGGCACCTCAAATGAGGATAAACCTATACGGCACTCGACTGTACCCAAATCATATAGTCTAACCTGGGACTAATGCACTGACTGACACAACCTGAGCCCGAACCTCCTGACCAACACCCAGGCAGCTGACCGCACACTGAGCATATCAGACCCGCCATGGCCTTAGGTCGTCATCTCTTCCCAACTTCGGTTTTTCAGGCTTCAGAACCGAGACCTTATCTCCAACCACTGCCCAGGGTTGAAAATGATGCAGATATCAGAACACATTCCCCATGGCCAGAGACCTTGTGTTTGGCAGGTGTCCAAAGTCCAGTGAGTTGAAACCAGTGTGGCCCATGAGGCCCCGCCCATGCTCGCGGGCCACATTGGTCACAAACACACATTGTGACCCTCAGCATGAGCCCAGTCCTCAAGTAAGGCCTCTCAGTGGCTGGATGAAGAGACAGCATATGGGGTCTGCCATGCACCTAGGCCCCAATTTTTAACCATAGTTTGGGTTGTCCCTTCACTCTTCCCCAGGGCTCTGCTTTGGAATTCCTATTTTGTTCGGACACCTGAGGTAATAAACCTGAAAGGAGACCTCCCATCCGACAATTGAAGAAAAACTATTGGGACCGGGCCAAATCCACAGAGAGGAAGATTCGTCCATATTCCATGAGGCCTCCCCACATTCTACAGCCATTGTTGATACAAAATCCAGAGACAAAAGCCTGAGCAAGTGCCTCAGACTCGCTCTTTCTTCATATCCTGAGGGGTACTTCTCATGGTTTGTAGATTGGGCCTCCCATACCTACGTCCCAAAATTAGCTGAGTTTGTGTTTTCAGACTTCTGTCCTCAAAGTCCTGGGCCGCACACCCTCCAGGCTGGGGCCCCTGGAGCCACACATTAGGACTGTGCCTACCCAATCCATGGGAATTCTGCCCATTCCATTATCCAAAATCTCACCAATTAAGAAAAATCTCCAAAGTCCCCGAGGCCATCCCAATAGTGTAGGTCTCCAGGGACAAACAAGGGCGGTGTGACACCAGGTGAGCATCTCCCTCCACTCATTCCATAGATGGATATCACCAGAGAAGAAGATTGAACCAGACAGGACCCTAGGCCATAATCGGATCCATTGTTTTGGTTTACAGGCATGTCTCCTCAAAAGCCTGTATTCCAATACCAGCATAGGGGGTTTCCTGAGGCACCCCTCAGAACAAATCTCATCTCCACAAGGAAACTTGTGCATGGGAGGTATGTCAAAAGCTTAGGATAATACTTCAGGGTCCCGGTGCCAACGCCCCATTCCAAGGCCCTCATGGACACAAACACACAATGGGCCCGACCCTAAAAGTCCATTTCAACTCAGCCACGCCGGTTGCTCCCGCAGAGTTATCCGATCTCAACTGTCTTGTTGCTAGGAGACATTTGGAATGCGAGGCCCGCTTCCCAGTCATCCACCCCGAACGGTGCTCTGGTATCCTTCCATATGGGATACCCTGGAGCTGCCCAACAGGTCTCAATTGTCCCGCAGAAGGAATCCTTGAAGGGGGCATCCCACAACTCCCAACGTGGGAAAACCTCCATGGCCTTGAGATTCCGCTCCGTTCTTGAAGGGGCAGTCATGCACAGAAACTCCAACCCGAGCCAACGTCTGATCCTCGCCGTGACTTCAGAAGCATGAGATATTCGTTCAGATCTGCAGGGTGTACCAGCCGTGCCCTCGGCCTGAAGCCCAAGTCTAGCTTCTGTTCTCCGACTTGTCCTCACACTCCTGGTCCAGAATCCCTCATGTTTGGAAATACCGGACCCACAATGCAGCACTCTGCCTGCCTCTAGAAAAAATATATTGCCTAATGAGTAGCCCAGGCACCTCAAATGAGGATAAACCTACACGGCTCTCGACTGTACCTGAATTATATAGTCTAACCTGGGTACTAATTCACTGTCTGACACAACCTGAACCCGAACCTCCGGACCAACACCCAGGCAGCTGACCGCACACTGAGCACATCAGACCCGCCATGGCCTTAGGTCGTCATCTCTTCCCAACTGCGGTTTTCAGGATTCAAAACGTAGACCTTATCTCCAAACACTGCCCAGGGTTGAAAATGATGCAGAAATCAGAGCTCCTTCCCCATGGCAAGAGACCTTGTGATTGGCATGTTATCCAAAGTTCAGTGTAGTTGAAACCAGTGTGGCCCATGAGGCCCCGCCCATGCTCGCGGGCCACATTGGTCACAAACACACATGCTGACCCTCAGCCTGTGCCCAGTCTTTAAGTAAGGCCACTCAGTGGCTGGATGAAGAGACAGCATATTGGGTCTGCCATGCCCCTAGGCCCCAATTTATAACCATCGTTTGGGTTGTCCCTTCACTCTTCCCCAGGGCTCTGCTTTGGAATTCCTCTTTGGTTGGGACACCTGAGGTAACAAACCTGAGAGGAGACCTCCCATCCCACAGATTGTCGGAAAGAAATTGGAACCGGGCCAAATCCACAGAGAGGAAGATTCGTCCATGGCCCATGAGGCCTCCCCACGTTCCACGCCCATCTTTGATACAAAATCCAGAGACAAAAGCCTGAGCAAGCGCCTCAGACTCGCTCTTTCTTCATATCCTGAAGAGTGCTTCTCATGGTTTGTAGATTGGCCCTGCCATACCTACGTTCCCAACCTAAGCTGAGTTTGTGTTTTCAGACTTCTGTCCTCAGATTCCTGGGCCACACACCCTACAGGCTGGGGCCCCTGGAGCCACACATTAGGACTGTGCCTACCCAATCCATGGGAATTCTGCCCATTCCATTATCCAAAATCGTACAAATTAGGAGAACTCTCCAAAGTCCCCGAGGCCATCCCAATAGTGTAGGTCTCCTGGGACAAACAAGGTCGGTCTGACACCAGCTGAGCATCTACCTCCACTCATATCATAAATGGATGTCCCCAGAGAAGAAGATGGAACCAGACAGGACCCTAGGCCATATTCGGATCCATTGCTTTGGTTTACAGACATGTCTCCTTAAAAGCCTGGATTCCAAGACCAGCATAGGGGGTTTCCTGAGGCACCCATCAGAACAAATCTCGTTTCCACAAGGATACTTGTGTATGGGACCTATGTCAAAAGCTTAGGAGAATACTTCAGGGTCCCGGTGTCACCGCCCCATTCCAAGGCCCTCATGGACAAATAAACACACATTAGGCCCCAACCTCGGGAAAGTCCATTTCAACACAGCCGCCCCGATTGCTCCCGCAGAGCCATCAAAACTCAACTGTCTTGTTGCTAGGAGAAAATTGGAATGCGAGGCGGGATTCTTTGGCATCGATCCTCGAACGGTGCTCTGGAGTCATTCCATATGGGATGTCCTGGAGCTGACCAACAGGTCTCAATTGTCCCGCAGAAGGAATCCTTGAAGGGGGCATTCCACAACTCCCAACGTGGGATAACCTCCATGGCCTTGAGATTCCGCTCCGTTCATGAAGGGGCAGTCATGCACAGAAACTCCAACTCGAGCCAACGTCTGATCCTCGCCGTGACTTCAGATGCATGAAATATTGGTTCAGATCTGCAGGAGGTACCTGCCGTGCCCTCGGCCTGAAGCCCAAGTCTAGCTTGTGTTCTCAGACTTCTGTCCTCACACTCCTGGCCCAGAAGCCCTCAAGTTTGGCAATTCTGGAACCAAAGTGCAGCACTCTGCCTGCCCTCTAGAAAAAATATCTTGCCTATTGAGCTCCCCAGGCACCTCAAATGAGGATAAACCTATACGGCACTCGACTGTACCCAAATCATATAGTCTAACCTGGGACTAATGCACTGACTGACACAACCTGAGCCCGAACCTCCTGACCAACACCCAGGCAGCTGACCGCACACTGAGCATATCAGACCCGCCATGGCCTTAGGTCGTCATCTCTTCCCAACTTCGGTTTTTCAGGCTTCAGAACCGAGACCTTATCTCCAACCACTGCCCAGGGTTGAAAATGATGCAGATATCAGAACACATTCCCCATGGCCAGAGACCTTGTGTTTGGCAGGTGTCCAAAGTCCAGTGAGTTGAAACCAGTGTGGCCCATGAGGCCCCGCCCATGCTCGCGGGCCACATTGGTCACAAACACACATTGTGACCCTCAGCATGAGCCCAGTCCTCAAGTAAGGCCTCTCAGTGGCTGGATGAAGAGACAGCATATGGGGTCTGCCATGCACCTAGGCCCCAATTTTTAACCATAGTTTGGGTTGTCCCTTCACTCTTCCCCAGGGCTCTGCTTTGGAATTCCTATTTTGTTCGGACACCTGAGGTAATAAACCTGAAAGGAGACCTCCCATCCGACAATTGAAGAAAAACTATTGGGACCGGGCCAAATCCACAGAGAGGAAGATTCGTCCATATTCCATGAGGCCTCCCCACATTCTACAGCCATTGTTGATACAAAATCCAGAGACAAAAGCCTAAGCAAGTGCCTCAGACTCGCTCTTTCTTCATATCCTGAGGGGTACTTCTCATGGTTTGTAGATTGGGCCTCCCATACCTACGTCCCAAAATTAGCTGAGTTTGTGTTTTCAGACTTCTGTCCTCAAAGTCCTGGGCCGCACACCCTCCAGGCTGGGGCCCCTGGAGCCACACATTAGGACTGTGCCTACCCAATCCATGGGAATTCTGCCCATTCCATTATCCAAAATCTCACCAATTAAGAAAAATCTCCAAAGTCCCCGAGGCCATCCCAATAGTGTAGGTCTCCAGGGACAAACAAGGGCGGTGTGACACCAGGTGAGCATCTCCCTCCACTCATTCCATAGATGGATATCACCAGAGAAGAAGATTGAACCAGACAGGACCCTAGGCCATAATCGGATCCATTGTTTTGGTTTACAGGCATGTCTCCTCAAAAGCCTGTATTCCAATACCAGCATAGGGGGTTTCCTGAGGCACCCCTCAGAACAAATCTCATCTCCACAAGGAAACTTGTGCATGGGAGGTATGTCAAAAGCTTAGGAGAATACTTCAGGGTCCCGGTGCCAACGCCCCATTCCAAGGCCCTCATGGACACAAACACACAATGGGCCCGACCCTAAAAGTCCATTTCAACTCAGCCACGCCGGTTGCTCCCGCAGAGTTATCCGATCTCAACTGTCTTGTTGCTAGGAGACATTTGGAATGCGAGGCCCGCTTCCCAGGCATCCACCCCGAACGGTGCTCTGGTATCCTTCCATATGGGATACCCTGGAGCTGCCCAACAGGTCTCAATTGTCCCGCAGAAGGAATCCTTGAAGGGGGCATCCCACAACTCCCAACGTGGGAAAACCTCCATGGCCTTGAGATTCCGCTCCGTTCTTGAAGGGGCAGTCATGCACAGAAACTCGAACCCGAGCCAACGTCTGATCCTCGCCGTGACTTCAGAAGCATGAGATATTCGTTCAGATCTGCAGGGTGTACCAGCCGTGCCCTCGGCCTGAAGCCCAAGTCTAGCTTCTGTTCTCCGACTTGTCCTCACACTCCTGGTCCAGAATCCCTCATGTTTGGAAATACCGGACCCACAATGCAGCACTCTGCCTGCCTCTAGAAAAAATATATTGCCTAATGAGTAGCCCAGGCACCTCAAATGAGGATAAACCTACACGGCTCTCGACTGTACCTGAATTATATAGTCTAACCTGGGTACTAATTCACTGTCTGACACAACCTGAACCCGAACCTCCGGACCAACACCCAGGCAGCTGACCGCACACTGAGCACATCAGACCCGCCATGGCCTTAGGTCGTCATCTCTTCCCAACTGCGGTTTTCAGGATTCAAAACGTAGACCTTATCTCCAAACACTGCCCAGGGTTGAAAATGATGCAGAAATCAGAGCTCCTTCCCCATGGCAAGAGACCTTGTGATTGGCATGTTATCCAAAGTTCAGTGTAGTTGAAACCAGTGTGGCCCATGAGGCCCCGCCCATGCTCGCGGGCCACATTGGTCACAAACACACATGCTGACCCTCAGCCTGTGCCCAGTCTTTAAGTAAGGCCACTCAGTGGCTGGATGAAGAGACAGCATATTGGGTCTGCCATGCCCCTAGGCCCCAATTTATAACCATCGTTTGGGTTGTCCCTTCACTCTTCCCCAGGGCTCTGCTTTGGAATTCCTCTTTGGTTGGGACACCTGAGGTAACAAACCTGAGAGGAGACCTCCCATCCCACAGATTGACGGAAAGAAATTGGGACCGGGCCAAATCCACAGAGAGGAAGATTCGTCCATGGCCCATGAGGCCTCCCCACGTTCCACGCCCATCTTTGATACAAAATCCAGAGACAAAAGCCTGAGCAAGCGCCTCAGACTCGCTCTTTCTTCATATCCTGAAGAGTGCTTCTCATGGTTTGTAGATTGGCCCTGCCATACCTACGTTCCCAACCTAAGCTGAGTTTGTGTTTTCAGACTTCTGTCCTCAGATTCCTGGGCCACACACCCTACAGGCTGGGGCCCCTGGAGCCACACATTAGGACTGTGCCTACCCAATCCATGGGAATTCTGCCCATTCCATTATCCAAAATCGTACAAATTAGGAGAACTCTCCAAAGTCCCCGAGGCCATCCCAATAGTGTAGGTCTCCGGGGACAAACAAGGTCGGTCTGACACCAGCTGAGCATCTACCTCCACTCATATCATAAATGGATGTCCCCAGAGAAGAAGATGGAACCAGACAGGACCCTAGGCCATATTCGGATACATTGCTTTGGTTTACAGACATGTCTCCTTAAAAGCCTGGATTCCAAGACCAGCATAGGGGGTTTCCTGAGGCACCCATCAGAACAAATCTCGTTTCCACAAGGATACTTGTGTATGGGACCTATGTCAAAAGCTTAGGAGAATACTTCAGGGTCCCGGTGTCACCGCCCCATTCCAAGGCCCTCATGGACAAATAAACACACATTAGTCCCCAACCTCGGGAAAGTCCATTTCAACACAGCCGCCCCGATTGCTCCCGCAGAGCCATCAAAACTCAACTGTCTTGTTGCTAGGAGAAAATTGGAATGCGAGGCGGGATTCTTTGGCATCAATCCTCGAACGGTGCTCTGGAGTCATTCCATATGGGATGTCCTGGAGCTGACCAACAGGTCTCAATTGTCCCGCAGAAGGAATCCTTGAAGGGGGCATTCCACAACTCCCAACGTGGGAAAACCTCCATGGCCTTGAGATTCCGCTCCGTTCATGAAGGGGCAGTCATGCACAGAAACTCCAACCCGAGCCAACGTCTGATCCTCGCCGTGATTTCAGATGCATGAAATATAGGTTCAGATCTGCAGGAGGTACCTGCCGTGCCCTCGGCCTGAAGCCCAAGTCTAGCTTGTGTTCTCAGACTTCTGTCCTCACACTCCTGGCCCAGAAGCCCTCAAGTTTGGCAATTCTGGAACCAAAGTGCAGCACTCTGCCTGCCCTCTAGAAAAAATATCTTGCCTATTGAGCTCCCCAGGCACCTCAAATGAGGATAAACCTATACGGCACTCGACTGTACCCAAATCATATAGTCTAACCTGGGACTAATGCACTGACTGGCACAACCTGAGCCCGAACCTCCTGACCAACACCCAGGCAGCTGACCGCACACTGAGCATATCAGACCCGCCATGGCCTTAGGTCGTCATCTCTTCCCAACTTCGGTTTTTCAGGCTTCAGAACCTAGACCTTATCTCCAACCACTGCCCAGGGTTGAAAATGATGCAGATATCAGAACACATTCCCCATGGCCAGAGACCTTGTGTTTGGCAGGTTGTCCCAAGTCCAGTGTAGTTGAAACCAGTGTGGCCCATGAGGCCCCGCCCATGCTCGCGGGCCACATTGGTCACAAACACACATTGTGACCCTCAGCATGAGCCCAGTCCTCAAGTAAGGCCTCTCAGTGGCTGGATGAAGAGACAGCATATTGGGCATGCCATGCACCTAGGCCCCAATTTTTAACCATAGTTTGGGTTGTCCCTTCACTCTTCCCCAGGGCTCTGCTTTGGAATTCCTATTTTGTTCGGACACCTGAGGTAATAAACCTGAAAGGAGACCTCCCATCCGACAATTGAAGAAAAACTATTGGGACCGGGCCAAATCCACAGAGAGGAAGATTCGTCCATATCCCATGAGGCCTCCCCACATTCTACAGCCATTGTTGATACAAAATCCAGAGACAAAAGCCTGAGCAAGTGCCTCAGACTCGCTCTTTCTTCATATCCTGAGGGGTACTTCTCATGGTTTGTAGATTGGGCCTTCCATACCTACGTCCCAAAACCTTAGCTGAGTTTGTGTTTTCAGACTTCTGTCCTCAAAGTCCTGGGCCGCACACCCTCCAGGCTGGGGCCCCTGGAGCCACACATTAGGACTGTGCCTACCCAATCCATGGGAATTCTGCCCATTCCATTGTCCAAAATCTCACCAATTAAGAAAACTCTCCAAAGTCCCCGAGGCCATCCCAATAGTGTAGGTCTCCAGGGACAAACAAGGGCGCTGTGACAGCAGGTGAGCATCTCCCTCCACTCATTCCATAGATGGATATCACCAGAGAAGAAGATTGAACCAGACAGGACCCTAGGCCATAATCGGATCCATTGTTTTGGTTTACAGGCATGTCTCCTCAAAAGCCTGGATTCCAATACCAGCATAGGGGGTTTCCTGAGGCACCCCTCAGAACAAATCTCATCTCCACAAGGAAACTTGTGCATGGGAGGTATGTCAAAAGCTTAGGAGAATACTTCAGGGTCCCGGTGCCAACGCCCCATTCCAAGGCCCTCATGGACACAAACACACAATGGGCCCGACCCTAAAAGTCCATTTCAACTGAGCCACGCCGGTTGCTCCCGCAGAGCTATCCGATCTCAACTGTCTTGTTGCTAGGAGACATTTGGAATGCGAGGCCCGCTTCCCAGGCATCCACCCCGAACGGTGCTCTGGTATCCTTCCATATGGGATATCCTGGAGCTGCCCAACAGGTCTCAATTGTCCCGTAGAAGGAATCCTTGAAGGGGGCATCCCACAACTCCCAACGTGGGAAAACCTCCATGGCCTTGAGATTCCGCTCCGTTCTTGAAGGGGCAGTCATGCACAGAAACTCCAACCCGAGCCAACGTCTGATCCTCGCCGTGACTTCAGAAGCATGAGATATTCATTCAGATCTGCAGGGGGTACCAGCCGTGCCCTCGGCCTGAAGCCCAAGTCTAGCTTCTGTTCTCAGACTTGTCCTCACACTCCTGGTCCAGAATCTGTCATGTTTGGCAATACCGGACCCACAATGCAGCACTCTGCCTGCCTCTAGAAAAAATATATTGCCTAATGAGTAGCCCAGGCACCTCAAATGAGGATAAACCTACACGGCTCTCGACTGTACCTGAATTATATAGTCTAACCTGGGTACTAATTCACTGTCTGACACAACCTGAACCCGAACCTCCGGACCAACACCCAGGCAGCTGACCGCACACTGAGCACATCAGACCCGCCATGGCCTTAGGTCGTCATCTCTTCCCAACTGCGGTTTTCAGGCTTCAGAACGTAGACCTTATCTCCAAACACTGCCCAGGGTTGCAAATGATGCAGAAATCAGCGCTCCTTCCCCATGGCAAGAGACCTTGTGATTGGCATGTTATCCAAAGTTCAGTGTAGTTGAAACCAGTGTGGCCCATGAGGCCCCGCCCATGCTCGCGGGCCACATTGGTCACAAACACACATGCTGACCCTCAGCCTGTGCCCAGTCTTTAAGTAAGGCCACTCAGTGGCTGGATGAAGAGACAGCATATTGGGTCTGCCATGCCCCTAGGCCCCAATTTATAACCATCGTTTGGGTTGTCCCTTCACTCTTCCCCAGGGCTCTGCTTTGGAATTCCTCTTTGGTTGGGACACCTGAGGTAACAAACCTGAGAGGAGACCTCCCATCCCACAGATTGACGGAAAGAAATTGGGACCGGGCCAAATCCACAGAGAGGAAGATTCGTCCATGGCCCATGAGGCCTCCCCACGTTCCACGCCCATCTTTGATACAAAATCCAGAGACAAAAGCCTGAGCAAGCGCCTCAGACTCGCTCTTTCTTCATATCCTGAAGAGTGCTTCTCATGGTTTGTAGATTGGCCCTGCCATACCTACGTTCCCAACCTAAGCTGAGTTTGTGTTTTCAGACTTCTGTCCTCAGATTCCTGGGCCACACACCCTACAGGCTGGGGCCCCTGGAGCCACACATTAGGACTGTGCCTACCCAATCCATGGGCATTCTGCCCATTCCATTAGCCAAAATCGTACAAATTAGGAGAACTCTCCAAAGTCCCCGAGGCCATCCCAATAGTGTAGGTCTCCGGGGACAAACAAGGTCGGTCTGACACCAGCTGAGCATCTACCTCCACTCATATCATAAATGGATGTCCCCAGAGAAGAAGATGGAACCAGACAGGACCCTAGGCCATATTCGGATCCATTGCTTTGGTTTACAGACATGTCTCCTTAAAAGCCTGGATTCCAAGACCAGCATAGGGGGTTTCCTGAGGCACCCATCAGAACAAATCTCGTTTCCACAAGGATACTTGTGTATGGGACCTATGTCAAAAGCTTAGGAGAATACTTCAGGGTCCCGGTGTCACCGCCCCATTCCAAGGCCCTCATGGACAAATAAACACACATTAGGCCCCAACCTCGGGAAAGTCCATTTCAACACAGCCGCCCCGATTGCTCCCGCAGAGCCATCAAAACTCAACTGTCTTGTTGCTAGGAGAAAATTGGAATGCGAGGCGGGATTCTTTGGCATCGATCCTCGAACGGTGCTCTGGAGTCATTCCATATGGGATGTCCTGGAGCTGACCAACAGGTCTCAATTGTCCCGCAGAAGGAATCCTTGAAGGGGGCATTCCACAACTCCCAACGTGGGAAAACCTCCATGGCCTTGAGATTCTGCTCCGTTCATGAAGGGGCAGTCATGCACAGAAACTCCAACCCGAGCCAACGTCTGATCCTCGCCGTGACTTCAGATGCATGAAATATTGGTTCAGATCTGCAGGAGGTACCTGCCGTGCCCTCGGCCTGAAGCCCAAGTCTAGCTTGTGTTCTCAGACTTCTGTCCTCACACTCCTGGCCCAGAAGCCCTCAAGTTTGGCAATTCTGGAACCAAAGTGCAGCACTCTGCCTGCCCTCTAGAAAAAATATCTTGCCTATTGAGCTCCCCAGGCACCTCAAATGAGGATAAACCTATACGGCACTCGACTGTACCCAAATCATATAGTCTAACCTGGGACTAATGCACTGACTGACACAACCTGAGCCCGAACCTCCTGACCAACACCCAGGCAGCTGACCGCACACTGAGCATATCAGACCCGCCATGGCCTTAGGTCGTCATCTCTTCCCAACTTCGGTTTTTCAGGCTTCAGAACCTAGACCTTATCTCCAACCACTGCCCAGGGTTGAAAATGATGCAGATATCAGAACACATTCCCCATGGCCAGAGACCTTGTGTTTGGCAGGTTGTCCAAAGTCCAGTGTAGTTGAAACCAGTGTGGCCCATGAGGCCCCGCCCATGCTCGCGGGCCACATTGGTCACAAACACACATTGTGACCCTCAGCATGAGCCCAGTCCTCAAGTAAGGCCTCTCAGTGGCTGGATGAAGAGACAGCATATTGGGCCTGCCATGCACCTAGGCCCCAATTTTTAACCATAGTTTGGGTTGTCCCTTCACTCTTCCCCAGGGCTCTGCTTTGGAATTCCTATTTTGTTCGGACACCTGAGGTAATAAACCTGAAAGGAGACCTCCCATCCGACAATTGAAGAAAAACTATTGGGACCGTGCCAAATCCACAGAGAGGAAGATTCGTCCATATCCCATGAGGCCTCCCCACATTCTACAGCCATTGTTGATACAAAATCCAGAGACAAAAGCCTGAGCAAGTGCCTCAGACTCGCTCTTTCTTCATATCCTGAGGGGTACTTCTCATGGTTTGTAGATTGGGCCTCCCATACCTACGTCCCAAAACCTTAGCTGAGTTTGTGTTTTCAGACTTCTGTCCTCAAAGTCCTGGGCCGCACACCCTCCAGGCTGGGGCCCCTGGAGCCACACATTAGGACTGTGCCTACCCAATCCATGGGAATTCTGCCCATTCCATTGTCCAAAATCTCACCAATTAAGAAAACTCTCCAAAGTCCCCGAGGCCATCCCAATAGTGTAGGTCTCCAGGGACAAACAAGGGCGGTGTGACACCAGGTGAGCATCTCCCTCCACTCATTCCATAGATGGATATCACCAGAGAAGAAGATTGAACCAGACAGGACCCTAGGCCATAATCGGATCCATTGTTTTGGTTTACAGGCATGTCTCCTCAAAAGCCTGGATTCCAATACCAGCATAGGGGGTTTCCTGAGGCACCCCTCAGAACAAATCTCATCTCCACAAGGAAACTTGTGCATGGGAGGTATGTCAAAAGCTTAGGAGAATACTTCAGGGTCCCGGTGCCAACGCCCCATTCCAAGGCCCTCATGGACACAAACACACAATGGGCCCGACCCTAAAAGTCCATTTCAACTGAGCCACGCCGGTTGCTCCCGCAGAGCTATCCGATCTCAACTGTCTTGTTGCTAGGAGACATTTGGAATGCGAGGCCCGCTTCCCAGGCATCCACCCCGAACGGTGCTCTGGTATCCTTCCATATGGGATATCCTGGAGCTGCCCAACAGGTCTCAATTGTCCCGCAGAAGGAATCCTTGAAGGGGGCATCCCACAACTCCCAACGTGGGAAAACCTCCATGGCCTTGAGATTCCGCTCCGTTCTTGAAGGGGCAGTCATGCACAGAAACTCCAACCCGAGCCAACGTCTGATCCTCGCCGTGACTTCAGAAGCATGAGATATTCGTTCAGATCTGCAGGGGGTGCCAGCCGTGCCCTCGGCCTGAAGCCCAAGTCTAGCTTCTGTTCTCAGACTTGTCCTCACACTCCTGGTCCAGAATCCCTCATGTTTGGCAATACCGGACCCACAATGCAGCACTCTGCCTGCCTCTAGAAAAAATATATTGCCTAATGAGTAGCCCAGGCACCTCAAATGAGGATAAACCTACACGGCTCTCGACTGTACCTGAATTATATAGTCTAACCTGGGTACTAATTCACTGTCTGACACAACCTGAACCCGAACCTCCGGACCAACACCCAGGCAGCTGACCGCACACTGAGCACATCAGACCCGCCATGGCCTTAGGTCGTCATCTCTTCCCAACTGCGGTTTTCAGGCTTCAGAACGTAGACCTTATCTCCAAACACTGCCCAGGGTTGCAAATGATGCAGAAATCAGCGCTCCTTCCCCATGGCAAGAGACCTTGTGATTGGCATGTTATCCAAAGTTCAGTGTAGTTGAAACCAGTGTGGCCCATGAGGCCCCGCCCATGCTCGCGGGCCACATTGTTCACAAACACACATGCTGACCCTCAGCCTGTGCCCAGTCTTTAAGTAAGGCCACTCAGTGGCTGGATGAAGAGACAGCATATTGGGTCTGCCATGCCCCTAGGCCCCAATTTATAACCATCGTTTGGGTTGTCCCTTCACTCTTCCCCAGGGCTCTGCTTTGGAATTCCTCTTTGGTTGGGACACCTGAGGTAACAAACCTGAGAGGAGACCTCCCATCCCACAGATTGACGGAAAGAAATTGGGACCGGGCCAAATCCACAGAGAGGAAGATTCGTCCATGGCCCATGAGGCCTCCCCACGTTCCACGCCCATCTTTGATACAAAATCCAGAGACAAAAGCCTGAGCAAGCGCCTCAGACTCGCTCTTTCTTCATATCCTGAAGAGTGCTTCTCATGGTTTGTAGATTGGCCCTGCCATACCTACGTTCCCAACCTAAGCTGAGTTTGTGTTTTCAGACTTCTGTCCTCAGATTCCTGGGCCACACACCCTACAGGCTGGGGCCCCTGGAGCCACACATTAGGACTGTGCCTACCCAATCCATGGGAATTCTGCCCATTCCATTAGCCAAAATCGTACAAATTAGGAGAACTCTCCAAAGTCCCCGAGGCCATCCCAATAGTGTAGGTCTCCGGGGACAAACAAGGTCGGTCTGACACCAGCTGAGCATCTACCTCCACTCATATCATAAATGGATGTCCCCAGAGAAGAAGATGGAACCAGACAGGACCCTAGGCCATATTCGGATCCATTGCTTTGGTTTACAGATATGTCTCCTTAAAAGCCTGGATTCCAAGACCAGCATAGGGGGTTTCCTGAGGCACCCATCAGAACAAATCTCGTTTCCACAAGGATACTTGTGTATGGGACCTATGTCAAAAGCTTAGGAGAATACTTCAGGGTCCCGGTGTCACCGCCCCATTCCAAGGCCCTCATGGACAAATAAACACACATTAGGCCCCAACCTCGGGAAAGTCCATTTCAACACAGCCGCCCCGATTGCTCCCGCAGACCCATCAAAACTCAACTGTCTTGTTGCTAGGAGAAAATTGGAATGCGAGGCGGGATTCTTTGGCATCGATCCTCGAACGGTGCTCTGGAGTCATTCCATATGGGATGTCCTGGAGCTGACCAACAGGTCTCAATTGTCCCGCAGAAGGAATCCTTGAAGGGGGCATTCCACAACTCCCAACGTGGGAAAACCTCCATGGCCTTGAGATTCTGCTCCGTTCATGAAGGGGCAGTCATGCACAGAAACTCCAACCCGAGCCAACGTCTGATCCTCGCCGTGACTTCAGATGCATGAAATATTGGTTCAGATCTGCAGGAGGTACCTGCCGTGCCCTCGGCCTGAAGCCCAAGTCTAGCTTGTGTTCTCAGACTTCTGTCCTCACACTCCTGGCCCAGAAGCCCTCAAGTTTGGCAATTCTGGAACCAAAGTGCAGCACTCTGCCTGCCCTCTAGAAAAAATATCTTGCCTATTGAGCTCCCCAGGCACCTCAAATGAGGATAAACCTATACGGCACTCGACTGTACCCAAATCATATAGTCTAACCTGGGACTAATGCACTGACTGACACAACCTGAGCCCGAACCTCCTGACCAACACCCAGGCAGCTGACCGCACACTGAGCATATCAGACCCGCCATGGCCTTAGGTCGTCATCTCTTCCCAACTTCGGTTTTTCAGGCTTCAGAACCTAGACCTTATCTCCAACCACTGCCCAGGGTTGAAAATGATGCAGATATCAGAACACATTCCCCATGGCCAGAGACCTTGTGTTTGGCAGGTTGTCCAAAGTCCAGTGTAGTTGAAACCAGTGTGGCCCATGAGGCCCCGCCCATGCTCGCGGGCCACATTGGTCACAAACACACATTGTGACCCTCAGCATGAGCCCAGTCCTCAAGTAAGGCCCCTCAGTGGCTGGATGAAGAGACAGCATATTGGGCCTGCCATGCACCTAGGCCACAATTTTTAACCATAGTTTGGGTTGTCCCTTCACTCTTCCCCAGGGCTCTAGTTTGGAATTCCTATTTTGTTCGGACAACTGAGGTAATAAACCTGAAAGGAGACCTCCCATCCGACAATTGAAGAAAAACTATTGGGACCGGGCCAAATCCACAGAGAGGAAGATTCGTCCATATCCCATGAGGCCTCCCCACATTCTACAGCCATTGTTGATACAAAATCCAGAGACAAAAGCCTGAGCAAGTGCCTCAGACTCGCTCTTTCTTCATATCCTGAGGGGTACTTCTCATGGTTTGTAGATTGGTCCTCCCATACCTACGTCCCAAAACCTTAGCTGAGTTTGTGTTTTCAGACTTCTGTCCTCAAAGTCCTGGGCCGCACACCCTCCAGGCTGGGGCCCCTGGAGCCACACATTAGGACTGTGCCTACCCAATCCATGGGAATTCTGCCCATTCCATTGTGCAAAATCTCACCAATTAAGAAAACTCTCCAAAGTCCCCGAGGCCATCCCAATAGTGTAGGTCTCCAGGGACAAACAAGGGCGCTGTTACAGCAGGTGAGCATCTCCCTCCACTCATTCCATAGATGGATATCACCAGAGAAGAAGATTGAACCAGACAGGACCCTAGGCCATAATCGGATCCATTGTTTTGGTTTACAGGCATGTCTCCTCAAAAGCCTGGATTCCAATACCAGCATAGGGGTTTTCCTGAGGCACCCCTCAGAACAAATCTCATCTCCACAAGGAAACTTGTGCTTGGGAGGTATGTCAAAAGCTTAGGAGAATACTTCAGGGTCCCGGTGCCAACGCCCCATTCCAAGGCCCTCATGGACACAAACACACAATGGGCCCGACCCTAAAAGTCCATTTCAACTCAGCCACGCCGGTTGCTCCCGCAGAGCTATCCGATCTCAACTGTCTTGTTGCTAGGAGACATTTGGAATGCGAGGCCCGCTTCCCAGGCATCCACCCCGAACGGTGCTCTGGAGTCCTTCCATATGGGATATCCTGGAGCTGCCCAACAGGTCTCAATTGTCCCGCAGAAGGAATCCTTGAAGGGGGCATCCCACAACTCCCAACGTGGGAAAACCTCCATGGCCTTGAGATTTTGCTCCGTTCTTGAAGGGGCAGTCATGCACAGAAACTCCAACCCGAGCCAACGTCTGATCCTCGCCGTGACTTCAGAAGCATGAGATATTCGTTCAGATCTGCAGGGGGTACCAGCCGTGCCCTCGGCCTGAAGCCCAAGTCTAGCTTCTGTTCTCAGACTTGTCCTCACACTCCTGGTCCAGAATCTGTCATGTTTGGCAATACCGGACCCACAATGCAGCACTCTGCCTGCCTCTAGAAAAAATATATTGCCTAATGAGTAGCCCAGGCACCTCAAATGAGGATAAACCTACACGGCTCTCGACTGTACCTGAATTATATAGTCTAACCTGGGTACTAATTCACTGTCTGACACAACCTGAACCCGAACCTCCGGACCAACACCCAGGCAGCTGACCGCACACTGAGCACATCAGACCCGCCATGGCCTTAGGTCGTCATCTCTTCCCAACTGCGGTTTTCAGGCTTCAGAACGTAGACCTTATCTCCAAACACTGCCCAGGGTTGCAAATGATGCAGAAATCAGCGCTCCTTCCCCATGGCAAGAGACCTTGTGATTGGCATGTTATCCAAAGTTCAGTGTAGTTGAAACCAGTGTGGCCCATGAGGCCCCGCCCATGCTCGCGGGCCACATTGGTCACAAACACACATGCTGACCCTCAGCCTGTGCCCAGTCTTTAAGTAAGGCCACTCAGTGGCTGGATGAAGAGACAGCATATTGGGTCTGCCATGCCCCTAGGCCCCAATTTATAACCATCGTTTGGGTTGTCCCTTCACTCTTCCCCAGGGCTCTGCTTTGGAATTCCTCTTTGGTTGGGACACCTGAGGTAACAAACCTGAGAGGAGACCTCCCATCCCACAGATTGACGGAAAGAAATTGGGACCGGGCCAAATCCACAGAGAGGAAGATTCGTCCATGGCCCATGAGGCCTCCCCACGTTCCACGCCCATCTTTGATACAAAATCCAGAGACAAAAGCCTGAGCAAGCGCCTCAGACTCGCTCTTTCTTCATATCCTGAAGAGTGCTTCTCATGGTTTGTAGATTGGCCCTGCCATACCTACGTTCCCAACCTAAGCTGAGTTTGTGTTTTCAGACTTCTGTCCTCAGATTCCTGGGCCACACACCCTACAGGCTGGGGCCCCTGGAGCCACACATTAGGACTGTGCCTACCCAATCCATGGGCATTCTGCCCATTCCATTAGCCAAAATCGTACAAATTAGGAGAACTCTCCAAAGTCCCCGAGGCCATCCCAATAGTGTAGGTCTCCGGGGACAAACAAGGTCGGTCTGACACCAGCTGAGCATCTACCTCCACTCATATCATAAATGGATGTCCCCAGAGAAGAAGATGGAACCAGACAGGACCCTAGGCCATATTCGGATCCATTGCTTTGGTTTACAGACATGTCTCCTTAAAAGCCTGGATTCCAAGACCAGCATAGGGGGTTTCCTGAGGCACCCATCAGAACAAATCTCGTTTCCACAAGGATACTTGTGTATGGGACCTATGTCAAAAGCTTAGGAGAATACTTCAGGGTCCCGGTGTCACCGCCCCATTCCAAGGCCCTCATGGACAAATAAACACACATTAGGCCCCAACCTCGGGAAAGTCCATTTCAACACAGCCGCCCCGATTGCTCCCGCAGAGCCATCAAAACTCAACTGTCTTGTTGCTAGGAGAAAATTGGAATGCGAGGCGGGATTCTTTGGCATCGATCCTCGAACGGTGCTCTGGAGTCATTCCATATGGGATGTCCTGGAGCTGACCAACAGGTCTCAATTGTCCCGCAGAAGGAATCCTTGAAGGGGGCATTCCACAACTCCCAACGTGGGAAAACCTCCATGGCCTTGAGATTCTGCTCCGTTCATGAAGGGGCAGTCATGCACAGAAACTCCAACCCGAGCCAACGTCTGATCCTCGCCGTGACTTCAGATGCATGAAATATTGGTTCAGATCTGCAGGAGGTACCTGCCGTGCCCTCGGCCTGAAGCCCAAGTCTAGCTTGTGTTCTCAGACTTCTGTCCTCACACTCCTGGCCCAGAAGCCCTCAAGTTTGGCAATTCTGGAACCAAAGTGCAGCACTCTGCCTGCCCTCTAGAAAAAATATCTTGCCTATTGAGCTCCCCAGGCACCTCAAATGAGGATAAACCTATACGGCACTCGACTGTACCCAAATCATATAGTCTAACCTGGGACTAATGCACTGACTGACACAACCTGAGCCCGAACCTCCTGACCAACACCCAGGCAGCTGACCGCACACTGAGCATATCAGACCCGCCATGGCCTTAGGTCGTCATCTCTTCCCAACTTCGGTTTTTCAGGCTTCAGAACCTAGACCTTATCTCCAACCACTGCCCAGGGTTGAAAATGATGCAGATATCAGAACACATTCCCCATGGCCAGAGACCTTGTGTTTGGCAGGTTGTCCAAAGTCCAGTGTAGTTGAAACCAGTGTGGCCCATGAGGCCCCGCCCATGCTCGCGGGCCACATTGGTCACAAACACACATTGTGACCCTCAGCATGAGCCCAGTCCTCAAGTAAGGCCTCTCAGTGGCTGGATGAAGAGACAGCATATTGGGCCTGCCATGCACCTAGGCCCCAATTTTTAACCATAGTTTGGGTTGTCCCTTCACTCTTCCCCAGGGCTCTGCTTTGGAATTCCTATTTTGTTCGGACACCTGAGGTAATAAACCTGAAAGGAGACCTCCCATCCGACAATTGAAGAAAAACTATTGGGACCGGGCCAAATCCACAGAGAGGAAGATTCGTCCATATCCCATGAGGCCTCCCCACATTCTACAGCCATTGTTGATACAAAATCCAGAGACAAAAGCCTGAGCAAGTGCCTCAGACTCGCTCTTTCTTCATATCCTGAGGGGTACTTCTCATGGTTTGTAGATTGGGCCTCCCATACCTACGTCCCAAAACCTTAGCTGAGTTTGTGTTTTCAGACTTCTGTCCTCAAAGTCCTGGGCCGCACACCCTCCAGGCTGGGGCCCCTGGAGCCACACATTAGGACTGTGCCTACCCAATCCATGGGAATTCTGCCCATTCCATTGTCCAAAATCTCACCAATTAAGAAAACTCTCCAAAGTCCCCGAGGCCATCCCAATAGTGTAGGTCTCCAGGGACAAACAAGGGCGGTGTGACACCAGGTGAGCATCTCCCTCCACTCATTCCATAGATGGATATCACCAGAGAAGAAGATTGAACCAGACAGGACCCTAGGCCATAATCGGATCCATTGTTTTGGTTTACAGGCATGTCTCCTCAAAAGCCTGGATTCCAATACCAGCATAGGGGGTTTCCTGAGGCACCCCTCAGAACAAATCTCATCTCCACAAGGAAACTTGTGCATGGGAGGTATGTCAAAAGCTTAGGAGAATACTTCAGGGTCCCGGTGCCAACGCCCCATTCCAAGGCCCTCATGGACACAAACACACAATGGGCCCGACCCTAAAAGTCCATTTCAACTGAGCCACGCCGGTTGCTCCCGCAGAGCTATCCGATCTCAACTGTCTTGTTGCTAGGAGACATTTGGAATGCGAGGCCCGCTTCCCAGGCATCCACCCCGAACGGTGCTCTGGTATCCTTCCATATGGGATATCCTGGAGCTGCCCAACAGGTCTCAATTGTCCCGCAGAAGGAATCCTTGAAGGGGGCATCCCACAACTCCCAACGTGGGAAAACCTCCATGGCCTTGAGATTCCGCTCCGTTCTTGAAGGGGCAGTCATGCACAGAAACTCCAAACCGAGCCAACGTCTGATCCTCGCCGTGACTTCAGAAGCATGAGATATTCGTTCAGATCTGCAGGGGGTGCCAGCCGTGCCCTCGGCCTGAAGCCCAAGTCTAGCTTCTGTTCTCAGACTTGTCCTCACACTCCTGGTCCAGAATCCCTCATGTTTGGCAATACCGGACCCACAATGCAGCACTCTGCCTGCCTCTAGAAAAAATATATTGCCTAATGAGTAGCCCAGGCACCTCAAATGAGGATAAACCTACACGGCTCTCGACTGTACCTGAATTATATAGTCTAACCTGGGTACTAATTCACTGTCTGACACAACCTGAACCCGAACCTCCGGACCAACACCCAGGCAGCTGACCGCACACTGAGCACATCAGACCCGCCATGGCCTTAGGTCGTCATCTCTTCCCAACTGCGGTTTTCAGGCTTCAGAACGTAGACCTTATCTCCAAACACTGCCCAGGGTTGCAAATGATGCAGAAATCAGCGCTCCTTCCCCATGGCAAGAGACCTTGTGATTGGCATGTTATCCAAAGTTCAGTGTAGTTGAAACCAGTGTGGCCCATGAGGCCCCGCCCATGCTCGCGGGCCACATTGTTCACAAACACACATGCTGACCCTCAGCCTGTGCCCAGTCTTTAAGTAAGGCCACTCAGTGGCTGGATGAAGAGACAGCATATTGGGTCTGCCATGCCCCTAGGCCCCAATTTATAACCATCGTTTGGGTTGTCCCTTCACTCTTCCCCAGGGCTCTGCTTTGGAATTCCTCTTTGGTTGGGACACCTGAGGTAACAAACCTGAGAGGAGACCTCCCATCCCACAGATTGACGGAAAGAAATTGGGACCGGGCCAAATCCACAGAGAGGAAGATTCGTCCATGGCCCATGAGGCCTCCCCACGTTCCACGCCCATCTTTGATACAAAATCCAGAGACAAAAGCCTGAGCAAGCGCCTCAGACTCGCTCTTTCTTCATATCCTGAAGAGTGCTTCTCATGGTTTGTAGATTGGCCCTGCCATACCTACGTTCCCAACCTAAGCTGAGTTTGTGTTTTCAGACTTCTGTCCTCAGATTCCTGGGCCACACACCCTACAGGCTGGGGCCCCTGGAGCCACACATTAGGACTGTGCCTACCCAATCCATGGGAATTCTGCCCATTCCATTAGCCAAAATCGTACAAATTAGGAGAACTCTCCAAAGTCCCCGAGGCCATCCCAATAGTGTAGGTCTCCGGGGACAAACAAGGTCGGTCTGACACCAGCTGAGCATCTACCTCCACTCATATCATAAATGGATGTCCCCAGAGAAGAAGATGGAACCAGACAGGACCCTAGGCCATATTCGGATCCATTGCTTTGGTTTACAGATATGTCTCCTTAAAAGCCTGGATTCCAAGACCAGCATAGGGGGTTTCCTGAGGCACCCATCAGAACAAATCTCGTTTCCACAAGGATACTTGTGTATGGGACCTATGTCAAAAGCTTAGGAGAATACTTCAGGGTCCCGGTGTCACCGCCCCATTCCAAGGCCCTCATGGACAAATAAACACACATTAGGCCCCAACCTCGGGAAAGTCCATTTCAACACAGCCGCCCCGATTGCTCCCGCAGAGCCATCAAAACTCAACTGTCTTGTTGCTAGGAGAAAATTGGAATGCGAGGCGGGATTCTTTGGCATCGATCCTCGAACGGTGCTCTGGAGTCATTCCATATGGGATGTCCTGGAGCTGACCAACAGGTCTCAATTGTCCCGCAGAAGGAATCCTTGAAGGGGGCATTCCACAACTCCCAACGTGGGAAAACCTCCATGGCCTTGAGATTCCGCTCCGTTCATGAAGGGGCAGTCATGCACAGAAACTCCAACCCGAGCCAACGTCTGATCCTCGCCGTGACTTCAGATGCATGAAATATTGGTTCAGATCTGCAGGAGGTACCTGCCGTGCCCTCGGCCTGAAGCCCAAGTCTAGCTTGTGTTCTCAGACTTCTGTCCTCACACTCCTGGCCCAGAAGCCCTCAAGTTTGGCAATTCTGGAACCAAAGTGCAGCACTCTGCCTGCCCTCTAGAAAAAATATCTTGCCTATTGAGCTCCCCAGGCACCTCAAATGAGGATAAACCTATACGGCACTCGACTGTACCCAAATCATATAGTCTAACCTGGGACTAATGCACTGACTGACACAACCTGAGCCCGAACCTCCTGACCAACACCCAGGCAGCTGACCGCACACTGAGCATATCAGACCCGCCATGGCCTTAGGTCGTCATCTCTTCCCAACTTCGGTTTTTCAGGCTTCAGAACCTAGACCTTATCTCCAACCACTGCCCAGGGTTGAAAATGATGCAGATATCAGAACACATTCCCCATGGCCAGAGACCTTGTGTTTGGCAGGTTGTCCAAAGTCCAGTGTAGTTGAAACCAGTGTGGCCCATGAGGCCCCGCCCATGCTCGCGGGCCACATTGGTCACAAACACACATTGTGACCCTCAGCATGAGCCCAGTCCTCAAGTAAGGCCCCTCAGTGGCTGGATGAAGAGACAGCATATTGGGCCTGCCATGCACCTAGGCCACAATTTTTAACCATAGTTTGGGTTGTCCCTTCACTCTTCCCCAGGGCTCTGCTTTGGAATTCCTATTTTGTTCGGACACCTGAGGTAATAAACCTGAAAGGAGACCTCCCATCCGACAATTGAAGAAAAACTATTGGGACCGGGCCAAATCCACAGCTAGGAAGATTCGTCCATATCCCATGAGGCCTCCCCACATTCTACAGCCATTGTTGATACAAAATCCAGAGACAAAAGCCTGAGCAAGTGCCTCAGACTCGCTCTTTCTTCATATCCTGAGGGGTACTTCTCATGGTTTGTAGATTGGTCCTCCCATACCTACGTCCCAAAACCTTAGCTGAGTTTGTGTTTTCAGACTTCTGTCCTCAAAGTCCTGGGCCGCACACCCTCCAGGCTGGGGCCCCTGGAGCCACACATTAGGACTGTGCCTACCCAATCCATGGGAATTCTGCCCATTCCATTGTGCAAAATCTCACCAATTAAGAAAACTCTCCAAAGTCCCCGAGGCCATCCCAATAGTGTAGGTCTCCAGGGACAAACAAGGGCGCTGTTACAGCAGGTGAGCATCTCCCTCCACTCATTCCATAGATGGATATCACCAGAGAAGAAGATTGAACCAGACAGGACCCTAGGCCATAATCGGATCCATTGTTTTGGTTTACAGGCATGTCTCCTCAAAAGCCTGTATTCCAATACCAGCATAGGGGGTTTCCTGAGGCACCCCTCAGAACAAATCTCATCTCCACAAGGAAACTTGTGCTTGGGAGGTATGTCAAAAGCTTAGGAGAATACTTCAGGGTCCCGGTGCCAACGCCCCATTCCAAGGCCCTCATGGACACAAACACACAATGGGCCCGACCCTAAAAGTCCATTTCAACTCAGCCACGCCGGTTGCTCCCGCAGAGCTATCCGATCTCAACTGTCTTGTTGCTAGGAGACATTTGGAATGCGAGGCCCGCTTCCCAGGCATCCACCCCGAACGGTGCTCTGGAGTCCTTCCATATGGGATATCCTGGAGCTGCCCAACAGGTCTCAATTGTCCCGCAGAAGGAATCCTTGAAGGGGGCATCCCACAACTCCCAACGTGGGAAAACCTCCATGGCCTTGAGATTTTGCTCCGTTCTTGAAGGGGCAGTCATGCACAGAAACTCCAACCCGAGCCAACGTCTGATCCTCGCCGTGACTTCAGAAGCATGAGATATTCGTTCAGATCTGCAGGGGGTACCAGCCGTGCCCTCGGCCTGAAGCCCAAGTCTAGCTTCTGTTCTCAGACTTGTCCTCACACTCCTGGTCCAGAATCTGTCATGTTTGGCAATACCGGACCCACAATGCAGCACTCTGCCTGCCTCTAGAAAAAATATATTGCCTAATGAGTAGCCCAGGCACCTCAAATGAGGATAAACCTACACGGCTCTCGACTGTACCTGAATTATATAGTCTAACCTGGGTACTAATTCACTGTCTGACACAACCTGAACCCGAACCTCCGGACCAACACCCAGGCAGCTGACCGCACACTGAGCACATCAGACCCGCCATGGCCTTAGGTCGTCATCTCTTCCCAACTGCGGTTTTCAGGCTTCAGAACGTAGACCTTATCTCCAAACACTGCCCAGGGTTGCAAATGATGCAGATATCAGCGCTCCTTCCCCATGGCAAGAGACCTTGTGATTGGCATGTTATCCAAAGTTCAGTGTAGTTGAAACCAGTGTGGCCCATGAGGCCCCGCCCATGCTCGCGGGCCACATTGGTCACAAACACACATGCTGACCCTCAGCCTGTGCCCAGTCTTTAAGTAAGGCCACTCAGTGGCTGGATGAAGAGACAGCATATTGGGTCTGCCATGCCCCTAGGCCCCAATTTATAACCATCGTTTGGGTTGTCCCTTCACTCTTCCCCAGGGCTCTGCTTTGGAATTCCTCTTTGGTTGGGACACCTGAGGTAACAAACCTGAGAGGAGACCTCCCATCCCACAGATTGACGGAAAGAAATTGGGACCGGGCCAAATCCACAGAGAGGAAGATTCGTCCATGGCCCATGAGGCCTCCCCACGTTCCACGCCCATCTTTGATACAAAATCCAGAGACAAAAGCCTGAGCAAGCGCCTCAGACTCGCTCTTTCTTCATATCCTGAAGAGTGCTTCTCATGGTTTGTAGATTGGCCCTGCCATACCTACGTTCCCAACCTAAGCTGAGTTTGTGTTTTCAGACTTCTGTCCTCAGATTCCTGGGCCACACACCCTACAGGCTGGGGCCCCTGGAGCCACACATTAGGACTGTGCCTACCCAATCCATGGGCATTCTGCCCATTCCATTAGCCAAAATCGTACAAATTAGGAGAACTCTCCAAAGTCCCCGAGGCCATCCCAATAGTGTAGGTCTCCGGGGACAAACAAGGTCGGTCTGACACCAGCTGAGCATCTACCTCCACTCATATCATAAATGGATGTCCCCAGAGAAGAAGATGGAACCAGACAGGACCCTAGGCCATATTCGGATCCATTGCTTTGGTTTACAGACATGTCTCCTTAAAAGCCTGGATTCCAAGACCAGCATCGGGGGTTTCCTGAGGCACCCATCAGAACAAATCTCGTTTCCACAAGGATACTTGTGTATGGGACCTATGTCAAAAGCTTAGGAGAATACTTCAGGGTCCCGGTGTCACCGCCCCATTCCAAGGCCCTCATGGACAAATAAACACACATTAGGCCCCAACCTCGGGAAAGTCCATTTCAACACAGCCGCCCCGATTGCTCCCGCAGAGCCATCAAAACTCAACTGTCTTGTTGCTAGGAGAAAATTGGAATGCGAGGCGGGATTCTTTGGCATCGATCCTCGAACGGTGCTCTGGAGTCATTCCATATGGGATGTCCTGGAGCTGACCAACAGGTCTCAATTGTCCCGCAGAAGGAATCCTTGAAGGGGGCATTCCACAACTCCCAACGTGGGAAAACCTCCATGGCCTTGAGATTCCGCTCCGTTCATGAAGGGGCAGTCATGCACAGAAACTCCAACCCGAGCCAACGTCTGATCCTCGCCGTGACTTCAGATGCATGAAATATTGGTTCAGATCTGCAGGAGGTACCTGCCGTGCCCTCGGCCTGAAGCCCAAGTCTAGCTTGTGTTCTCAGACTTCTGTCCTCACACTCCTGGCCCAGAAGCCCTCAAGTTTGGCAATTCTGGAACCAACGTGCAGCACTCTGCCTGCCCTCTAGAAAAAATATCTTGCCTATTGAGCTCCCCAGGCACCTCAAATGAGGATAAACCTATACGGCACTCGACTGTACCCAAATCATATAGTCTAACCTGGGACTAATGCACTGACTGACACAACCTGAGCCCGAACCTCCTGACCAACACCCAGGCAGCTGACCGCACACTGAGCATATCAGACCCGCCATGGCCTTAGGTCGTCATCTCTTCCCAACTTCGGTTTTTCAGGCTTCAGAACCTAGACCTTATCTCCAACCACTGCCCAGGGTTGAAAATGATGCAGATATCAGAACACATTCCCCATGGCCAGAGACCTTGTGTTTGGCAGGTTGTCCAAAGTCCAGTGTAGTTGAAACCAGTATGGCCCATGAGGCCCCGCCCATGCTCGCGGGCCACATTGGTCACAAACACACATTGTGACCCTCAGCATGAGCCCAGTCCTCAAGTAAGGCCCCTCAGTTGCTGGATGAAGAGACAGCATATTGGGCCTGCCATGCACCTAGGCCCCAATTTTTAACCATAGTTTGGGTTGTCCCTTCACTCTTCCCCAGGGCTCTGCTTTGGAATTCCTATTTTGTTCGGACACCTGAGGTAATAAACCTGAAAGGAGACCTCCCATCCGACAATTGAAGAAAAACTATTGGGACCGGGCCAAATCCACAGAGAGGAAGATTCGTCCATATCCCATGAGGCCTCCCCACATTCTACAGCCATTGTTGATACAAAATCCAGAGACAAAAGCCTGAGCAAGTGCCTCAGACTCGCTCTTTCTTCATATCCTCAGGGGTACTTCTCATGGTTTGTAGATTGGGCCTCCCATACCTACGTCCCAAAACCTTAGCTGAGTTTGTGTTTTCAGACTTCTGTCCTCAAAGTCCTGGGCCGCACACCCTCCAGGCTGGGGCCCCAGGAGCCACACATTAGGACTGTGCCTACCCAATCCATGGGATTTCTGCCCATTCCATTGTCCAAATTCTCACCAATTAAGAAAACTCTCCAAAGTCCCCGAGGCCATCCCAATAGTGTAGGTCTCCAGGGACAGCAAGGGCGGTGTGACACCAGGTGAGCATCTCCCTCCACTCATTCCATAGATGGATATCACCAGAGAAGAAGATGGAACCAGACAGGACCCTAGGCCATAATCGGATCCATTGTTTTGGTTTACAGGCATGTCTCCTCAAAAGCCTGTATTCCAATACCAGCATAGGGGGTTTCCTGAGGCACCCCTCAGAACAAATCTCATCTCCACAAGGAAACTTGTGCTTGGGAGGTATGTCAAAAGCTTAGGAGAATACTTCAGGGTCCCGGTGCCAACGCCCCATTCCAAGGCCCTCATGGACACAAACACACAATGGGCCCGACCCTAAAAGTCCATTTCAACTCAGCCACGCCGGTTGCTCCCGCAGAGCTATCCGATCTCAACTGTCTTGTTGCTAGGAGACATTTGGAATGCGAGGCCCGCTTCCCAGGCATCCACCCCTAATGGTGCTCTGGAGTCCTTCCATATGGGATATCCTGGAGCTGCCCAACAGGTCTCAATTGTCCCTCAGAAGGAATCCTTGAAGGGGGCATCCCACAACTCCCAACGTGGGAAAACCTCCATGGCCTTGAGATTCCGCTCCGTTCATGAAGGGGCAGTCATGCACAGAAACTCCAACCCGAGCCAACGTCTGATCCTCGCCGTGACTTCAGAAGCATGAGATATTCGTTCAGATCTGCAGGGGGTACCAGCCGTGCCCTCGGCCTGAAGCCCAAGTCTAGCTTCTGTTCTCAGACTTGTCCTCACACTCCTGGTCCAGAATCTGTCATGTTTGGCAATACCGGACCCACAATGCAGCACTCTGCCTGCCTCTAGAAAAAATATATTGCCTAATGAGTAGCCCAGGCACCTCAAATGAGGATAAACCTACACGGCTCTCGACTGTACCTGAATTATATAGTCTAACCTGGGTACTAATTCACTGTCTGACACAACCTGAACCCGAACCTCCGGACCAACACCCAGGCAGCTGACCGCACACTGAGCACATCAGACCCGCCATGGCCTTAGGTCGTCATCTCTTCCCAACTGCGGTTTTCAGGCTTCAGAACGTAGACCTTATCTCCAAACACTGCCCAGGGTTGCAAATGATGCAGAAATCAGCGCTCCTTCCCCATGGCAAGAGACCTTGTGATTGGCATGTTATCCAAAGTTCAGTGTAGTTGAAACCAGTGTGGCCCATGAGGCCCCGCCCATGCTCGCGGGCCACATTGGTCACAAACACACATGCTGACCCTCAGCCTGTGCCCAGTCTTTAAGTAAGGCCACTCAGTGGCTGGATGAAGAGACAGCATATTGGGTCTGCCATGCCCCTAGGCCCCAATTTATAACCATCGTTTGGGTTGTCCCTTCACTCTTCCCCAGGGCTCTGCTTTGGAATTCCTCTTTGGTTGGGACACCTGAGGTAACAAACCTGAGAGGAGACCTCCCATCCCACAGATTGTCGGAAAGAAATTGGGACCGGGCCAAATCCACAGAGAGGAAGATTCGTCCATGGCCCATGAGGCCTCCCCACGTTCCACGCCCATCTTTGATACAAAATCCAGAGACAAAAGCCTGAGCAAGCGCCTCAGACTCGCTCTTTCTTCATATCCTGAAGAGTCCTTCTCATGGTTTGTAGATTGGCCCTGCCATACCTACGTTCCCAACCTAAGCTGAGTTTGTGTTTTCAGACTTCTGTCCTCAGATTCCTGGGCCACACACCCTACAGGCTGGGGCCCCTGGAGCCACACATTAGGACTGTGCCTACCCAATCCATGGGCATTCTGCCCATTCCATTATCCAAAATCGTACAAATTAGGAGAACTCTCCAAAGTCCCCGAGGCCATCCCAATAGTGTAGGTCTCCGGGGACAAACAAGGTCGGTCTGACACCAGCTGAGCATCTACCTCCACTCATATCATAAATGGATGTCCCCAGAGAAGAAGATGGAACCAGACAGGACCCTAGGCCATATTCGGATCCATTGCTTTGGTTTACAGACATGTCTCCTTAAAAGCCTGGATTCCAAGACCAGCATAGGGGGTTTCCTGAGGCACCCATCAGAACAAATCTCGTTTCCACAAGGATACTTGTGTATGGGACCTATGTCAAAAGCTTAGGAGAATACTTCAGGGTCCCAGTGTCACCGCCCCATTCCAAGGCCCTCATGGACAAATAAACACACATTAGGCCCCAACCTCGGGAAAGTCCATTTCAACACAGCCGCCCCGATTGCTCCCGCAGAGCCATCAAAACTCAACTGTCTTGTTGCTAGGAGAAAATTGGAATGCGAGGCGGGATTCTTTGGCATCGATCCTCGAACGGTGCTCTGGAGTCATTCCATATGGGATGTCCTGGAGCTGACCAACAGGTCTCAATTGTCCCGCAGAAGGAATCCTTGAAGGGGGCATTCCACAACTCCCAACGTGGGAAAACCTCCATGGCCTTGAGATTCCGCTCCGTTCATGAAGGGGCAGTCATGCACAGAAACTCCAACCCGAGCCAACGTCTGATCCTCGCCGTGACTTCAGATGCATGAAATATTGGTTCAGATCTGCAGGAGGTACCTGCCGTGCCCTCGGCCTGAAGCCCAAGTCTAGCTTGTGTTCTCAGACTTCTGTCCTCACACTCCTGGCCCAGAAGCCCTCAAGTTTGGCAATTCTGGAACCAAAGTGCAGCACTCTGCCTGCCCTCTAGAAAAAATATCTTGCCTATTGAGCTCCCCAGGCACCTCAAATGAGGATAAACCTATACGGCACTCGACTGTACCCAAATCATATAGTCTAACCTGGGACTAATGCACTGACTGACACAACCTGAGCCCGAACCTCCTGACCAACACCCAGGCAGCTGACCGCACACTGAGCATATCAGACCCGCCATGGCCTTAGGTCGTCATCTCTTCCCAACTTCGGTTTTTCAGGCTTCAGAACCAAGACCTTATCTCCAACCACTGCCCAGGGTTGAAAATGATGCAGATATCAGAACACATTCCCCATGGCCAGAGACCTTGTGTTTGGCAGGTTGTCCAAAGTCCAGTGTAGTTGAAACCAGTGTGGCCCATGAGGCCCCGCCCATGCTCGCGGGCCACATTGGTCACAAACACACATTGTGACCCTCAGCATGAGCCCAGTCCTCAAGTAAGGCCTCTCAGTGGCTGGATGAAGAGACAGCATATTGGGCCTGCCATGCACCTAGGCCCCAATTTTTAACCATAGTTTGGGTTGTCCCTTCACTCTTCCCCAGGGCTCTGCTTTGGAATTCCTATTTTGTTCGGACACCTGAGGTAATAAACCTGAAAGGAGACCTCCCATCCGACAATTGAAGAAAAACTATTGGGACCGGGCCAAATCCACAGAGAGGAAGATTCGTCCATATCCCATGAGGCCTCCCCACATTCTACAGCCATTGTTGATACAAAATCCAGAGACAAAAGCCTGAGCAAGTGCCTCAGACTCGCTCTTTCTTCATATCCTGAGGGGTACTTCTCATGGTTTGTAGATTCGGCCTCCCATACCTACGTCCCAAAACCTTAGCTGAGTTTGTGTTTTCATCTTCTGTCCTCAAAGTCCTGGGCCGCACACCCTCCAGGCTGGGGCCCCAGGAGCCACACATTAGGACTGTGCCTACCCAATCCATGGGATTTCTGCCCATTCCATTGTCCAAATTCTCACCAATTAAGAAAACTCTCCAAAGTCCCCGAGGCCATCCCAATAGTGTAGGTCTCCAGGGACAGCAAGGGCGGTGTGACACCAGGTGAGCATCTCCCTCCACTCATTCCATAGATGGATATCACCAGAGAAGAAGATGGAACCAGACAGGACCCTAGGCCATAATGGGATCCATTGTTTTGGTTTACAGGCATGTCTCCTCAAAAGCCTGGATTCCAATACCAGCATAGGGGGTTTCCTGAGGCACCCCTCAGAACAAATCTCATCTCCACAAGGAAACTTGTGCTTGGGAGGTATGTCAAAAGCTTAGGAGAATACTTCAGGGTCCCGGTGCCAACGCCCCATTCCAAGGCCCTCATGGACACAAACACACAATGGGCCCGACCCTAAAAGTCCATTTCAACTCAGCCACGCCGGTTGCTCCCGCAGAGCTATCCGATCTCAACTGTCTTGTTGCTAGGAGACATTTGGAATGCGAGGCCCGCTTCCCAGGCATCCACCCCTAATGGTGCTCTGGAGTCCTTCCATATGGGATATCCTGGAGCTGCCCAACAGGTCTCAATTGTCCCTCAGAAGGAATCCTTGAAGGGGGCATCCCACAACTCCCAACGTGGGAAAACCTCCATGGCCTTGAGATTCCGCTCCGTTCATGAAGGGGCAGTCATGCACAGAAACTCCAACCCGAGCCAACGTCTGATCCTCGCCGTGACTTCAGAAGCATGAGATATTCGTTCAGATCTGCAGGGGGTACCAGCCGTGCCCTCGGCCTGAAGCCCAAGTCTAGCTTCTGTTCTCAGACTTGTCCTCACACTCCTGGTCCAGAATCTGTCATGTTTGGCAATACCGGACCCACAATGCAGCACTCTGCCTGCCTCTAGAAAAAATATATTGCCTAATGAGTAGCCCAGGCACCTCAAATGAGGATAAACCTACACGGCTCTCGACTGTACCTGAATTATATAGTCTAACCTGGGTACTAATTCACTGTCTGACACAACCTGAACCCGAACCTCCGGACCAACACCCAGGCAGCTGACCGCACACTGAGCACATCAGACCCGCCATGGCCTTAGGTCGTCATCTCTTCCCAACTGCGGTTTTCAGGCTTCAGAACGTAGACCTTATCTCCAAACACTGCCCAGGGTTGCAAATGATGCAGAAATCAGCGCTCCTTCCCCATGGCAAGAGACCTTGTGATTGGCATGTTATCCAAAGTTCAGTGTAGTTGAAACCAGTGTGGCCCATGAGGCCCCGCCCATGCTCGCGGGCCACATTGGTCACAAACACACATGCTGACCCTCAGCCTGTGCCCAGTCTTTAAGTAAGGCCACTCAGTGGCTGGATGAAGAGACAGCATATTGGGTCTGCCATGCCCCTAGGCCCCAATTTATAACCATCGTTTGGGTTGTCCCTTCACTCTTCCCCAGGGCTCTGCTTTGGAATTCCTCTTTGGTTGGGACACCTGAGGTAACAAACCTGAGAGGAGACCTCCCATCCCACAGATTGTCGGAAAGAAATTGGAACCGGGCCAAATCCACAGAGAGGAAGATTCGTCCATGGCCCATGAGGCCTCCCCACGTTCCACGCCCATCTTTGATACAAAATCCAGAGACAAAAGCCTGAGCAAGCGCCTCAGACTCGCTCTTTCTTCATATCCTGAAGAGTCCTTCTCATGGTTTGTAGATTGGCCCTGCCATACCTACGTTCCCAACCTAAGCTGAGTTTGTGTTTTCAGACTTCTGTCCTCAGATTCCTGGGACACACACCCTACAGGCTGGGGCCCCTGGAGCCACACATTAGGACTGTGCCTACCCAATCCATGGGCATTCTGCCCATTCCATTATCCAAAATCGTACAAATTAGGAGAACTCTCCAAAGTCCCCGAGGCCATCCCAATAGTGTAGGTCTCCGGGGACAAACAAGGTCGGTCTGACACCAGCTGAGCATCTACCTCCACTCATATCATAAATGGATGTCCCCAGAGAAGAAGATGGAACCAGACAGGACCCTAGGCCATATTCGGATCCATTGCTTTGGTTTACAGACATGTCTCCTTAAAAGCCTGGATTCCAAGACCAGCATAGGGGGTTTCCTGAGGCACCCATCAGAACAAATCTCGTTTCCACAAGGATACTTGTGTATGGGACCTATGTCAAAAGCTTAGGAGAATACTTCAGGGTCCCGGTGTCACCGCCCCATTCCAAGGCCCTCATGGACAAATAAACACACATTAGGCCCCAACCTCGGGAAAGTCCATTTCAACACAGCCGCCCCGATTGCTCCCGCAGAGCCATCAAAACTCAACTGTCTTGTTGCTAGGAGAAAATTGGAATGCGAGGCGGGATTCTTTGGCATCGATCCTCGAACGGTGCTCTGGAGTCATTCCATATGGGATGTCCTGGAGCTGACCAACAGGTCTCAATTGTCCCGCAGAAGGAATCCTTGAAGGGGGCATTCCACAACTCCCAACGTGGGAAAACCTCCATGGCCTTGAGATTCCGCTCCGTTCATGAAGGGGCAGTCATGCACAGAAACTCCAACCCGAGCCAACGTCTGATCCTCGCCGTGACTTCAGATGCATGAAATATTGGTTCAGATCTGCAGGAGGTACCTGCCGTGCCCTCGGCCTGAAGCCCAAGTCTAGCTTGTGTTCTCAGACTTCTGTCCTCACACTCCTGGCCCAGAAGCCCTCAAGTTTGGCAATTCTGGAACCAAAGTGCAGCACTCTGCCTGCCCTCTAGAAAAAATATCTTGCCTATTGAGCTCCCCAGGCACCTCAAATGAGGATAAACCTATACGGCATTCGACTGTACCCAAATCATATAGTCTAACCTGGGACTAATGCACTGACTGACACAACCTGAGCCCGAACCTCCTGACCAACACCCAGGCAGCTGACCGCACACTGAGCATATCAGACCCGCCATGGCCTTAGGTCGTCATCTCTTCCCAACTTCGGTTTTTCAGGCTTCAGAACCTAGACCTTATCTCCAACCACTGCCCAGGGTTGAAAATGATGCAGATATCAGAACACATTCCCCATGGCCAGAGACCTTGTGTTTGGCAGGTTGTCCAAAGTCCAGTGTAGTTGAAACCAGTGTGGCCCATGAGGCCCCGCACATGCTCGCAGGCCACATTGGTCACAAACACACATTGTGACCCTCAGCATGAGCCCAGTCCTCAAGTAAGGCCTCTCAGTGGCTGGATGAAGAGACAGCATATTGGGCCTGCCATGCACCTAGGCCCCAATTTTTAACCATAGTTTGGGTTGTCCCTTCACTCTTCCCCAGGGCTCTGCTTTGGAATTCCTATTTTGTTCGGACACCTGAGGTAATAAACCTGAAAGGAGACCTCCCATCCGACAATTGAAGAAAAACTATTGGGACCGGGCCAAATCCACAGAGAGGAAGATTCGTCCATATCCCATGAGGCCTCCCCACATTCTACAGCCATTGTTGATACAAAATCCAGAGACAAAAGCCTGAGCAAGTGCCTCAGACTCGCTCTTTCTTCATATCCTGAGGGGTACTTCTCATGGTTTGTAGATTGGGCCTCCCATACCTACGTCCCAAAACCTTAGCTGAGTTTGTGTTTTCAGACTTCTGTCCTCAAAGTCCTGGGCCGCACACCCTCCAGGCTGGGGCCCCTGGAGCCACACATTAGGACTGTGCCTACCCAATCCATGGGAATTCTGCCCATTCCATTGTCCAAAATCTCACCAATTAAGAAAACTCTCCAAATTCCCCGAGGCCATCCCAATAGTGTAGGTCTCCAGGGACAAACAAGGGCGGTGTGACACCAGGTGAGCATCTCCCTCCACTCACTCCATAGATGGATATCACCAGAGAAGAAGATTGAACCAGACAGGACCCTAGGCCATAATCGGATCCATTGTTTTGGTTTACAGGCATGTCTCCTCAAAAGCCTGTATTCCAATACCAGCATAGGGGGTTTCCTGAGGCACCGCTCAGAACAAATCTCATCTCCACAAGGAAACTTGTGCATGGGAGGTATGTCAAAAGCTTAGGAGAATACTTCAGGGTCCCGGTGCCAACGCCCCATTCCAAGGCCCTCATGGACACAAACACACAATGGGCCTGACCCTAAAAGTCCATTTCAACTCAGCCACGCCGGTTGCTCCCGCAGAGCTATCCGATCTCAACTGTCTTGTTGCTAGGAGACATTTGGAATGCGAGGCCCGCTTCCCAGGCATCCACCCCGAACGGTGCTCTGGTATCCTTCCATATGGGATATCCTGGAGCTGCCCAACAGGTCTCAATTGTCCCTCAGAAGGAATCCTTGAAGGGGGCATCCCACAACTCCCAACGTGGGAAAACCTCCATGGCCTTGAGATTCCGCTCCGTTCATGAAGGGGCAGTCATGCACAGAAACTCCAACCCGAGCCAACGTCTGATCCTCGCCGTGACTTCAGAAGCATGAGATATTCGTTCAGATCTGCAGGGGGTACCAGCCGTGCCCTCGGCCTGAAGCCCAAGTCTAGCTTCTGTTCTCAGACTTGTCCTCACACTCCTGGTCCAGAATCTGTCATGTTTGGCAATACCGGACCCACAATGCAGCACTCTGCCTGCCTCTAGAAAAAATATATTGCCTAATGAGTAGCCCAGGCACCTCAAATGAGGATAAACCTACACAGCGCTCGACTGTACCTGAATTATATAGTCTAACCTGGGTACTAATTCACTGTCTGACACAACCTGAACCCGAACCTCCGGACCAACACCCAGGCAGCTGACCGCACACTGAGCACATCAGACCCGCCATGGCCTTAGGTCGTCATCTCTTCCCAACTGCGGTTTTCAGGCTTTAGAACGTAGACCTTATCTCCAAACACTGCCCAGGGTTGCAAATGATGCAGAAATCAGCGCTCCTTCCCCATGGCAAGAGACCTTGTGATTGGCATGTTATCCAAAGTTCAGTGTAGTTGAAACCAGTGTGGCCCATGAGGCCCCGCCCATGCTCGCGGGCCACATTGGTCACAAACACACATGCTGACCCTCAGCCTGTGCCCAGTCTTTAAGTAAGGCCACTCAGTGGCTGGATGAAGAGACAGCATATTGGGTCTGCCATGCCCCTAGGCCCCAATTTATAACCATCGTTTGGGTTGTCCCTTCACTCTTCCCCAGGGCTCTGCTTTGGAATTCCTCTTTGGTTGGGACACCTGAGGTACAAACCTGAGAGGAGACCTCCCATCCCACAGATTGACGGAAAGAAATTGGGACAGGGCCAAATCCACAGAGAGGAAGATTCGTCCATGGCCCATGAGGCCTCCCCACGTTCCACGCCCATCTTTGATACAAAATCCAGAGACAAAAGCCTGAGCAAGCGCCTCAGACTCGCTCTTTCTTCATATCCTGAAGAGTGCTTCTCATGGTTTGTAGATTGGCCCTGCCATACCTACGTTCCCAACCTAAGCTGAGTTTGTGTTTTCAGACTTCTGTCCTCAGATTCCTGGGACACACACCCTACAGGCTGGGGCCCCTGGAGCCACACATTAGGACTGTGCCTACCCAATCCATGGGCATTCTGCCCATTCCATTATCCAAAATCGTACAAATTAGGAGAACTCTCCAAAGTCCCCGAGGCCATCCCAATAGTGTAGGTCTCCGGGGACAAACAAGGTCGGTCTGACACCAGCTGAGCATCTACCTCCACTCATATCATAAATGGATGTCCCCAGAGAAGAAGATGGAACCAGACAGGAACCTAGGCCATATTCGGATCCATTGCTTTGGTTTACAGACATGTCTCCTTAAAAGCCTGGATTCCAAGACCAGCATAGGGGGTTTCCTGAGGCACCCATCAGAACAAATCTCGTTTCCACAAGGATACTTGTGTATGGGACCTATGTCAAAAGCTTAGGAGAATACTTCAGGGTCCCGGTGTCACCGCCCCATTCCAAGGCCCTCATGGACAAATAAACACACATTAGGCCCCAACCTCGGGAAAGTCCATTTCAACACAGCCGCCCCGATTGCTCCCGCAGAGCCATCAAAACTCAACTGTCTTGTTGCTAGGAGAAAATTGGAATGCGAGGCGGGATTCTTTGGCATCGATCCTCGAATGGTGCTCTGGAGTCATTCCATATGGGATGTCCTGGAGCTGACCAACAGGTCTCAATTGTCCCGCAGAAGGAATCCTTGAAGGGGGCATTCCACAACTCCCAACGTGGGAAAACCTCCATGGCCTTGAGATTCCGCTCCGTTCATGAAGGGGCAGTCATGCACAGAAACTCCAACCCGAGCCAACGTCTGATCCTCGCCGTGACTTCAGATGCATGAAATATTGGTTCAGATCTGCAGGAGGTACCTGCCGTGCCCTCGGCCTGAAGCCCAAGTCTAGCTTGTGTTCTCAGACTTCTGTCCTCACACTCCTGGCCCAGAAGCCCTCAAGTTTGGCAATTCTGGAACCAAAGTGCAGCACTCTGCCTGCCCTCTAGAAAAAATATCTTGCCTATTGAGCTCCCCAGGCACCTCAAATGAGGATAAACCTATACGGCACTCGACTGTACCCAAATCATATAGTCTAACCTGGGACTAATGCACTGACTGACACAACCTGAGCCCGAACCTCCTGACCAACACCCAGGCAGCTGACCGCACACTGAGCATATCAGACCCGCCATGGCCTTAGGTCGTCATCTCTTCCCAACTTCGGTTTTTCAGGCTTCAGAACCTAGACCTTATCTCCAACCACTGCCCAGGGTTGAAAATGATGCAGATATCAGAACACATTCCCCATGGCCAGAGACCTTGTGTTTGGCAGGTTGTCCAAAGTCCAGTGTAGTTGAAACCAGTGTGGCCCATGAGGCCCCGCACATGCTCGCAGGCCACATTGGTCACAAACACACATTGTGACCCTCAGCATGAGCCCAGTCCTCAAGTAAGGCCTCTCAGTGGCTGGATGAAGAGACAGCATATTGGGCCTGCCATGCACCTAGGCCCCAATTTTTAACCATAGTTTGGGTTGTCCCTTCACTCTTCCCCAGGGCTCTGCTTTGGAATTCCTATTTTGTTCGGACACCTGAGGTAATAAACCTGAAAGGAGACCTCCCATCCGACAATTGAAGAAAAACTATTGGGACCGGGCCAAATCCACAGAGAGGAAGATTCGTCCATATCCCATGAGGCCTCCCCACATTCTACAGCCATTGTTGATACAAAATCCAGAGACAAAAGCCTGAGCAAGTGCCTCAGACTCGCTCTTTCTTCATATCCTGAGGGGTACTTCTCATGGTTTGTAGATTGGGCCTCCCATACCTACGTCCCAAAACCTTAGCTGAGTTTGTGTTTTCAGACTTCTGTCCTCAAAGTCCTGGGCCGCACACCCTCCAGGCTGGGGCCCCTGGAGCCACACATTAGGACTGTCCCTACCCAATCCATGGGAATTCTGCCCATTCCATTGTCCAAAATCTCACCAATTAAGAAAACTCTCCAAAGTCCCCGAGGCCATCCCAATAGTGTAGGTCTCCAGGGACAAACAAGGGCGGTGTGACACCAGGTGAGCATCTCCCTCCACTCATTCCATAGATGGATATCACCAGAGAAGAAGATTGAACCAGACAGGACCCTAGGCCATAATCGGATCCATTGTTTTGGTTTACAGGCATGTCTCCTCAAAAGCCTGTATTCCAATACCAGCATAGGGGGTTTCCTGAGGCACCCCTCAGAACAAATCTCATCTCCACAAGGAAACTTGTGCATGGGAGGTATGTCAAAAGCTTAGGATAATACTTCAGGGTCCCGGTGCCAACGCCCCATTCCAAGGCCCTCATGGACACAAACACACAATGGGCCTGACCCTAAAAGTCCATTTCAACTCAGCCACGCCGGTTGCTCCCGCAGAGCTATCCGATCTCAACTGTCTTGTTGCTAGGAGACATTTGGAATGCGAGGCCCGCTTCCCAGGCATCCACCCCTAATGGTGCTCTGGTATCCTTCCATATGGGATATCCTGGAGCTGCCCAACAGGTCTCAATTGTCCCGCAGAAGGAATCCTTGAAGGGGGCATCCCACAACTCCCAACGTGGGAAAACCTCCATGGCCTTGAGATTCCGCTCCGTTCTTGAAGGGGCAGTCATGCACAGAAACTCCAACCCGAGCCAACGTCTGATCCTCGCCGTGACTTCAGAAGCATGAGATATTCGTTCAGATCTGCAGGGGGTACCAGCCGTGCCCTCGGCCTGAAGCCCAAGTCTAGCTTCTGTTCTCAGACTTGTCCTCACACTCCTGGTCCAGAATCTGTCATGTTTGGCAATACCGGATCCACAATGCAGCACTCTGCCTGCCTCTAGAAAAAATATATTGCCTAATGAGTACCCCAGGCACCTCAAATGAGGATAAACCTACACGGCTCTCGACTGTACCTGAATTATATAGTCTAACCTGGGTACTAATTCACTGTCTGACACAACCTGAACCCGAACCTCCGGACCAACACCCAGGCAGCTGACCGCACACTGAGCACATCAGACCCGCCATGGCCTTAGGTCGTCATCTCTTCCCAACTGCGGTTTTCAGGCTTCAGAACGTAGACCTTATCTCCAAACACTGCCCAGGGTTGCAAATGATGCAGAAATCAGCGCTCCTTCCCCATGGCAAGAGACCTTGTGATTGGCATGTTATCCAAAGTTCAGTGTAGTTGAAACCAGTGTGGCCCATGAGGCCCCGCCCATGCTCGCGGGCCACATTGGTCACAAACACACATGCTGACCCTCAGCCTGTGCCCAGTCTTTAAGTAAGGCCACTCAGTGGCTGGATGAAGAGACAGCATATTGGGTCTGCCATGCCCCTAGGCCCCAATTTATAACCATCGTTTGGGTTGTCCCTTCACTCTTCCCCAGGGCTCTGCTTTGGAATTCCTCTTTGGTTGGGACACCTGAGGTAACAAACCTGAGAGGAGACCTCCCATCCCACAGATTGACGGAAAGAAATTGGGACCGGGCCAAATCCACAGAGAGGAAGATTCGTCCATGGCCCATGAGGCCTCCCCACGTTCCACGCCCATCTTTGATACAAAATCCAGAGACAAAAGCCTGAGCAAGCGCCTCAGACTCGCTCTTTCTTCATATCCTGAAGAGTGCTTCTCATGGTTTGTAGATTGGCCCTGCCATACCTACGTTCCCAACCTAAGCTGAGTTTGTGTTTTCAGACTTCTGTCCTCAGATTCCTGGGACACACACCCTACAGGCTGGGGCCCCTGGAGCCACACATTAGGACTGTGCCTACCCAATCCATGGGCATTCTGCCCATTCCATTATCCAAAATCGTACAAATTAGGAGAACTCTCCAAAGTCCCCGAGGCCATCCCAATAGTGTAGGTCTCCGGGGACAAACAAGGTCGGTCTGACACCAGCTGAGCATCTACCTCCACTCATATCATAAATGGATGTCCCCAGAGAAGAAGATGGAACCAGACAGGACCCTAGGCCATATTCGGATCCATTGCTTTGGTTTACAGACATGTCTCCTTAAAAGCCTGGATTCCAAGACCAGCATAGGGGGTTTCCTGAGGCACCCATCAGAACAAATCTCGTTTCCACAAGGATACTTGTGTATGGGACCTATGTCAAAAGCTTAGGAGAATACTTCAGGGTCCCGGTGTCACCGCCCCATTCCAAGGCCCTCATGGACAAATAAACACACATTAGGCCCCAACCTCGGGAAAGTCCATTTCAACACAGCCGCCCCGATTGCTCCCGCAGAGCCATCAAAACTCAACTGTCTTGTTGCTAGGAGAAAATTGGAATGCGAGGCGGGATTCTTTGGCATCGATCCTCGAATGGTGCTCTGGATCATTCCATATGGGATGTCCTGGAGCTGACCAACAGGTCTCAATTGTCCCGCAGAAGGAATCCTTGAAGGGGGCATTCCACAACTCCCAACGTGGGAAAACCTCCATGGCCTTGAGATTCCGCTCCGTTCATGAAGGGGCAGTCATGCACAGAAACTCCAACCCGAGCCAACGTCTGATCCTCGCCGTGACTTCAGATGCATGAAATATTGGTTCAGATCTGCAGGAGGTACCTGCCGTGCCCTCGGCCTGAAGCCCAAGTCTAGCTTGTGTTCTCAGACTTCTGTCCTCACACTCCTGGCCCAGAAGCCCTCAAGTTTGGCAATTCTGGAACCAAAGTGCAGCACTCTGCCTGCCCTCTAGAAAAAATATCTTGCCTATTGAGCTCCCCAGGCACCTCAAATGAGGATAAACCTATACGGCACTCGACTGTACCCAAATCATATAGTCTAACCTGGGACTAATGCACTGACTGACACAACCTGAGCCCGAACCTCCTGACCAACACCCAGGCAGCTGACCGCACACTGAGCATATCAGACCCGCCATGGCCTTAGGTCGTCATCTCTTCCCAACTTCGGTTTTTCAGGCTTCAGAACCTAGACCTTATCTCCAACCACTGCCCAGGGTTGAAAATGATGCAGATATCAGAACACATTCCCCATGGCCAGAGACCTTGTGTTTGGCAGGTTGTCCAAAGTCCAGTGTAGTTGAAACCAGTGTGGCCCATGAGGCCCCGCCCATGCTCGCGGGCCACATTGGTCACAAACACACATTGTGACCCTCAGCATGAGCCCAGTCCTCAAGTAAGGCCTCTCAGTGGCTGGATGAAGAGACAGCATATTGGGCCTGCCATGCACCTAGGCCCCAATTTTTAACCATAGTTTGGGTTGTCCCTTCACTCTTCCCCAGGGCTCTGCTTTGGAATTCCTATTTTGTTCGGACACCTGAGGTAATAAACCTGAAAGGAGACCTCCCATCCGACAATTGAAGAAAAACTATTGGGACCGGGCCAAATCCACAGAGAGGAAGATTCGTCCATATTCCATGAGGCCTCCCCGCATTCTACAGCCATTGTTGATACAAAATCCAGAGACAAAAGCCTGAGCAAGTGCCTCAGACTCGCTCTTTCTTCATGTCCTGAGGGGTACTTCTCATGGTTTGTAGATTGGGCCTCCCATACCTACGTCCCAAAACCTTAGCTGAGTTTGTGTTTTCAGACTTCTGTCCTCAAAGTCCTGGGCCGCACACCCTCCAGGCTGGGGCCCCAGGAGCCACACATTAGGACTGTGCCTACCCAATCCATGGGATTTCTGCCCATTCCATTGTCCAAATTCTCACCAATTAAGAAAACTCTCCAAAGTCCCCGAGGCCATCCCAATAGTGTAGGTCTCCAGGGACAGCAAGGGCGGTGTGACACCAGGTGAGCATCTCCCTCCACTCATTCCATAGATGGATATCACCAGAGAAGAAGATTGAACCAGACAGGACCCTAGGCCATAATCGGATCCATTGTTTTGGTTTACAGGCATGTCTCCTCAAAAGCCTGGATTCCAATACCAGCATAGGGGGTTTCCTGAGGCACCCCTCAGAACAAATCTCATCTCCACAAGGAAACTTGTGCTTGGGAGGTATGTCAAAAGCTTAGGAGAATACTTCAGGGTCCCGGTGCCAACGCCCCATTCCAAGGCCCTCATGGACACAAACACACAATGGGCCCGACCCTAAAAGTCCATTTCAACTGAGCCACGCCGGTTGCTCCCGCAGAGCTATCCGATCTCAACTGTCTTGTTGCTAGGAGACATTTGGAATGCGAGGCCCGCTTCCCAGGCATCCACCCCTAATGGTGCTCTGGAGTCCTTCCATATGGGATATCCTGGAGCTGCCCAACAGGTCTCAATTGTCCCTCAGAAGGAATCCTTGAAGGGGGCATCCCACAACTCCCAACGTGGGAAAACCTCCATGGCCTTGAGATTCTGCTCCGTTCATGAAGGGGCAGTCATGCACAGAAACTCCAACCCGAGCCAACGTCTGATCCTCGCCGTGACTTCAGAAGCATGAGATATTCGTTCAGATCTGCAGGGGGTACCAGCCGTGCCCTCGGCCTGAAGCCCAAGTCTGGCTTCTGTTCTCAGACTTGTCCTCACACTCCTGGTCCAGAATCTGTCATGTTTGGCAATACCGGACCCACAATGCAGCACTCTGCCTGCCTCTAGAAAAAATATATTGCCTAATGAGTAGCCCAGGCACCTCAAATGAGGATAAACCTACACGGCTCTCGACTGTACCTGAATTATATAGTCTAACCTGGGTACTAATTCACTGTCTGACACAACCTGAACCCGAACCTCCGGACCAACACCCAGGCAGCTGACCGCACACTGAGCACATCAGACCCGCCATGGCCTTAGGTCGTCATCTCTTCCCAACTGCGGTTTTCAGGATTCAGAACGTAGACCTTATCTCCAAACACTGCCCAGGGTTGCAAATGATGCAGAAATCAGCGCTCCTTCCCCATGGCAAGAGACCTTGTGATTGGCATGTTATCCAAAGTTCAGTGTAGTTGAAACCAGTGTGGCCCATGAGGCCCCGCCCATGGTCGCGGGCCACATTGGTCACAAACACACATGCTGACCCTCAGCCTGTGCCCAGTCTTTAAGTAAGGCCACTCAGTGGCTGGATGAAGAGACAGCATATTGGGTCTGCCATGCCCCTAGGCCCCAATTTATAACCATCGTTTGGGTTGTCCCTTCACTCTTCCCCAGGGCTCTGCTTTGGAATTCCTCTTTGGTTGGGACACCTGAGGTAACAAACCTGAGAGGAGACCTCCCATCCCACAGATTGACGGAAAGAAATTGGGACCGGGCCAAATCCACAGAGAGGAAGATTCGTCCATGGCCCATGAGGCCTCCCCACGTTCCACGCCCATCTTTGATACAAAATCCAGAGACAAAAGCCTGAGCAATCGTCTCAGACTCGCTCTTTCTTCATATCCTGAAGAGTCCTTCTCATGGTTTGTAGATTGGCCCTGCCATACCTACGTTCCCAACCTAAGCTGAGTTTGTGTTTTCAGACTTCTGTCCTCAGATTCCTGGGCCACACACCCTACAGGCTGGGGCCCCTGGAGCCACACATTAGGACTGTGCCTACCCAATCCATGGGCATTCTGCCCATTCCATTATCCAAAATCGTACAAATTAGGAGAACTCTCCAAAGTCCCCGAGGCCATCCCAATAGTGTAGGTCTCCGGGGACAAACAAGGTAGGTCTGACACCAGCTGAGCATCTACCTCCACTCATATCATAAATGGATGTCCCCAGAGAAGAAGATGGAACCAGACAGGACCCTAGGCCATATTCGGATCCATTGCTTTGGTTTACAGACATGTCTCCTTAAAAGCCTGGATTCCAAGACCAGCATAGGGGGTTTCCTGAGGCACCCATCAGAACAAATCTCGTTTCCACAAGGATACTTGTGTATGGGACCTATGTCAAAAGCTTAGGAGAATACTTCAGGGTCCCGGTGTCACCGCCCCATTCCAAGGCCCTCATGGACAAATAAACACACATTAGGCCCCAACCTCGGGAAAGTCCATTTCAACACAGCCGCCCCGATTGCTCCCGCAGAGCCATCAAAACTCAACTGTCTTGTTGCTAGGAGAAAATTGGAATGCGAGGCGGGATTCTTTGGCATCGATCCTCGAACGGTGCTCTGGAGTCATTCCATATGGGATGTCCTGGAGCTGACCAACAGGTCTCAATTGTCCCGCAGAAGGAATCCTTGAAGGGGGCATTCCACAACTCCCAACGTGGGAAAACCTCCATGGCCTTGAGATTCCGCTCCGTTCATGAAGGGGCAGTCATGCACAGAAACTCCAACCCGAGCCAACGTCTGATCCTCGCCGTGACTTCAGATGCATGAAATATTGGTTCAGATCTGCAGGAGGTACCTGCCGTGCCCTCGGCCTGAAGCCCAAGTCTAGCTTGTGTTCTCAGACTTCTGTCCTCACACTCCTGGCCCAGAAGCCCTCAAGTTTGGCAATTCTGGAACCAAAGTGCAGCACTCTGCCTGCCCTCTAGAAAAAATATCTTGCCTATTGAGCTCCCCAGGCACCTCAAATGAGGATAAACCTATACGGCACTCGACTGTACCCAAATCATATAGTCTAACCTGGGACTAATGCACTGACTGACACAACCTGAGCCCGAACCTCCTGACCAACACCCAGGCAGCTGACCGCACACTGAGCATATCAGACCCGCCATGGCCTTAGGTCGTCATCTCTTCCCAACTTCGGTTTTTCAGGCTTCAGAACCTAGACCTTATCTCCAACCACTGCCCAGGGTTGAAAATGATGCAGATATCAGAACACATTCCCCATGGCCAGAGACCTTGTGTTTGGCAGGTTGTCCAAAGTCCAGTGTAGTTGAAACCAGTGTGGCCCATGAGGCCCCGCACATGCTCGCAGGCCACATTGGTCACAAACACACATTGTGACCCTCAGCATGAGCCCAGTCCTCAAGTAAGGCCTCTCAGTGGCTGGATGAAGAGACAGCATATTGGGCCTGCCATGCACCTAGGCCCCAATTTTTAACCATAGTTTGGGTTGTCCCTTCACTCTTCCCCAGGGCTCTGCTTTGGAATTCCTATTTTGTTCGGACACCTGAGGTAATAAACCTGAAAGGAGACCTCCCATCCGACAATTGAAGAAAAACTATTGGGACCGGGCCAAATCCACAGAGAGGAAGATTCGTCCATATCCCATGAGGCCTCCCCACATTCTACAGCCATTGTTGATACAAAATCCAGAGACAAAAGCCTGAGCAAGTGCCTCAGACTCGCTCTTTCTTCATATCCTGAGGGGTACTTCTCATGGTTTGTAGATTGGGCCTCCCATACCTACGTCCCAAAACCTTAGCTGAGTTTGTGTTTTCAGACTTCTGTCCTCAAAGTCCTGGGCCGCACACCCTCCAGGCTGGGGCCCCTGGAGCCACACATTAGGACTGTGCCTACCCAATCCATGGGAATTCTGCCCATTCCATTGTCCAAAATCTCACCAATTAAGAAAACTCTCCAAATTCCCCGAGGCCATCCCAATAGTGTAGGTCTCCAGGGACAAACAAGGGCGGTGTGACACCAGGTGAGCATCTCCCTCCACTCATTCCATAGATGGATATCACCAGAGAAGAAGATTGAACCAGACAGGACCCTAGGCCATAATCGGATCCATTGTTTTGGTTTACAGGCATGTCTCCTCAAAAGCCTGTATTCCAATACCAGCATAGGGGGTTTCCTGAGGCACCCCTCAGAACAAATCTCATCTCCACAAGGAAACTTGTGCATGGGAGGTATGTCAAAAGCTTAGGAGAATACTTCAGGGTCCCGGTGCCAACGCCCCATTCCAAGGCCCTCATGGACACAAACACACAATGGGCCCGACCCTAAAAGTCCATTTCAACTCAGCCACGCCGGTTGCTCCCACAGAGCTATCCGATCTCAACTGTCTTGTTGCTAGGAGACATTTGGAATGCGAGGCCCGCTTCCCAGGCATCCACCCCGAACGGTGCTCTGGTATCCTTCCATATGGGATATCCTGGAGCTGCCCAACAGGTCTCAATTGTCCCGCAGAAGGAATCCTTGAAGGGGGCATCCCACAACTCCCAACGTGGGAAAACCTCCATGGCCTTGAGATTCCGCTCCGTTCTTGAAGGGGCAGTCATGCACAGAAACTCCAACCCGAGCCAACGTCTGATCCTCGCCGTGACTTCAGAAGCATGAGATATTCGTTCAGATCTGCAGGGGGTACCAGCCGTGCCCTCGGCCTGAAGCCCAAGTCTAGCTTCTGTTCTCAGACTTGTCCTCACACTCCTGGTCCAGAATCTGTCATGTTTGGCAATACCGGACCCACAATGCAGCACTCTGCCTGCCTCTAGAAAAAATATATTGCCTAATGAGTAGCCCAGGCACCTCAAATGAGGATAAACCTACACGGCTCTCGACTGTACCTGAATTATATAGTCTAACCTGGGTACTAATTCACTGTCTGACACAACCTGAACCCGAACCTCCGGACCAACACCCAGGCAGCTGACCGCACACTGAGCACATCAGACCCGCCATGGCCTTAGGTCGTCATCTCTTCCCAACTGCGGTTTTCAGGCTTCAGAACGTAGACCTTATCTCCAAACACTGCCCAGGGTTGCAAATGATGCAGAAATCAGCGCTCCTTCCCCATGGCAAGAGACCTTGTGATTGGCATGTTATCCAAAGTTCAGTGTAGTTGAAACCAGTGTGGCCCATGAGGCCCCGCCCATGCTCGCGGGCCAAATTGGTCACAAACACACATGCTGACCCTCAGCCTGTGCCCAGTCTTTAAGTAAGGCCACTCAGTGGCTGGATGAAGAGACAGCATATTGGGTCTGCCATGCCCCTAGGCCCCAATTTATAACCATCGTTTGGGTTGTCCCTTCACTCTTCCCCAGGGCTCTGCTTTGGAATTCCTCTTTGGTTGGGACACCTGAGGTAACAAACCTGAGAGGAGACCTCCCATCCCACAGATTGACGGAAAGAAATTGGGACCGGGCCAAATCCACAGAGAGGAAGATTCGTCCATGGCCCATGAGGCCTCCCCACGTTCCACGCCCATCTTTGATACAAAATCCAGAGACAAAAGCCTGAGCAAGCGCCTCAGACTCGCTCTTTCTTCATATCCTGAAGAGTGCTTCTCATGGTTTGTAGATTGGCCCTGCCATACCTACGTTCCCAACCTAAGCTGAGTTTGTGTTTTCAGACTTCTGTCCTCAGATTCCTGGGACACACACCCTACAGGCTGGGGCCCCTGGAGCCACACATTAGGACTGTGCCTACCCAATCCATGGGAATTCTGCCCATTCCATTATCCAAAATCGTACAAATTAGGAGAACTCTCCAAAGTCCCCGAGGCCATCCCAATAGTGTAGGTCTCCGGGGACAAACAAGGTCGGTCTGACACCAGCTGAGCATCTACCTCCACTCATATCATAAATGGATGTCCCCAGAGAAGAAGATGGAACCAGACAGGACCCTAGGCCATATTCGGATCCATTGCTTTGGTTTACAGACATGTCTCCTTAAAAGCCTGGATTCCAAGACCAGCATAGGGGGTTTCCTGAGGCACCCATCAGAACAAATCTCGTTTCCACAAGGATACTTGTGTATGGGACCTATGTCAAAAGCTTAGGAGAATACTTCAGGGTCCCGGTGTCACCGCCCCATTCCAAGGCCCTCATGGACAAATAAACACACATTAGGCCCCAACCTCGGGAAAGTCCATTTCAACACAGCCGCCCCGATTGCTCCCGCAGACCCATCAAAATTCAACTGTCTTGTTGCTAGGAGAAAATTGGAATGCGAGGCGGGATTCTTTGGCATCGATCCTCGAACGGTGCTCTGGAGTCATTCCATATGGGATGTCCTGGAGCTGACCAACAGGTCTCAATTGTCCCGCAGAAGGAATCCTTGAAGGGGGCATTCCACAACTCCCAACGTGGGAAAACCTCCATGGCCTTGAGATTCCGCTCCGTTCATGAAGGGGCAGTCATGCACAGAAACTCCAACCCGAGCCAACGTCTGATCCTCGCCGTGACTTCAGATGCATGAAATATTGGTTCAGATCTGCAGGAGGTACCTGCCGTGCCCTCGGCCTGAAGCCCAAGTCTAGCTTGTGTTCTCAGACTTCTGTCCTCACACTCCTGGCCCAGAAGCCCTCAAGTTTGGCAATTCTGGAACCAAAGTGCAGCACTCTGCCTGCCCTCTAGAAAAAATATCTTGCCTATTGAGCTCCCCAGGCACCTCAAATGAGGATAAACCTATACGGCACTCGACTGTACCCAAATCATATAGTCTAACCTGGGACTAATGCACTGACTGACACAACCTGAGCCCGAACCTCCTGACCAACACCCAGGCAGCTGACCGCACACTGAGCATATCAGACCCGCCATGGCCTTAGGTCGTCATCTCTTCCCAACTTCGGTTTTTCAGGCTTCAGAACCTAGACCTTATCTCCAACCACTGCCCAGGGTTGAAAATGATGCAGATATCAGAACACATTCCCCATGGCCAGAGACCTTGTATTTGGCAGGTTGTCCAAAGTCCAGTGTAGTTGAAACCAGTGTGGCCCATGAGGCCCCGCCCATGCTCGCGGGCCACATTGGTCACAAACACACATTGTGACCCTCAGCATGAGCCCAGTCCTCAAGTAAGGCCTCTCAGTGGCTGGATGAAGAGACAGCATATTGGGCCTGCCATGCACCTAGGCCCCAATTTTTAACCATAGTTTGGGTTGTCCCTTCACTCTTCTCCAGGGCTCTGCTTTGGAATTCCTATTTTGTTCGGACACCTGAGGTAATAAACCTGAAAGGAAACCTCCCATCCGACAATTGAAGAAAAACTATTGGGACCGGGCCAAATCCACAGAGAGGAAGATTCGTCCATATCCCATGAGGCCTCCCCACATTCTACAGCCATTGTTGATACAAAATCCAGAGACAAAAGCCTGAGCAAGTGCCTCAGACTCGCTCTTTCTTCATATCCTGAGGGGTACTTCTCATGGTTTGTAGATTGGGCCTCCCATACCTACGTCCCAAAACCTTAGCTGAGTTTGTGTTTTCAGACTTCTGTCCTCAAAGTCCTGGGCCGCACACCCTCCAGGCTGGGGCCCCTGGAGCCACACATTAGGACTGTGCCTACCCAATCCATGGGATTTCTGCCCATTCCATTGTCCAAATTCTCACCAATTAAGAAAACTCTCCAAAGTCCCCGAGGCCATCCCAATAGTGTAGGTCTCCAGGGACAGCAAGGGCGGTGTGACACCAGGTGAGCATCTCCCTCCACTCATTCCATAGATGGATATCACCAGAGAAGAAGATTGAACCAGACAGGACCCTAGGCCATAATCGGATCCATTGTTTTGGTTTACAGGCATGTCTCCTCAAAAGCCTGGATTCCAATACCAGCATAGGGGGTTTCCTGAGGCACCCCTCAGAACAAATCTCATCTCCACAAGGAAACTTGTGCTTGGGAGGTATGTCAAAAGCTTAGGAGAATACTTCAGGGTCCCGGTGCCAACGCCCCATTCCAAGGCCCTCATGGACACAAACACACAATGGGCCCGACCCTAAAAGTCCATTTCAACTCAGCCACGCCGGTTGCTCCCGCAGAGCTATCCGATCTCAACTGTCTTGTTGCTAGGAGACATTTGGAATGCGAGGCCCGCTTCCCAGGCATCCACCCCTAATGGTGCTCTGGAGTCCTTCCATATGGGATATCCTGGAGCTGCCCAACAGGTCTCAATTGTCCCTCAGAAGGAATCCTTGAAGGGGGCATCCCACAACTCCCAACGTGGGAAAACCTCCATGGCCTTGAGATTCCGCTCCGTTCATGAAGGGGCAGTCATGCACAGAAACTCCAACCCGAGCCAACGTCTGATCCTCGCCGTGACTTCAGAAGCAAGAGATATTCGTTCAGATCTGCAGGGTGTACCAGCCGTGCCCTCGGCCTGAAGCCCAAGTCTAGCTTCTGTTCTCAGACTTGTCCTCACACTCCTGGTCCAGAATCTGTCATGTTTGGCAATACCGGACCCACAATGCAGCACTCTGCCTGCCTCTAGAAAAATATATTGCCTAATGAGTAGCCCAGGCACCTCAAATGAGGATAAACCTACACGGCTCTCGACTGTACCTGAATTATATAGTCTAACCTGGGTACTGATTCACTGTCTGACACAACCTGAACCCGAACCTCCGGACCAACACCCAGGCAGCTGACCGCACACTGAGCACATCAGACCCGCCATGGCCTTAGGTCGTCATCTCTTCCCAACTGCGGTTTTCAGGATTCAGAACGTAGACCTTATCTCCAAACACTGCCCAGGGTTGCAAATGATGCAGAAATCAGCGCTCCTTCCCCATGGCAAGAGACCTTGTGATTGGCATGTTATCCAAAGTTCAGTGTAGTTGAAACCAGTGTGGCCCATGAGGCCCCGCCCATGGTCGCGGGCCACATTGGTCACAAACACACATGCTGACCCTCAGCCTGTGCCCAGTCTTTAAGTAAGGCCACTCAGTGGCTGGATGAAGAGACAGCATATTGGGTCTGCCATGCCCCTAGGCCCCAATTTATAACCATCGTTTGGGTTGTCCCTTCACTCTTCCCCAGGGCTCTGCTTTGGAATTCCTCTTTGGTTGGGACACCTGAGGTAACAAACCTGAGAGGAGACCTCCCATCCCACAGATTGACGGAAAGAAATTGGGACCGGGCCAAATCCACAGAGAGGAAGATTCGTCCATGGCCCATGAGGCCTCCCCACGTTCCACGCCCATCTTTGATACAAAATCCAGAGACAAAAGCCTGAGCAATCGCCTCAGACTCGCTCTTTCTTCATATCCTGAAGAGTCCTTCTCATGGTTTGTAGATTGGCCCTGCCATACCTACGTTCCCAACCTAAGCTGAGTTTGTGTTTTCAGACTTCTGTCCTCAGATTCCTGGGCCACACACCCTACAGGCTGGGGCCCCTGGAGCCACACATTAGGACTGTGCCTACCCAATCCATGGGCATTCTGCCCATTCCATTATCCAAAATCGTACAAATTAGGAGAACTCTCCAAAGTCCCCGAGGCCATCCCAATAGTGTAGGTCTCCGGGGACAAACAAGGTCGGTCTGACACCAGCTGAGCATCTACCTCCACTCATATCATAAATGGATGTCCCCAGAGAAGAAGATGGAACCAGACAGGACCCTAGGCCATATTCGGATCCATTGCTTTGGTTTACAGACATGTCTCCTTAAAAGCCTGGATTCCAAGACCAGCATAGGGGGTTTCCTGAGGCACCCATCAGAACAAATCTCGTTTCCACAAGGATACTTGTGTATGGGACCTATGTCAAAAGCTTAGGAGAATACTTCAGGGTCCCGGTGTCACCGCCCCATTCCAAGGCCCTCATGGACAAATAAACACACATTAGGCCCCAACCTCGGGAAAGTCCATTTCAACACAGCCGCCCCGATTGCTCCCGCAGACCCATCAAAACTCAACTGTCTTGTTGCTAGGAGAAAATTGGAATGCGAGGCGGGATTCTTTGGCATCGATCCTCGAACGGTGCTCTGGAGTCATTCCATATGGGATGTCCTGGAGCTGACCAACAGGTCTCAATTGTCCCGCAGAAGGAATCCTTGAAGGGGGCATTCCACAACTCCCAACGTGGGAAAACCTCCATGGCCTTGAGATTCCGCTCCGTTCATGAAGGGGCAGTCATGCACAGAAACTCCAACCCGAGCCAACGTCTGATCCTCGCCGTGACTTCAGATGCATGAAATATTGGTTCAGATCTGCAGGAGGTACCTGCCGTGCCCTCGGCCTGAAGCCCAAGTCTAGCTTGTGTTCTCAGACTTCTGTCCTCACACTCCTGGCCCAGAAGCCCTCAAGTTTGGCAATTCTGGAACCAAAGTGCAGCACTCTGCCTGCCCTCTAGAAAAAATATCTTGCCTATTGAGCTCCCCAGGCACCTCAAATGAGGATAAACCTATACGGCACTCGACTGTACCCAAATCATATAGTCTAACCTGGGACTAATGCACTGACTTACACAACCTGAGCCCGAACCTCCTGACCAACACCCAGGCAGCTGACCGCACACTGAGCATATCAGACCCGCCATGGCCTTAGGTCATCATCTCTTCCCAACTTCGGTTTTTCAGGCTTCAGAACCTAGACCTTATCTCCAACCACTGCCCAGGGTTGAAAATGATGCAGATATCAGAACACATTCCCCATGGCCAGAGACCTTGTGTTTGGCAGGTTGTCCAAAGTCCAGTGTAGTTGAAACCAGTGTGGCCCATGAGGCCCCGCTCATGCTCGCAGGCCACATTGGTCACAAACACACATTGTGACCCTCAGCATGAGCCCAGTCCTCAAGTAAGGCCTCTCAGTGGCTGGATGAAGAGACAGCATATTGGGCCTGCCATGCACCTAGGCCCCAATTTTTAACCATAGTTTGGGTTGTCCCTTCACTCTTCCCCAGGGCTCTGCTTTGGAATTCCTATTTTGTTCGGACACCTGAGGTAATAAACCTGAAAGGAGACCTCCCATCCGACAATTGAAGAAAAACTATTGGGACCGGGCCAAATCCACAGAGAGGAAGATTCGTCCATATCCCATGAGGCCTCCCCACATTCTACAGCCATTGTTGATACAAAATCCAGAGACAAAAGCCTGAGCAAGTGCCTCAGACTCGCTCTTTCCTCATATCCTGAGGGGTACTTCTCATGGTTTGTAGATTGGGCCTCCCATACCTACGTCCCAAAACCTTAGCTGAGTTTGTGTTTTCAGACTTCTGTCCTCAAAGTCCTGGGCCGCACACCCTCCAGGCTGGGGCCCCTGGAGCCACACATTAGGACTGTGCCTACCCAATCCATGGGAATTCTGCCCATTCCATTGTCCAAAATCTCACCAATTAAGAAAACTCTCCAATGTCCCCGAGGCCATCCCAATAGTGTAGGTCTCCAGGGACAAACAAGGGCGGTGTGACACCAGGTGAGCATCTCCCTCCACTCATTCCATAGATGGATATCACCAGAGAAGAAGATTGAACCAGACAGGACCCTAGGCCATAATCGGATCCATTGTTTTGGTTTACAGGCATGTCTCCTCAAAAGCCTGTATTCCAATACCAGCATAGGGGGTTTCCTGAGGCACCCCTCAGAACAAATCTCATCTCCACAAGGAAACTTGTGCATGGGAGGTATGTCAAAAGCTTAGGAGAATACTTCAGGGTCCCGGTGCCAACGCCCCATTCCAAGGCCCTCATGGACACAAACACACAATGGGCCCGACCCTAAAAGTCCATTTCAACTCAGCCACGCCGGTTGCTCCCGCAGAGCTATCCGATCTCAACTGTCTTGTTGCTAGGAGACATTTGGAATGCGAGGCCCGCTTCCCAGGCATCCACCCCGAACGGTGCTCTGGTATCCTTCCATATGGGATATCCTGGAGCTGCCCAACAGGTCTCAATTGTCCCGCAGAAGGAATCCTTGAAGGGGGCATCCCACAACTCCCAACGTGGGAAAACCTCCATGGCCTTGAGATTCCGCTCCGTTTTTGAAGGGGCAGTCATGCACAGAAACTCCAACCCGAGCCAACGTCTGATCCTCGCCGTGACTTCAGAAGCATGAGATATTCGTTCAGATCTGCAGGGGGTACCAGCCGTGCCCTCGGCCTGAAGCCCAAGTCTAGCTTCTGTTCTCAGACTTGTCCTCACACTCCTGGTCCAGAATCTGTCATGTTTGGCAATACCGGACCCACAATGCAGCACTCTGCCTGCCTCTAGAAAAAATATATTGCCTAATGAGTAGCCCAGGCACCTCAAATGAGGATAAAGCTACACGGCTCTCGACTGTACCTGAATTATATAGTCTAACCTGGGTACTAATATACTGTCTGACACAACCTGAACCCGAACCTCCGGACCAACACCCAGGCAGCTGACCGCACACTGAGCACATCAGACCCGCCATGGCCTTAGGTCGTCATCTCTTCCCAACTGCGGTTTTCAGGCTTCAGAACGTAGACCTTATCTCCAAACACTGCCCAGGGTTGCAAATGATGCAGAAATCAGCGCTCCTTCCCCATGGCAAGAGACCTTGTGATTGGCATGTTATCCAAAGTTCAGTGTAGTTGAAACCAGTGTGGCCCATGAGGCCCCGCCCATGCTCGCGGGCCACATTGGTCACAAACACACATTGTGACCCTCAGCATGAGCCCAGTCCTCAAGTAAGGCCTCTCAGTGGCTGGATGAAGAGACAGCATATTGGGCCTGCCATGCACCTAGGCCCCAATTTTTAACCATAGTTTGGGTTGTCCCTTCACTCTTCCCCAGGGCTCTGCTTTGGAATTCCTATTTTGTTCGGACACCTGAGGAAATAAACCTGAAAGGAGACCTCCCATCCGACAATTGAAGAAAAACTATTGGTACCGGGCCAAATCCACAGAGAGGAAGATTCGTCCATATCCCATGAGGCCTCCCCACATTCTACAGCCATTGTTGATACAAAATCCAGAGACAAAAGCCTGAGCAAGTGCCTCAGACTCGCTCTTTCTTCATATCCTGAGGGGTACTTCTCATGGTTTGTAGATTCGGCCTCCCATACCTACGTCCCAAAACCTTAGCTGAGTTTGTGTTTTCAGACTTCTGTCCTCAAAGTCCTGGGCCGCACACCCTCCAGGCTGGGGCCCCAGGAGCCACACATTAGGACTGTGCCTACCCAATCCATGGGATTTCTGCCAATTCCATTGTCCAAATTCTCACCAATTAAGAAAACTCTCCAAAGTCCCCGAGGCCATCCCAATAGTGTAGGTCTCCAGGGACAGCAAGGGCGGTGTGACACCAGGTGAGCATCTCCCTCCACTCATTCCATAGATGGATATCACCAGAGAAGAAGATTGAACCAGACAGGACCCTAGGCCATAATCGGATCCATTGTTTTGGTTTACAGGCATGTCTCCTCAAAAGCCTGGATTCCAATACCAGCATAGGGGGTTTCCTGAGGCACCCCTCAGAACAAATCTCATCTCCACAAGGAAACTTGTGCATGGGAGGTATGTCAAAAGCTTAGGAGAATACTTCAGGGTCCCGGTGCCAACGCCCCATTCCAAGGCCCTCATGGACACAAACACACAATGGGCCCGACCCTAAAAGTCCATTTCAACTCAGCCACGCCGGTTGCTCCCGCAGAGCTATCCAATCTCAACTGTCTTGTTGCTAGGAGACATTTGGAATGCGAGGTCCGCTTCCCAGGCATCCACCCCTAATGGTGCTCTGGAGTCCTTCCATATGGGATATCCTGGAGCTGCCCAACAGGTCTCAATTGTCCCGCAGAAGGAATCCTTGAAGGGGGCATCCCACAACTCCCAACGTGGGAAAACCTCCATGGCCTTGAGATTCCGCTCCGTTCATGAAGGGGCAGTCATGCACAGAAACTCCAACCCGAGCCAACGTCTGATCCTCGCCGTGACTTCAGAAGCATGAGATATTCGTTCAGATCTGCAGGGGGTACCAGCCGTGCCCTCGGCCTGAAGCCCAAGTCTAGCTTCTGTTCTCAGACTTGTCCTCACACTCCTGGTCCAGAATCCCTCAAGTTTGGCAATACCGGACCCACAATGCAGCACTCTGCCTGCCTCTAGAAAAAATATATTGCCTAATGAGTAGCCCAGGCACCTCAAATGAGGATAAACCTACACGGCTCTCGACTGTACCTGAATTATATAGTCTAACCTGGGTACTAATTCACTGTCTGACACAACCTGAACCCGAACCTCCGGACCAACACCCAGGAAGCTGACCGCACACTGAGCACATCAGACCCGCCATGGCCTTAGGTCGTCATCTCTTCCCAACTGCGGTTTTCAGGATTCAGAACGTAGACCTTATCTCCAAACACTGCCCAGGGTTGCAAATGATGCAGAAATCAGCGCTCCTTCCCCATGGCAAGAGACCTTGTGATTGGCATGTTATCCAAAGTTCAGTGTAGTTGAAACCAGTGTGGCCCATGAGGCCCCGCCCATGCTCGCGGGCCACATTGGTCACAAACACACATGGTGACCCTCAGCCTGTGCCCAGTCTTTAAGTAAGGCCACTCAGTGGCTGGATGAAGAGACAGCATATTGGGTCTGCCATGCCCCTAGGCCCCAATTTATAACCATCGTTTGGGTTGTCCCTTCACTCTTCCCCAGGGCTCTGCTTTGGAATTCCTCTTTGGTTGGGACACCTGAGGTAACAAACCTGAGAGGAGACCTCCCATCCCACAGATTGACGGAAAGAAATTGGGACCGGGCCAAATCCACAGAGAGGAAGATTCGTCCATGGCCCATGAGGCCTCCCCACGTTCCACGCCCATCTTTGATACAAAATCCAGAGACAAAAGCCTGAGCAAGCGCCTCAGACTCGCTCTTTCTTCATATCCTGAAGAGTCCTTCTCATGGTTTGTAGATTGGCCCTGCCATACCTACGTTCCCAACCTAAGCTGAGTTTGTGTTTTCAGACTTCTGTCCTCAGATTCCTGGGCCACACACCCTACAGGCTGGGGCCCCTGGAGCCACACATTAGGACTGTGCCTACCCAATCCATGGGCATTCTGCCCATTCCATTATCCAAAATCGTACAAATTAGGAGAACTCTCCAAAGTCCCCGAGGCCATCCCAATAGTGTAGGTCTCCGGGGACAAACAAGGTCGGTCTGACACCAGCTGAGCATCTACCTCCACTCATATCATAAATGGATGTCCCCAGAGAAGAAGATGGAACCAGACAGGACCCTAGGCCATATTCGGATCCATTGCTTTGGTTTACAGACATGTCTCCTTAAAAGCCTGGATTCCAAGACCAGCATAGGGGGTTTCCTGAGGCACCCATCAGAACAAATCTCGTTTCCACAAGGATACTTGTGTATGGGACCTATGTCAAAAGCTTAGGAGAATACTTCAGGGTCCCGGTGTCACCGCCCCATTCCAAGGCCCTCATGGACAAATAAACACACATTAGGCCCCAACCTCTGGAAAGTCCATTTCAACACAGCCGCCCCGATTGCTCCCGCAGACCCATCAAAACTCAACTGTCTTGTTGCTAGGAGAAAATTGGAATGCGAGGCGGGATTCTTTGGCATCGATCCTCGAACGGTGCTCTGGAGTCATTCCATATGGGATGTCCTGGAGCTGACCAACAGGTCTCAATTGTCCCGCAGAAGGAATCCTTGAAGGGGGCATTCCACAACTCCCAACGTGGGAAAACCTCCATGGCCTTGAGATTCCGCTCCGTTCATGAAGGGGCAGTCATGCACAGAAACTCCAACCCGAGCCAACGTCTGATCCTCGCCGTGACTTCAGATGCATGAAATATTGGTTCAGATCTGCAGGAGGTACCTGCCGTGCCCTCGGCCTGAAGCCCAAGTCTAGCTTGTGTTCTCAGACTTCTGTCCTCACACTCCTGGCCCAGAAGCCCTCAAGTTTGGCAATTCTGGAACCAAAGTGCAGCACTCTGCCTGCCCTCTAGAAAAAATATCTTGCCTATTGAGCTCCCCAGGCACCTCAAATGAGGATAAACCTATACGGCACTCGACTGTACCCAAATCATATAGTCTAACCTGGGACTAATGCACTGACTGACACAACCTGAGCCCGAACCTCCTGACCAACACCCAGGCAGCTGACCGCACACTGAGCATATCAGACCCGCCATGGCCTTAGGTCGTCATCTCTTCCCAACTTCGGTTTTTCAGGCTTCAGAACCTAGACCTTATCTCCAACCACTGCCCAGGGTTGAAAATGATGCAGATATCAGAACACATTCCCCATGGCCAGAGACCTTGTGTTTGGCAGGTTGTCCAAAGTCCAGTGTAGTTGAAACCAGTGTGGCCCATGAGGCCCCGCCCATGCTCGCAGGCCACATTGGTCACAAACACACATTGTGACCCTCAGCATGAGCCCAGTCCTCAAGTAAGGCCTCTCAGTGGCTGGATGAAGAGACAGCATATTGGGCCTGCCATGCACCTAGGCCCCAATTTTTAACCATAGTTTGGGTTGTCCCTTCACTCATCCCCAGGGCTCTGCTTTGGAATTCCTATTTTGTTCGGACACCTGAGGTAATAAACCTGAAAGGAGACCTCCCATCCGACAATTGAAGAAAAACTATTGGGACCGGGCCAAATCCACAGAGAGGAAGATTCGTCCATATCCCATGAGGCCTCCCCACATTCTACAGCCATTGTTGATACAAAATCCAGAGACAAAAGCCTGAGCAAGTGCCTCAGACTCGCTCTTTCTTTATATCCTGAGGGGTACTTCTCATGGTTTGTAGATTGGGCCTCCCATACCTACGTCCCAAAACCTTAGCTGAGTTTGTGTTTTCAGACTTCTGTCCTCAAAGTCCTGGGCCGCACACCCTCCAGGCTGGGGCCCCTGGAGCCACACATTAGGACTGTGCCTACCCAATCCATGGGAATACTGCCCATTCCATTGTCCAAAATCTCACCAATTAAGAAAACTCTCCAAAGTCCCCGAGGCCATCCCAATAGTGTAGGTCTCCAGGGACAAACAAGGGCGGTGTGACACCAGGGGAGCATCTCCCTCCACTCATTCCATAGATGGATATCACCAGAGAAGAAGATTGAACCAGACAGGACCCTAGGCCATAATCGGATCCATTGTTTTGGTTTACAGGCATGTCTCCTCAAAAGCCTGTATTCCAATACAAGCATAGGGGGTTTCCTGAGGCACCCCTCAGAACAAATCTCATCTCCACAAGGAAACTTGTGCATGGGAGGTATGTCAAAAGCTTAGGAGAATACTTCAGGGTCCCGGTGCCAACGCCCCATTCCAAGGCCCTCATGGACACAAACACACAATGGGCCCGACCCTAAAAGTCCATTTCAACTCAGCCACGCCGGTTGCTCCCGCAGAGCTATCCGATCTCAACTGTCTTGTTGCTAGGAGACATTTGGAATGCGAGGCCCGCTTCCCAGGCATCCACCCCGAACGGTGCTCTGGTATCCTTCCATATGGGATATCCTGGAGCTGCCCAACAGGTCTCAATTGTCCCGCAGAAGGAATCCTGGAAGGGGGCATCCCACAACTCCCAACGTGGGAAAACCTCCATGGCCTTGAGATTCCGCTCCGTTCTTGAAGGGGCAGTCATGCACAGAAACTCCAACCCGAGCCAACGTCTGATCCTCGCCGTGACTTCAGAAGCATGAGATATTCGTTCAGATCTGCAGGGGGTACCAGCCGTGCCCTCGGCCTGAAGCCCAAGTCTAGCTTCTGTTCTCAGACTTGTCCTCACACTCCTGGTCCAGAATCCCTCATGTTTGGCAATACCGGACCCACAATGCAGCACTCTGCCTGCCTCTAGAAAAAATATATTGCCTAATGAGTAGCCCAGGCACCTCAAATGAGGATAAACCTACACGGCTCTCGACTGTACCTGAATTATATAGTCTAACCTGGGTACTGATTCACTGTCTGACACAACCTGAACCCGAACCTCCGGACCAACACCCAGGCAGCTGACCGCACACTGAGCACATCAGACCCGCCATGGCCTTAGGTCGTCATCTCTTCCCAACTGCGGTTTTCAGGCTTCAGAACGTAGACCTTATCTCCAAACACTGCCCAGGGTTGCAAATGATGCAGAAATCAGCGCTCCTTCCCCATGGCAAGAGACCTTGTGATTGGCATGTTATCCAAAGTTCAGTGTAGTTGAAACCAGTGTGGCCCATGAGGCCCCGCCCATGCTCGCGGGCCACATTGGTCACAAACACACATGCTGACCCTCAGCCTGTGCCCAGTCTTTAAGTAAGGCCACTCAGTGGCTGGATGAAGAGACAGCATATTGGGTCTGCCATGCCCCTAGGCCCCAATTTATAACCATCGTTTGGGTTGTCCCTTCACTCTTCCCCAGGGCTCTGCTTTGGAATTCCTCTTTGGTTGGGACACCTGAGGTAACAAACCTGAGAGGAGACCTCCCATCCCACAGATTGACGGAAAGAAATTGGGACCGGGCCAAATCCACAGAGAGGAAGATTCGTCCATGGCCCATGAGGCCTCCCCACGTTCCACGCCCATCTTTGATACAAAATCCAGAGACAAAAGCCTGAGCAAGCGCCTCAGACTCGCTCTTTCTTCATATCCTGAAGAGTGCTTCTCATGGTTTGTAGATTGGCCCTGCCATACCTACGTTCCCAACCTAAGCTGAGTTTGTGTTTTCAGACTTCTGTCCTCAGATTCCTGGGCCACACACCCTACAGGCTGGGGCCCCTGGAGCCACACATTAGGACTGTGCCTACCCAATCCATGGGCATTCTGCCCATTCCATTATCCAAAATCGTACAAATTAGGAGAACTCTCCAAAGTCCCCGAGGCCATCCCAATAGTGTAGGTCTCCGGGGACAAACAAGGTAGGTCTGACACCAGCTGAGCATCTACCTCCACTCATATCATAAATGGATGTCCCCAGAGAAGAAGATGGAACCAGACAGGACCCTAGGCCATATTCGGATCCATTGCTTTGGTTTACAGACATGTCTCCTTAAAAGCCTGGATTCCAAGACCAGCATAGGGGGTTTCCTGAGGCACCCATCAGAACAAATCTCGTTTCCACAAGGATACTTGTGTATGGGACCTATGTCAAAAGCTTAGGAGAATACTTCAGGGTCCCGGTGTCACCGCCCCATTCCAAGGCCCTCATGGACAAATAAACACACATTAGTCCCCAACCTCGGGAAAGTCCATTTCAACACAGCCGCCCCGATTGCTCCCGCAGACCCATCAAAACTCAACTGTCTTGTTGCTAGGAGAAAATTGGAATGCGAGGCGGGATTCTTTGGCATCGATCCTCGAACGGTGCTCTGGAGTCATTCCATATGGGATGTCCTGGAGCTGAACAACAGGTCTCAATTGTCCCGCAGAAGGAATCCTTGAAGGGGGCATTCCACAACTCCCAACGTGGGAAAACCTCCATGGCCTTGAGATTCCGCTCCGTTCATGAAGGGGCAGTCATGCACAGAAACTCCAACCCGAGCCAACGTCTGATCCTCGCCGTGACTTCAGATGCATGAAATATAGGTTCAGATCTGCAGGAGGTACCTGCCGTGCCCTCGGCCTGAAGCCCAAGTCTAGCTTGTGTTCTCAGACTTCTGTCCTCACACTCCTGGCCCAGAAGCCCTCAAGTTTGGCAATTCTGGAACCAAAGTGCAGCACTCTGCCTGCCCTCTAGAAAAAATATCTTGCCTATTGAGCTCCCCAGGCACCTCAAATGAGGATAAACCTATACGGCACTCGACTGTACCCAAATCATATAGTCTAACCTGGGACTAATGCACTGACTGACACAACCTGAGCCCGAACCTCCTGAACAACACCCAGGCAGCTGACCGCACACTGAGCATATCAGACACGCCATGGCCTTAGGTCGTCATCTCTTCCCAACTTCGGTTTTTCAGGCTTCAGAACCTAGACCTTATCTCCAACCACTGCCCAGGGTTGAAAATGATGCAGATATCAGAACACATTCCCCATGGCCAGAGACCTTGTGTTTGGCACGTTGTCCAAAGTCCAGTGTAGTTGAAACCAGTGTGGCCCATGAGGCCCCGCCCATGCTCGCGGGCCACATTGGTCAAAAACACACATTGTGACCCTCAGCATGAGCCCAGTTCTCAAGTAAGGCCTCTCAGTGGCTGGATGAAGAGACAGCGTATTGGGCCTCCCATGCACCTAGGCCCCAATTTTTAACCATAGTTTGGGTTGTCCCTTCACTCTTCCCCAGGGCTCTGCTTTGGAATTCCTATTTTGTTCGGACACCTGAGGTAATAAACCTGAAAGGAGACCTCCCATCCGACAATTGAAGAAAAACTATTGGGACCGGGCCAAATCCACAGAGAGGAAGATTCGTCCATATCCCATGAGGCCTCCCCACATTCTACAGCCATTGTTGATACAAAATCCAGAGACAAAAGCCTGAGCAAGTGCCTCAGACTCGCTCTTTCTTCATATCCTGAGGGGAACTTCTCATGGTTTGTAGATTGGGCCTCCCATACCTACGTCCCAAAACCTTAGCTGAGTTTGTGTTTTCAGACTTCTGTCCTCAAAGTCCTGGGCCGCACACCCTCCAGGCTGGGGCCCCTGGAGCCACACATTAGGACTGTGCCTACCCAATCCATGGGATTTCTGCCCATTCCATTGTCCAAATTCTCACCAATTAAGAAAACTCTCCAAAGTCCCCGAGGCCATCCCAATAGTGTAGGTCTCCAGGGACAGCAAGGGCGGTGTGACACCAGGTGAGCATCTCCCTCCACTCATTCCATAGATGGATATCACCAGAGAAGAAGATTGAACCAGACAGGACCCTAGGCCATAATCGGATCCATTGTTTTGGTTTACAGGCATGTCTCCTCAAAAGCCTGGATTCCAATACCAGCATAGGGGGTTTCCTGAGGCACCCCTCAGAACAAATCTCATCTCCACAAGGAAACTTGTGCTTGGGAGGTATGTCAAAAGCTTAGGAGAATACTTCAGGGTCCCGGTGCCAACGCCCCATTCCAAGGCCCTCATGGACACAAACACAAAATGGGCCCGACCCTAAAAGTCCATTTCAACTCAGCCACGCCGGTTGCTCCCGCAGAGCTATCCGATCTCAACTGTCTTGTTGCTAGGAGACATTTGGAATGCGAGGCCCGCTTCCCAGGCATCCACCCCGAATGGTGCTCTGGAGTCCTTCCATATGGGATATCCTGGAGCTGCACAACAGGTCTCAATTGTCCCTCAGAAGGAATCCTTGAAGGGGGCATCCCACAACTCCCAACGTGGGAAAACCTCCATGGCCTTGAGATTCCGCTCCGTTCATGAAGGGGCAGTCATGCACAGAAACTCCAACCCGAGCCAACGTCTGATCCTCGCCGTGACTTCAGAAGCATGAGATATTCGTTCAGATCTGCAGGGGTACCAGCCGTGCCCTCGGCCTGAAGCCCAAGTCTAGCTTCTGTTCTCAGATTTGTCCTCACAGTCCTGGTCCAGAATCCCTCATGTTTGGCAATACCGGACCCACAATGCAGCACTCTGCCTGCCTCTAGAAAAAATATATTGCCTAATGAGTAGCCCAGGCACCTCAAATGAGGATAAACCTACACGGCTCTCGACTGTACCTGAATTATATAGTCTAACCTGGGTACTAATTCACTGTCTGACACAACCTGAACCCGAACCTCCGGACCAACACCCAGGCAGCTGACCGCACACTGAGCACATCAGACCCGCCATGGCCTTAGGTCGTCATCTCTTCCCAACTGCGGTTTTCAGGCTTCAGAACGTAGACCTTATCTCCAAACACTGCCCAGGGTTGCAAATGATGCAGAAATCAGCGCTCCTTCCCCATGGCAAGAGACCTTGTGATTGGCATGTTATCCAAAGTTCAGTGTAGTTGAAACCAGTGTGGCCCATGAGGCCCCGCCCATGGTCGCGGGCCACATTGGTCACAAACACACATGCTGACCCTCAGCCTGTGCCCAGTCTTTAAGTAAGGCCACTCAGTGGCTGGATGAAGAGACAGCATATTGGGTCTGCCATGCCCCTAGGCCCCAATTTATAACCATCGTTTGGGTTGTCCCTTCACTCTTCCCCAGGGCTCTGCTTTGGAATTCCTCTTTGGTTGGGACACCTGAGGTAACAAACCTGAGAGGAGACCTCCCATCCCACATTTTGACGGAAAGAAATTGGGACCGGGCCAAATCCACAGAGAGGAAGTTTCGTCCATGGCCCATGAGGCCTCCCCACGTTCCACGCCCATCTTTGATACAAAATCCAGAGACAAAAGCCTGAGCAAGCGCCTCAGACTCGCTCTTTCTTCATATCCTGAAGAGTGCTTCTCATGGTTTGTAGATTGGCCCTGCCATACCTACGTTCCCAACCTAAGCTGAGTTTGTGTTTTCAGACTTCTGTCCTCAGATTCCTGGGCCACACACCCTAGAGGCTGGGGCCCCTGGAGCCACACATTAGGACTGTGCCTACCCAATCCATGGGCATTCTGCCCATTCCATTAGCCAAAATCGTACAAATTAGGAGAACTCTCCAAAGTCCCCGAGGCCATCCCAATAGTGTAGGTCTCCGGGGACAAACAAGGGCGGTCTGACACCAGCTGAGCATCTACCTCCACTCATATCATAAATGGATGTCCCCAGAGAAGAAGATGGAACCAGACAGGACCCTAGGCCATATTCGGATCCATTGCTTTGGTTTACAGACATGTCTCCTTAAAAGCCTGGATTCCAAGACCAGCATAGGGGGTTTCCTGAGGCACCCATCAGAACAAATCTCGTTTCCACAAGGATACTTGTGTATGGGACCTATGTCAAAAGCTTAGGAGAATACTTCAGGGTCCCGGTGTCACCGCCCCATTCCAAGGCCCTCATGGACAAATAAACACACATTAGGCCCCAACCTCGGGAAAGTCCATTTCAACACAGCCGCCCCGATTGCTCCCGCAGACCCATCAAAACTCAACTGTCTTGTTGCTAGGAGAAAATTGGAATGCGAGGCGGGATTCTTTGGCATCGATCCTCGAACGGTGCTCTGGAGTCATTCCATATGGGATGTCCTGGAGCTGACCAACAGGTCTCAATTGTCCCGCAGAAGGAATCCTTGAAGGGGGCATTCCACAACTCCCAACGTGGGAAAACCTCCATGGCCTTGAGATTCCGCTCCGTTCATGAAGGGGCAGTCATGCACAGAAACTCCAACCCGACCCAACGTCTGATCCTCGCCGTGACTTCAGATGCATGAAATATAGGTTCAGATCTGCAGGAGGTACCTGCCGTGCCCTCGGCCTGAAGCCCAAGTCTAGCTTGTGTTCTCAGACTTCTGTCCTCACACTCCTGGCCCAGAAGCCCTCAAGTTTGGCAATTCTGGAACCAAAGTGCAGCACTCTGCCTGCCCTCTAGAAAAAATATCTTGCCTATTGAGCTCCCCAGGCACCTCAAATGAGGATAAACCTATACGGCACTCGACTGTACCCAAATCATATAGTCTAACCTGGGACTAATGCACTGACTGACACAACCTGAGCCCGAACCTCCTGACCAACACCCAGGCAGCTGACCGCACACTGAGCATATCAGACCCGCCATGGCCTTAGGTCGTCATCTCTTCCCAACTTCGGTTTTTCAGGCTTCAGAACCTAGACCTTATCTCCAACCACTGCCCAGGGTTGAAAATGATGCAGATATCAGAACACATTCCCCATGGCCAGAGACCTTGTGTTTGGCACGTTGTCCAAAGTCCATTGTAGTTGAAACCAGTGTGGCCCATGAGGCCCCGCCCATGCTCGCGGGCCACATTGGTCAAAAACACACATTGTGACCCTCAGCATGAGCCCAGTTCTCAAGTAAGGCCTCTCAGTGGCTGGATGAAGAGACAGCATATTGGGCCTCCCATGCACCTAGGCCCCAATTTTTAACCATAGTTTGGGTTGTCCCTTCACTCTTCCCCAGGGCTCTGCTTTGGAATTCCTATTTTGTTCGGACACCTGAGGTAATAAACCTGAAAGGAGACCTCCCATCCGACAATTGAAGAAAAACTATTGGGACCGGGCCAAATCCACAGAGAGGAAGATTCGTCCATATCCCATGAGGCCTCCCCACATTCTACAGCCATTGTTGATACAAAATCCAGAGACAAAAGCCTGAGCAAGTGCCTCAGACTCGCTCTTTCTTCATATCCTGAGGGGAACTTCTCATGGTTTGTAGATTGGGCCTCCCATACCTACGTCCCAAAACCTTAGCTGAGTTTGTGTTTTCAGACTTCTGTCCTCAAAGTCCTGGGCCGCACACCCTCCAGGCTGGGGCCCCTGGAGCCACACATTAGGACTGTGCCTACCCAATCCATGGGATTTCTGCCCATTCCATTGTCCAAATTCTCACCAATTAAGAAAACTCTCCAAAGTCCCCGAGGCCATCCCAATAGTGTAGGTCTCCAGGGACAGCAAGGGCGGTGTGACACCAGGTGAGCATCTCCCTCCACTCATTCCATAGATGGATATCACCAGAGAAGAAGATTGAACCAGACAGGACCCTAGGCCATAATCGGATCCATTGTTTTGGTTTACAGGCATGTCTCCTCAAAAGCCTGGATTCCAATACCAGCATAGGGGGTTTCCTGAGGCACCCCTCAGAACAAATCTCATCTCCACAAGGAAACTTGTGCTTGGGAGGTATGTCAAAAGCTTAGGAGAATACTTCAGGGTCCCGGTGCCAACGCCCCATTCCAAGGCCCTCATGGACACAAACACACAATGGGCCCGACCCTAAAAGTCCATTTCAACTCAGCCACGCCGGTTGCTCCCGCAGAGCTATCCGATCTCAACTGTCTTGTTGCTAGGAGACATTTGGAATGCGAGGCCCGCTTCCCAGGCATCCACCCCGAATGGTGCTCTGGAGTCCTTCCATATGGGATATCCTGGAGCTGCCCAACAGGTCTCAATTGTCCCTCAGAAGGAATCCTTGAAGGGGGCATCCCACAACTCCCAACGTGGGAAAACCTCCATGGCCTTGAGATTCCGCTCCGTTCATGAAGGGGCAGTCATGCACAGAAACTCCAACCCGAGCCAACGTCTGATCCTCGCCGTGACTTCAGAAGCATGAGATATTCGTTCAGATCTGCAGGGGGTACCAGCCGTGCCCTCGGCCTGAAGCCCAAGTCTAGCTTCTGTTCTCAGATTTGTCCTCACAGTCCTGGTCCAGAATCCCTCATGTTTGGCAATACCGGACCCACAATGCAGCACTCTGCCTGCCTCTAGAAAAAATATATTGCCTAATGAGTAGCCCAGGCACCTCAAATGAGGATAAACCTACACGGCTCTCGACTGTACCTGAATTATATAGTCTAACCTGGGTACTAATTCACTGTCTGACACAACCTGAACCCGAACCTCCGGACCAACACCCAGGTAGCTGACCGCACACTGAGCACATCAGACCCGCCATGGCCTTAGGTCGTCATCTCTTCCCAACTGCGGTTTTCAGGCTTCAGAACGTAGACCTTATCTCCAAACACTGCCCAGGGTTGCAAATGATGCAGAAATCAGAGCTCCTTCCCCATGGCAAGAGACCTTGTGATTGGCATGTTATCCAAAGTTCAGTGTAGTTGAAACCAGTGTGGCCCATGAGGCCCCGCCCATGCTCGCGGGCCACATTGGTCACAAACACACATGCTGACCCTCAGCCTGTGCCCAGTCTTTAAGTAAGGCCACTCAGTGGCTGGATGAAGAGACAGCATATTGGGTCTGCCATGCCCCTAGGCCCCAATTTATAACCATCGTTTGGGTTGTCCCTTCACTCTTCCCCAGGGCTCTGCTTTGGAATTCCTCTTTGGTTGGGACACCTGAGGTAACAAACCTGAGAGGAGACCTCCCATCCCACAGATTGACGGAAAGAAATTGGGACCGGGCCAAATCCACAGAGAGGAAGTTTCGTCCATGGCCCATGAGGCCTCCCCACGTTCCACGCCCATCTTTGATACAAAATCCAGAGACAAAAGCCTGAGCAAGCGCCTCAGACTCGCTCTTTCTTCATATCCTGAAGAGTGCTTCTCATGGTTTGTAGATTGGCCCTGCCATACCTACGTTCCCAACCTAAGCTGAGTTTGTGTTTTCAGACTTCTGTCCTCAGATTCCTGGGCCACACACCCTCCAGGCTGGGGCCCCTGGAGCCACACATTAGGACTGTGCCTACCCAATCCATGGGCATTCTGCCCATTCCATTATCCAAAATCGTACAAATTAGGAGAACTCTCCAAAGTCCCCGAGGCCATCCCAATAGTGTAGGTCTCCGGGGACAAACAAGGTCGGTCTGACACCAGCTGAGCATCTACCTCCACTCATATCATAAATGGATGTCCCCAGAGAAGAAGATGGAACCAGACAGGACCCTAGGCCATATTCGGATCCATTGCTTTGGTTTACAGACATGTCTCCTTAAAAGCCTGGATTCCAAGACCAGCATAGGGGGTTTCCTGAGGCACCCATCAGAACAAATCTCGTTTCCACAAGGATACTTGTGTATGGGACCTATGTCAAAAGCTTAGGAGAATACTTCAGGGTCCCGGTGTCACCGCCCCATTCCAAGGCCCTCATGGACAAATAAACACACATTAGGCCCCAACCTCGGGAAAGTCCATTTCAACACAGCCGCCCCGATTGCTCCCGCAGAGCCATCAAAACTCAACTGTCTTGTTGCTAGGAGAAAATTGGAATGCGAGGCGGGTTCTTTGGCATCGATCCTCAAACGGTGCTCTGGAGTCATTCCATATGGGATGTGCTGGAGCTGACCAACAGGTCTCAATTGTCACGCAGAAGGAATCCTTGAAGGGGGCATTCCACAACTCCCAACGTGGGAAAACCTCCATGGCCTTGAGATTCCGCTCCGTTCATGAAGGGGCAGTCATGCACAGAAAATCCAACCCGAGCCAACGTCTGATCCTCGCCGTGACTTCAGATGCATGAAATATTGGTTCAGATCTGCAGGAGGTACCTGCCGTGCCCTCGGCCTGAAGCCCAAGTCTAGCTTGTGTTCTCAGACTTCTGTCCTCACACTCCTGGCCCAGAAGCCCTCAAGTTTGGCAATTCTGGAACCAAAGTGCAGCACTCTGCCTGCCCTCTAGAAAAAATATCTTGCCTATTGAGCTCCCCAGGCACCTCAAATGAGGATAAAACTATACGGCACTCGACTGTACCCAAATCATATAGTCTAACCTGGGACTAATGCACTGACTGACACAACCTGAGCCCGAACCTCCTGACCAACACCCAGGCAGCTGACCGCACACTGAGCATATCAGACCCGCCATGGCCTTAGGTCGTCATCTCTTCCCAACTTCGGTTTTTCAGGCTTCAGAACCTAGACCTTATCTCCAACCACTGCCCAGGGTTGAAAATGATGCAGATATCAGAACACATTCCCCATGGCCAGAGACCTTGTGTTTGGCAGGTTGTCCAAAGTCCAGTGTAGTTGAAACCAGTGTGGCCCATGAGGCCCCGCCCATGCTCGCGGGCCACATTGGTCACAAACACACATTGTGACCCTCAGCATGAGCCCAGTCCTCAAGTAAGGCCTCTCAGTGGCTGGATGAAGAGACAGCATATTGGGCCTGCCATGCACCTAGGCCCCAATTTTTAACCATAGTTTGGGTTGTCCCTTCACTCTTCCCCAGGGCTCTGCTTTGGAATTCCTATTTTGTTCGGACACCTGAGGTAATAAACCTGAAAGGAGACCTCCCATCCGACAATTGAAGAAAAACTATTGGGACCGGGCCAAATCCACAGAGAGGAAGATTCGTCCATATCCCATGAGGCCTCCCCACATTCTACAGCCATTGTTGATACAAAATCCAGAGACAAAAGCCTGAGCAAGTGCCTCAGACTCGCTCTTTCTTCATATCCTGAGGGGTACTTCTCATGGTTTGTAGATTGGGCCTCCCATACCTACGTCCCAAAACCTTAGCTGAGTTTGTGTTTTCAGACTTCTGTCCTCAAAGTCCTGGGCAGCACACCCTCCAGGCTGGGGCCCCTGGAGCCACACATTAGGACTGTGCCTACCCAATCCATGGGATTTCTGCCCATTCCATTGTCCAAATTCTCACCAATTAAGAAAACTCTCCAAAGTCCCCGAGGCCATCCCAATAGTGTAGGTCTCCAGGGACAGCAAGGGCGGTGTGACACCAGGTGAGCATCTCCCTCCACTCATTCCATAGATGGATATCACCAGAGAAGAAGATTGAACCAGACAGGACCCTAGGCCATAATCGGATCCATTGTTTTGGTTTACAGGCATGTCTCCTCAAAAGCCTGGATTCCAATACCAGCATAGGGGGTTTCCTGAGGCACCCCTCAGAACAAATCTCATCTCCACAAGGAAACTTGTGCTTGGGAGGTATGTCAAAAGCTTAGGAGAATACTTCAGGGTCCCGGTGCCAACGCCCCATTCCAAGGCCCTCATGGACACAAACACACAATGGGCCCGACCCTAAAAGTCCATTTCAACTCAGCCACGCCGGTTGCTCCCGCAGAGCTATCCGATCTCAACTGTCTTGTTGCTAGGAGACATTTGGAATGCGAGGCCCGCTTCCCAGGCATCCACCCCTAATGGTGCTCTGGAGTCCTTCCATATGGGATATCCTGGAGCTGCCCAACAGGTCTCAATTGTCCCTCAGAAGGAATCCTTGAAGGGGGCATCCCACAACTCCCAACGTGGGAAAACCTCCATGGCCTTGAGATTCCGCTCCGTTCATGAAGGGGCAGTCATGCACAGAAACTCCAACCCGAGCCAACGTCTGATCCTCGCCGTGACTTCAGAAGCATGAGATATTCGTTCAGATCTGCAGGGGGTACCAGCCGTGCCCTCGGCCTGAAGCCCAAGTCTAGCTTCTGTTCTCAGACTTGTCCTCACACTCCTGGTCCAGAATCCCTCATGTTTGGCAATACCGGACCCACAATGCAGCACTCTGCCTGCCTCTAGAAAAAATATATTGCCTAATGAGTAGCCCAGGCACCTCAAATCAGGATAAACCTACACGGCTCTCGACTGTACCTGAATTATATAGTCTAACCTGGGTACTAATTCACTGTCTGACACAACCTGAACCCGAACCTCCGGACCAACACCCAGGCAGCTGACCGCACACTGAGCACATCAGACCCGCCATGGCCTTAGGTCGTCATCTCTTCCCAACTGCGGTTTTCAGGCTTCAGAACGTAGACCTTATCTCCAAACACTGCCCAGGGTTGCAAATGATGCAGAAATCAGAGCTCCTTCCCCATGGCAAGAGACCTTGTGATTGGCATGTTATCCAAAGTTCAGTGTAGTTGAAACCAGTGTGGCCCATGAGGCCCCGCCCATGCTCGCGGGCCACATTGGTCACAAACACACATGCTGACCCTCAGCCTGTGCCCAGTCTTTAAGTAAGGCCACTCAGTGGCTGAATGGAGAGACAGCATATTGGGTCTGCCATGCGCTAGGCCCCAATTTATAACCATCGTTTGGGTTGTCCCTTCACTCTTCCCCAGGGCTCTGCTTTGGAATTCCTCTTTGGTTGGGACACCTGAGGTAACAAACCTGAGAGGAGACCTCCCATCCCACAGATTGACGGAAAGAAATTGGGACCGGGGCAAATTCACAGAGAGGAAGATTCGTCCATGGCCCATGAGGCCTCCCCACGTTCCACGCCCATCTTTGATACAAAATCCAGAGACAAAAGCCTGAGCAAGCGCCTCAGACTCGCTCTTTCTTCATATCCTGAAGAGTCCTTCTCATGGTTTGTAGATTGGCCCTGCCATACCTACGTTCCCAACCTAAGCTGAGTTTGTGTTTTCAGACTTCTGTCCTCAGATTCCTGGGCCACACACCCTACAGGCTGGGGCCCCTGGTCCACACATTAGGACTGTGCCTACACTATCCATGGGCATTCTGCCCATTCCATTATCCAAAATCGTACAAATTAGGAGAACTCTCCAAAGTCCCCGAGGCCATCCCAATAGTGTAGGTCTCCGGGGACAAACAAGGTCGGTCTGACACCAGCTGAGCATCTACCTCCACTCATATCATAAATGGATGTCCCCAGAGAAGAAGATGGAACCAGACAGGACCCTAGGCCATATTCGGATCCATTGCTTTGGTTTACAGACATGTCTCCTTAAAAGCCTGGATTCCAAGACCAGCATAGGGGGTTTCCTGAGGCACCCATCAGAACAAATCTCATCTCCACAAGGAAACTTGTGCATGGGAGGTATGTCAAAAGCTTAGGAGAATACTTCAGGGTCCCGGTGCCAACGCCCCATTCCAAGGCCCTCATGGACACAAACACACAATGGGCCCGACCCTAAAAGTCCATTTCAACTCAGCCACGCCAGTTGCTCCCGCAGAGCTATCCGATCTCAACTGTCTTGTTGCTAGGAGACATTTGGAATGCGAGGCCCGCTTCCCAGGCATCCACCCCGAACGGTGCTCTGGAGTCCTTCCATATGGGATATCCTGGAGCTGCCCAAAAGGTCTCAATTGTCCCACAGAAGGAATCCTTGAAGGGGGCATCCCACAACTCCCAACGTGGGAAAACCTCCATGGCCTTGAGATTCTGCTCCGTTCATGAAGGGGCAGTCATGCACAGAAACTCCAACCCGAGCCAACGTCTGATCCTCACCGTGACTTCAGATGCATGAAATATTGGTTCAGATCTGCAGGAGGTACCTGCCGTGCCCTCGGCCTGAAGCCCAAGTCTAGCTTGTGTTCTCAGACTTCTGTCCTCACACTCCTGGCCCAGAAGCCCTCAAGTTTGGCAATTCTGGAACCAAAGAGCAGCACTCTGCCTGCCCTCTAGAAAAAATATCTTGCCTATTGAGCTCCCCAGGCACCTCAAATGAGGATAAACCTATACGGCACTCGACTGTACCCAAATCATATAGTCTAACCTGGGACTAATGCACTGACTGACACAACCTGAGCCCGAACCTCCTGACCAACACCCAGGCAGCTGACCGCACACTGAGCATATCAGACCCGCCATGGCCTTAGGTCGTCATCTCTTCCCAACTTCGGTTTATCAGGCTTCAGAACCTAGACCTTATCTCCAACCACTGCCCAGGGTTGAAAATGATGCAGATATCAGAACACATTCCCCATGGCCAGAGACCTTGTGTTTGGCAGGTTGTCCAAAGTCCAGTGTAGTTGAAACCAGTGTGGCCCATGAGGCCCCGCCCATGCTCGCGGGCCACATTGGTCACAAACACACATTGTGACCCTCTGCATGAGCCCAGTCCTCAAGTAAGGCCTCTCAGTGGCTGGATGAAGAGACAGCATATTGGGCCTGCCATGAACCTAGGCCTCAATTTTTAACCATAGTTTGGGTTGTCCCTTCACTCTTCCCCAGGGCTCTGCTTTGGAATTCCTATTTTGTTCGGACACCTGAGGTAATAAACCTGAAAGGAGACCTCCCATCCGACAATTGAAGAAAAACTATTGGGACCCGGCCAAATCCACAGAGAGGAAGATTCGTCCATATCCCATGAGGCCTCCCCACATTCTACAGCCATTGTTGATACAAAATCCAGAGACAAAAGCCTGAGCAAGAGCCTCAGACTCGCTCTTTCTTCATATCCTGAGGGGTACTTCTCATGGTTTGTAGATTGGGCCTCCCATACCTACGTCCCAAAACCTTAGCTGAGTTTGTGTTTTCAGACTTCTGTCCTCAAATTCCTGGGCCGCACACCCTCCAGGCTGGGGCCCTTGGAGCCACACATTAGGACTGTGCCTACCCAATCCATGGGAATTCTGCCCATTCCATTGTCCAAATTCTCACCAATTAAGAAAACTCTCCAAAGTCCCCGAGGCCATCCCAATAGTGTAGGTCTCCAGGGACAAACAAGGGCGGTGTGACACCAGGTGAGCATCTCGCTCCACTGATTCCATAGATGGATATCACCAGAGAAGAAGATTGAACCAGACAGGACCCTAGGCCATAATCGGATCCATTGTTTTGGTTTACAGGCATGTCTCCTCAAAAGCCTAATTTCCAATACCAGCATAGGAGGTTTCCTGAGGCACCCCTCAGAACAAAACTCATCTCCACAAGGAAACTTGTGCATGGGAGGTATGTCAAAAGCTTAGGAGAATACTTCAGGGTCCCGGTGCCAACGCCCCATTCCAAAGCCCTCATGGACACAAACACACAATGGGCCCGACCCTAAAAGTCCATTTCAACTCAGCCACGCCAGTTGCTCCCGCAGAGCTATCCGATCTCAACTGTCTTGTTGCTAGGAGACATTTGGAATGCGAGGCCCGCTTCCCAGGCATCCACCCCGAACAGTGCTCTGGAGTCCTTCCATATGGGATATCCTGGAGCTGCCCAACAGGTCTCAATTGTCCCGCAGAAGGAATCCTTGAAGGGGGCATCCCACAACTCCCAACGTGGGTAAACCTCCATGGCCTTGAGATTCCGCTCCGTTCATGAAGGGGCAGTCATGCACAGAAACTCCAACCCGAGCCAACGTCTGATCCTCGCCGTGACTTCAGAAGCAAGAGATATTCGTTCAGATCTGCAGGGGGTACCAGCCGTGCCCTCGGCCTGAAGCCCAAGTCTAGCTTCTGTTCTCAGACTTGTCCTCACACTCCTGGTCCAGAATCCCTCATGTTTGGCAATACCGGACCCACAATGCAGCACTCTGCCTGCCTCTAGAAAAAATATATTGCCTAATGAGTAGCCCAGGCACCTCAAATCAGGATAAACCTACACGGCTCTCGACTGTACCTGAATTATATAGTCTAACCTGGGTACTAATTCACTGTCTGACACAACCTGAACCCGAACCTCCGGACCAACACCCAGGCAGCTGACCGCACACTGAGCACATCAGACCCGCCATGGCCTTAGGTCGTCATCTCTTCCCAACTGCGGTTTTCAGGCTTCAGAACGTAGACCTTATCTCCAAACACTGCCCAGGGTTGCAAATGATGCAGAAATCAGAGCCCCTTCCCCATGGCAAGAGACCTTGTGATTGGCATGTTATCCAAAGTTCAGTGTAGTTGAAACCAGTGTGGCCCATGAGGCCCCGCCCATGCTCGCGGGCCACATTGGTCACAAACACACATGCTGACCCTCAGCCTGTGCCCAGTCTTTAAATAAGGCCACTCAGTGGCTGGTTGAAGAGACAGCATATTGGGTCTGCCATGCCCCTAGGCCCCAATTTATAACCATCGTTCGGGTTGTCCCTTCACTCTTCCCCAGGGCTCTGCTTTGGAATTCCTCTTTGGTTGGGACACCTGAGGTAACAAACCTGAGAGGAGACCTCCCATCCCACAGATTGATGGAAAGAAATTGGGACCGGGCCAAATCCACAGAGAGGAAGATTCGTCCATGGCCCATGAGGCCTCCCCACGTTCCACGCCCATCTTTGATACAAAATCCAGAGACAAAAGCCTGAGCAAGCGCCTCAGACTCGCTCTTTCTTCATATCCTGAAGAGTCCTTCTCATGGTTTGTAGATTGGCCCTGCCATACCTACGTTCCCAACATAAGCTGAGTTTGTGTTTTCAGACTTCTGTCCTCAGATTCCTGGGCCACACACCCCACAGGCTGGGGCCCCTGGAGCCACACATTAGGACTGTGCCTACCCAATCCATGGGAATTCTGCCCATTCCATTGCCCAAAATCGTACAAATTAGGAGAACTCTCCAAAGTCCCTGGGGCCATCCCAATAGTGTAGGACTCCGGGGACAAACAAGGGTGGTCTGACAACAGGTGAGCATCTACCTCCACTCATTCCATAGATGGATATCCCCAGAGAAGAAGATGGAACCAGACAGGACCCTAGGCCATATTCGGATCCATTGCTTTGGTTTACAGACATGTCTCCTCAAAAGCCTGGATTCCAAGACCAGCATAGGGGGTTTCCTGAGGCACCCATCAGAACAAATCTTGTTTCCACAAGGAAACTTGTGCATGGGACCTATGTCAAAAGCTTAGGAGAATACTTCAGGGTCCCGGTGTCACCGCCCCATTCCAAGGCCCTCATGGACACAAACACACATTAGGCCCCAACCTCGGGAAAGTCCATTTCAACACAGCCGCCCCGATTGCTCCCGCAGAGCCATCAAAACTCAACTGTCTTGTTGCTGGGAGAAAATTGGAATGCGAGGCGGGATTCCCTGGCATCGATCCTCGAACGGTGCTCTGGAGTCATTCCATATGGGATGTCCTGGAGCTGCCCAACAGGTCTCAATTGTCCCGCAGAAGGAATCCTTGAAGGGGGCATCCCACAACTCCCAACGTGGGAAAACCTCCATGGCATTGAGATTCCGCTCCGTTCATGAAGGGGCAGTCATGCACAGAAACTCCAACCCGAGCCAACGTCTGATCCTTCCCGTGACTTCAGATGCATGAAATATTGGTTCAGATCTGCAGGAGGTACCTGCCGTGCCCTCGGCCTGAAGCCCAAGTCTAGCTTGTGTTCTCAGACTTCTGTCCTCACACTCCTGGCCCAGAAGCCCTCAAGTTTGGCAATTCTGGAACCAAAGTGCAGCACTCTGCCTGCCCTCTAGAAAAAATATCTTGCCTATTGAGCTCCCCAGGCACCTCAAATGAGGATAAACCTATACGGCACTCGACTGTACCCAAATCATATAGTCTAACCTGGGACTAATGCACTGACTGACACAACCTGAGCCCGAACCTCCTGACCAACACCCAGGCAGCTGACCGCACACTGAGCATATCAGACCCGCCATGGCCTTAGGTCGTCATCTCTTCCCAACTTCGGTTTTTCAGGCTTCAGAACCTAGACCTTATCTCCAACCACTGCCCAGGGTTGAAAATGATGCAGATATCAGAACACATTCCCCATGGCCAGAGACCTTGTGTTTGGCAGGTTGTCCAAAGTCCAGTGTAGTTGAAACCAGTGTGGCCCATGAGGCCCCGCCCATGCTCGCGGGCCACATTGGTCACAAACACACATTGTGACCCTCTGCATGAGCCCAGTCCTCAAGTAAGGCCTCTCAGTGGCTGGATGAAGAGACAGCATATTGGGCCTGCCATGCACCTAGGCCCCAATTTTTAACCATAGTTTGGGTTGTCCCTTCACTCTTCCCCAGGGCTCTGCTTTGGAATTCCTATTTTGTTCGGACACCTGAGGTAATAAACCTGAAAGGAGACCTCCCATCCGACAATTGAAGAAAAACTATTGGGACCGGGCCAAATCCACAGAGAGGAAGATTCGTCCATATCCCATGAGGCCTCCCCACATTCTACAGCCATTGTTGATACAAAATCCAGAGACAAAAGCCTGAGCAAGTGCCTCAGACTCGCTCTTTCTTCATATCCTGAGGGGTACTTCTCATGGTTTGTAGATTGGGCCTCCCATATCTACGTCCCAAAACCTTAGCTGAGTTTGTGTTTTCAGACTTCTGAACTCAAAGTCCTGGGCCGCACACCCTCCAGGCTGGGGCCCCTGGAGCCACACATTAGGACTGTGCCTACCCAATCCATGGGAATTCTGCCCATTCCATTGTCCAAATTCTCACCAATTAAGAAAACTCTCCAAAGTCCCCGAGGCCATCCCAAAAGTGTAGGACTCCAGGGACAAACAAGGGCGGTGTGACACCAGGTGAGCATCTCCCTCCACTCATTCCATAGATGGATATCACCAGAGAAGAAGATTGAACCAGACAGGACCCTAGGCCATAATCGGATCCATTGTTTTGGTTTACAGGCATGTCTCCCCAAAAGCCTGGTTTCCAATACCAGCATAGGGGGTTTCCTGAGGCACCCCTCAGAACAAATCTCATCTCCACAAGGAAACTTGTGCATGGGAGGTATGTCAAAAGCTTAGTAGAATACTTCAGGGTTCCCGGTGCCAACGCCCCATTCCAAGGCCCTCATGGACACAAACACACAATGGGCCCGACCCTAAAAGTCCATTTCAACTCAGCCACGCCGGTTGCTCGCACAGAGCTATCCGATCTCAACTGTCTTGTTGCTAGGAGACATTTGGAATGCGAGGCCCGCTTCCCAGGCATCCACCCCGAACGGTGCTCTGGAGTCCTTCCATATGGGATATCCTGGAGCTGCCCAACAGGTCTCAATTGTCCCGCAGAAGGAATCCTTGAAGGGGGCATCCCACAACTCCCAACATGGGTAAACCTCCATTGCCTTGAGATTCCGCTCCGTTCATGAAGGGGCAGTCATGCACAGAAACTCCAACCCGAGCCAACGTCTGATCCTCGCCGTGACTTCAGAAGCATGAGATATTCGTTCAGATCTGCAGGGGGTACCAGCCTTGCCCTCGGCCTGAAGCCCAAGTCTAGCTTCTGTTCTCAGACTTATCCACACACTTCTGGTCCAGAATCCCTCATGTTTGGCAATACCGGACCCACAATGCAGCACTCTGCCTGCCTCTAGAAAAAATATATTGCCTAATGAGTAGCCCAGGCACCTCAAATCAGGATAAACCTACACGGCTCTCGACTGTACCTGAATTATATAGTCTAACCTGGGTACTAATTCACTGTCTGAAACAACCTGAACCCGAACCTTCGGACCAACACCCAGGCAGCTGACCGCACACTGAGCACATCAGACCCGCCATGGCCTTAGGTCGTCATCTCTTCCCACTGCGGTTTTCAGGCTTCAGAACATAGACCTTATCTCCAAACACTGCCCAGGGTTGCAAATGATGCAGAAATCAGAGCTCCTTCCCCATGGCAAGAGACCTTGTGATTGGCATGTTATCCAAAGTTCAGTGTAGTTGAAACCAGTGTGGCCCTTGAGGCCCCGCCCATGCTCGCGGGCCACATTGGTCACAAACACACATGCTGACCCTCAGCCTGTGCCCAGTCTTTAAGTAAGGCCACTCAGTGGCTGGATGAAGAGACAGCATATTGGGTCTGCCATGCCCCTAGGCCCCAATTTATAACCATCGTTTGGGTTGTCCCTTCACTCTTCCCCAGGGCTCTGCTTTGGAATTCCTCTTTGGTTGGGACACCTGAGGTAACAAACCTGAGAGGAGACCTCCCATCCCACAGATTGACAGAAAGAAATTGGGACCGGGCCAAATCCACAGAGAGGAAGATTCGTCCATGGCCCATGAGGCCTCCCCACGTTCCACGCCCATCTTTGATACAAAATCCAGAGACAAAAGCCTGAGCAAGCGCCTCAGACTCGCTCTTTCTTCATATCCTGAAGAGTCCTTCTCATGGTTTGTAGATTGGCCCTGCCATACCTACGTTCCCAACCTAAGCTGAGTTTGTGTTTTCAGACTTCTGTCCTCAGATTCCTGGGCCACACACCCTACAGGCTGGGGCCCCTGGAGCCACACATTAGGACTGTGCCTACCCAATCCATGGGCATTCTCCCCATTCCATTATCCAAAATCGTACAAATTAGGAGAACTCTCCAAAGTCCCACCGGCCATCCCAATAGTGTAGGACTCCGGGGACAAACAAGGGTGGTCTGACAACAGGTGAGCATCTACCTCCACTCATTCCATAGATGGATATCCCCAGAGAAGAAGATGGAACCAGACAGGACCCTAGGCCATATTCGGATCCATTGCTTTGGTTTACAGACATGTCTCCTCAAAAGCCTGGATTCCAAGTCCAGCATAGGGGGTTTCCTGAGGCACCCATCAGAACAAATCTCGTTTCCACAAGGAAACTTGTGCATGGGACCTATGTCAAAAGCTTAGGAGAATACTTCAGGGTCCCGGTGTCACCGCCCCATTCCAAGGCCCTCATGCACACAAACACACATTAGGCCCCATCCTCGGGAAAGTCCATTTCAACACAGCCGCCCCGATTGCTCCCGCAGAGCCATCAAAACTCAACTGTCTTGTTGCTGGGAGAAAATTGGAATGCGAGGCAGGATTCCCTGGCATCGATCCTCGAACGCTGCTCTGGAGTCAACCCATATGGGATGTCCTGGAGCTGACCAACAGGTCTCAATTGTCCCGCAGAAGGAATCCTTGAAGGGGGCATCCCACAACTCCCAACGTGGGAAAACCTCCATGGCCTTGAGATTCCGCTCCGTTCATGAAGGGGCAGTTATGCACAGAAACTCCAACCCGAGCCAACGTCTGATCCTCGCCGTGACTTCAGATGCATGAAATATTGGTTCAGATCTGCAGGAGGTACCTGCCGTGCCCTCGGCCTGAAGCCCAAGTGTAGCTTGTGTTCTCAGACTTCTGTCCACACACTCCTGGCCCAGAAGCCCTCAAGTTTGGCAATTCTGGAACCAAAGTGCAGCACTCTGCCTGCCCTCTAGAAAAAATATCTTGCCTATTGAGCTCCCCAGGCACCTCAAATGAGGATAAACCTATACGGCACTCGACTGTACCCAAATCATATAGTCTAACCTGGGACTAATGCACTGACTGACACAACCTGAGCTCGAACCTCCTGACCAACACCCAGGCAGCTGACCGCACACTGAGCATATCAGACCCGCCATGGCCTTAGGTCGTCATCTTCCCAACTTCGGTTTTTCAGGCTTCAGAACCTAGACCTTATCTCCAACCACTGCCCAGGGTTGAAAATGATGCAGATATCAGAACACATTCCCCATGGCCAGAGACCTTGTGTTTGGCAGGTTGTCCAAAGTCCAGTGTAGTTGAAACCAGTGTGGCCCATGAGGCCCCGCCCATGCTCGCGGGCCACATTGGTCACAAACACACATTGTGACCCTCAGCATGAGCCCAGTCCTCAAGTAAGGCCTCTCAGTGGCTGGATGAAGAGACAGCATATTGGGCCTGCCATGCACCTAGGCCCCAATTTTTAACCATAGTTTGGGTTGTCCCTTCACACTTCCCCAGGGCTCTGCTTTGGAATTCCTATTTTGTTCGGACACCTGAGGTAATAAACCTGAAAGGAGACCTCCCATCCGACAATTGAAGAAAAACTATTGGGACCGGGCCAAATCCACAGAGAGGAAGATTCGTCCATATCCCATGAGGCCTCCCCACATTCTACAGCCATTGTTGATACAAAATCCAGAGACAAAAGCCTGAGCAAGTGCCTCAGACTCGCTCTTTCTTCATATCCTGAGGGGTACTTCTCATAGTTTGTAGATTGGGCCTCCCATACCTACGTCCCAAAACCTTAGCTGAGTTTGTGTTTTCAGACTTCGGTCCTCAAAGTCCTGGGCCACACCCTCCAGGCTAAGGCCCCTGGAGCCACACATTAGGACTGTGCCTACCCAATCCATGGGAATTCAGCCCATTCCATTGTCCAAATTCTCACCAATTAAGAAAACTCTCCAAAGTCCCCGAAGCCATCCCAATAGTGTAGGTCTCCAGGGACAGCAAAGGCGGTGTGACACCAGGTGAGCATCTCCCTCCACTCATTCCATAGATGGATATCACCAGAGAAGAAGATTGAACCAGACAGGACCCTAGGCCATAATCGGAACCATTGTTTTGTTTATAGGCATGTCTCCTCAAAAGCCTGGATCCAATACCAGCATAGGGGGTTTCCTGAGGCACCCCTCAGAACAAATCTCATCTCCACAAGTAAACTTGTGCTTTGGAGGTATGTCAAAAGCTTAGGAGAATACTTCAGGGTCCCGGTGCCAACGCCCCATTCCAAGGCCATCATGGACACAAACACACAATGGGCCCGACCCTAAAAGTCCATTTCAACTCAGCCACGCCGGTTGCTCCCGCAGAGCTATCCGATCTCAACTGTCTTGTTGCTAGGAGACATTTGGAATGCGAGGCCCGCTTCCCAGGCATCCACCCCGAACGGTGCTCTGGAGTCCTTCCATATGGGATATCCTGGAGCTGCCCAACAGGTCTCAATTGTCCCTCAGAAGGAATCCTTGAAGGGGGCATCCCACAACTCCCAACGTGGGAAAACCTCCATGGCCTTGAGATTCCGCTCCGTTCATGAAGGGGCAGTCATGCACAGAAACTCCAACCCGAGCCAACGTCTGATCCTAGCCGTGACTTCAGAAGCATGAGATATTCGTTAAGATCTGCAGGGGGTACCAGCCGTGCCCTCAGCCTGAAGCCCAAGTCTAGCTTCTGTTCTCAGACTTGTCCTCACACTCCTGGTCCAGAATCCCTCATGTTTGGCAATACCGGACCCACAATGAAGCACTCTGCTGCCTCTAGAAAAAATATATTGCCTAATGAGTAGCCCAGGCACCTCAAATGAGGATAAACCTACACGGCTCTCGACTGTACCTGAATTATATAGTCTAACCTGGGTACTAATTCACTGGCTGACACAACCTGAACCCGAACCTACGGACCAACACCTAGGCAGCTGACCGCACACTGAGCACATCAGACCCGCCATGGCCTTAGGTCGTCATCTCTTCCCAACTGCGGTTTTCAGGCTTCAGAACGTAGACCTTATCTCCAAACACTGCCCAGGGTTGAAAATGATGCAGAAATCAGAGCTCCTTCCCCATGGCTAGAGACCTTGTGATTGGCATGTTATCCAAAGTTCAGTGTAGTTGAAACCAGTGTGGCCCATGAGGCCCCGCCCATGCTCGCGGGCCACATTGGTCACAAACACACATGCTGACCCTCAGCCTGTGCCCAGTCTTTAAGTAAGGCCACTCAGTGGCTGGATGAAGAGACAGCATATTGGGTCTGCCATGCCCCTAGGCCCCAATTTAAAACCATCGTTTGGGTTGTCCCTTCACTCTTCCCCAGGGCTCTGCTTTGGAATTCCTCTTTGGTTGGGACACCTGAGGTAACAAACCTGAGAGGAGACCACCCATCCCACAGATTGACAGAAAGAAATTGGGAACGGGCCAAATCCACAGAGAGGAAGATTCGTCCATGGCCCATGAGGCCTCCCCACGTTCCACGCCCATCTTTGATACAAAATCCAGAGACAAAAGCCTGAGCAAGCGCCTCAGAATCGCTCTTTCTTCATATCCTGAAGAGTCCTTCTCATGGTTTGTAGATTGGCCCTGCCATACCTACGTTCCCAACCTAAGCTGAGTTTGTGTTTTCAGACTTCTGTCCTCAGATTCCTGGGCCACACACCCTCCAGGCTGGGGCCCCTGGAGCCACACATTAGGACTGTGCCTACCCAATCCATGGGAATTCTGCCCATTCCATTATCCAAAATCGTACAAATTAGGAGAACTCTCCAAAGTCCCCGAGGCCATCCCAATAGTGTAGGTCTCAGGGGCAAACAAGGGCGGTCTGACAACAGCTGAGCATCTACCTCCACTCATATCATAAATGGATGTCCCCAGAGAAGAAGATGGAACCACACAGGACCCTAGGCCATATTCGGATCCATTGCTTTGGTTTACAGACATGTCTCCTCAAAAGCCTGGATTCCAAGACCAGCATAGGGGTATTTTTGACGCACCCATCAGAACAAATCTCGTTTCCACAAGGAAACTTGTGCATGGGACCTATGTCAAAAGCTTAGGAGAATACTTCAGGGTCCCGGTGTCACCGCCCCATTCCAAGGCCCTCATGGACACAAACACACATTAGGCCCCATCCTCGGGAAAGTCCATTTCAACACAGCCGCCCCGATTGCTCCCGCAGAGCCATCAAAACTCAACTGTCTTGTTGCTGGGAGAAAATTGGAATGCGAGGCAGGATTCCCTGGCATCGATCCTCGAACGGTGCTCTGGAGTCATTCCATATGGGATGTCCTTGAGCTGACCAACAGGTCTCAATTGTCCCGCAGAAGGAATCCTTGAAGGGGGCATCCCACAACTCCCAACGTGGGAAAACCTCCATGGCCTTGAGATTCCGCTCCGTTCATGAAGGGGCAGTCATGCACAGAAACTCCAACCCGAGCCAACGTCTGATCCTCGCCGTGACTTCAGATGCATGAAATATTGGTTCAGATCTGCAGGAGGTACCTGCCGTGCCCTCGGCCTGAAGCCCAAGTCTAGCTTGCGTTCTCAGACTTCTGTCCTCACACTCCTGGCCCAGAAGCCCTCAAGTTTGGCAATTCTGGAACCAAAGTGCAGCACTCTGCCTGCCCTCTATAAAAAATATCTTGCCTATTGAGCTCCCCAGGCACCTCAAATGAGGATAAACCTATACGGAACTCGACTGTACCCAAATCATATAGTCTAACCTGGGACTAATGCACTGACTGACACAACCTGAGCCCGAACCTCCTGACCAAAACCCAGGCAGCTGACCGCACACTGAGCCTCTCAGACCCGCCATGGCCTTATGTCGTCATCTCCACCCAACTTCGGTTTTTCAGGCTTCAGAACCTAGACCTTATCTCCAACCACTGCCCAGGGTTGAAAATGATGCAGATATCAGAACACATTCCCCATGGCCAGAGACCTTGTGTTTGGCAGGTTGTCCAAAGTCCAGTGTAGTTGAAACCAGTGTGGCCCATGAGGCCCCGCCCATGCTCGCGGGCCACATTGGTCACAAACACACATTGTGACCCTCAGCATGAGCCCAGTCCTCAAGTAAGGCCTCTCAGTGGCTGGATGAAGAGACAGCATATTGGGCCTGCCATGCACCTAGGCCTCAATTTTTAACCATAGTTTGGGTTGTCCCTTCACTCTTCCCCAGGGCTCTGCTTTGGAATTCCTATTTTGTTCGGACACCTGAGGTAATAAACCTGAAAGGAGACCTCCCATCCGACAATTGAAGAAAAACTATTGGGACCGGGCCAAATCCACAGAGAGGAAGATTCGTCCATATCCCATGAGGCCTCCCCACATTCTACAGCCATTGTTGATACAAAATCCAGAGACAAAAGCCTGAGCAAGTGCCTCAGACTCGCTCTTTATTCATATCCTGAGGGGTACTTCTCATAGTTTGTAGATTGGGCCTCCCATACCTACGTCCCAAAACCTTAGCTGAGTTTGTGTTTTCAGACTTCGGTCCTCAAAGTCCTGGGCCACACCCTCCAGGCTAAGGCCCCTGGAGCCACACATTAGGACTGTGCCTACCCAATCCATGGGAATTCAGCCCATTCCTTTGTCCAAATTCTCACCAATTAAGAAAACTCTCCAAAGTCCCCGAGGCCATCCCAATAGTGTAGGTCTCCAGGGACAGCAAGGGCGGTGTGACACCAGGTGAGCATCTCCCTCCACTCATTCCATAGATGGATATCACCAGAGAAGAAGATTGAACCAGACAGGACCCTAGGCCATAATCGGATCCATTGTTTTGGTTTATAGGCATGTCTCCTCAAAAGCCTGGATTCCAATACCAGCATAGGGGGTTTCCTGAGGCACCCCTCAGAACAAATCTCATCTCCACAATTAAACTTGTGCTTGGGAGGTATGTCAAAAGCTTAGGAGAATACTTCAGGGTCCCGGTGCCAAAGCCCCATTCCAAGGCCCTCATGGACACAAACACACAATGGGCCCGACCCTAAAAGTCCATTTCAACTCAGCCACGCCGGTTGCTCCCGCAGAGCTATCCGATCTCAACTGTCTTGTTGCTAGGAGACATTTGGAATGCGAGGCCCGCTTCCCAGGCATCCACCCCGAACGGTGCTCTGGAGTCCTTCCATATGGGATATCCTGGAGCTGCCCAACAGGTCTCAATTGGCCCGCAGAAGGAATCCTTGAAGGGGGCATTCCAAAACTCCGAACGTGGAAAAACCTCCATGGCCTTTTGATTCCGCTCCATTCATGAAGGGGCAGTCAGCACAGAAACTCCAACCTGAGCCAACGTCTGAACCTCGCCATAACTTCAGAAGCATGAGATATTCGTTCAGATCAGCAAGGGGTACCAGCCATGCCCTCGGCCTGAAGCCCAAGTCTAGCTTCTCTTCTCAGACTTGTCCTCACACTCCTGGTCCAGAATCCCTCATGTTCGGCAATATCGGACCCACAATGCAGCACTCTGCTTGCCTCTAGAAAAAATATATTGCCTAATGAGTTGCCCAGGCACCTCAAATGAGGATAAACCTACACGGCACTAGAATGTACCTAAATTATATATCTAACCTGGGCACTAATGCACAGTCTGACACAACCTGAACCCGAAACTCCGGACCAACACCCAGGCAGCTGCCCGCAAACTGAGCACATCAGACCCGCCATGGCCTTAGGTCGTCATCTCTTCCCAACTGCGGTTTCCAGGCTTCAGAAACTAGACCTTATCTCCAACCACTGCCCAGGGTTGAAAATGATGCAGAAATCAGAGCTCCTTCCCCATGGCAAGAGACCTTGTGATTGGCATGTTGTCCAAAGTTCAGTGTAGATGAAAACAGTGTGGCACATGAGGCCCCGCCCCTGCTGGCGGGCAACATTAGTCACAAACACACATGCTGACCCTCAGCCTGAACCCCGTCCTCACGTAAGGCCACTCAGTGGCTGGAAGAAGAGACAGCATATTTGGCCTGCCATGCCCCTAAGCCCCATTTTTTAACGATAATTTGGGTTGTCACTTCACTCTTCCCCAGGGCTCTGCTTAGGAATTCCTCTTTGGTTGGGACACCTGAGGTAACAAACCTGAGAGGAGACCTCCCAACCCACAGATTGACGGAAAGAAATTGGGACCGGGCCAAATCCACAGATAGGAAGTTTCGTCCATGGCCCATGAGGCCTCCCCACATTCCATGGCCATCGTTGACACAAAATCCAGAGACCAAAGCCTGAGCAAGTCCCTCAGACTCGCTCTTTCTTCATAGCCTGAAGAGTTCTTCTCATGGTTTGTAGATTGGACCTGCCATACCTACGTCCCCAAACCTAAGCTGAGTTTTTGTTTTCAGACATCTGTCTTCAAAATCCTGGGCCACTCACCCTCCAGGCTGGGACCCCTGGGCCACACATAGGACTGTGCCTAACCAATCCATGGGAATTCTGCCCATTCCATTGTTCAAAATCGTACAAATTAGAAGAACCCTCCGAAGTCCCCTAGACCATCCCAATAGTGTAGGTCTCCCGGGACAAACAAGGGCCGTCTGACACCACCTGAGCATGTACCTCCACTCATACCATATATGGACATCCCCAGAGAAGAAATGGAACCAGACAGGACCCTAGGCCATAATCGGATCCATTGCTTTGGTTTACAGGCATGTCTCCTCAAAGCCTGGATTCCTAGACCAGCATAGGGGGTTTCCTGAGGCACCCATCAGAATAAATCTCGTCTCCACAAGGAACTTGTGCATGGGACCTATGTCAAAAGCTTAGGAGAATACTTCAGGGTCCCGGTGCCACCGCCCAAATCCAAGGTCTTAATGGACATAAACACACATTAGGCCCCATCCTCGGGAAAGTCCATTTCAACACAGCCGCCCCAATTGCTCCCCCTGAGCCATCAGATCTCAACTGTCTTGTTGCTAGCAGACAATTGGAATGCAAGGCGGGCTTCCCTAGCATCCATCCTCGAACGGTGCTCTGGTGTCATTCCATATGGGATGTCCTGGAGCTGACAACAGGTCCCAATTTTCCCGCAGAAGGAATCCTTCAAGGAAACATCCCACAACTTCCAACGTGGGAAAACCTCCATTGCCTTGAGTTTCCGTTCCGTTCATGAAGGGGCAGTCATGCACAGAAACTCCAACCTGAGCCAACGTCTGATCCTCGCCGTGACTTCAGATGCATGAGATATTGGTTCAGATCTGCAGGCGGTACCTGCCGTGCCCTCGGCCTGAAGCCCAGGTCTAGCTTCTGTTCTCAGACTTCTGTCCTCCTACTCCTGGCCCAGAAGCCCTCAATTTTGGCAATTCTGGACCCACAATGCAGCACTCTGCCAGCCCTCTTAAAAAATATCGTGCCTAATGAGTAGCCCAGGCACCTCAAATGAGTATAAACGTACACGGCACTCGACTGTACCTAAATTATATAGTCTAATCCGGGCACTAATGCACTGGCTGTCAAAACCTGAACCCGAACCTCCGGACCAACACCCAGGCAGCTGACCGCACACTGAGCACATCAGAATCGCCATGGCCTTAGGTCGTCATCTCTTCACAACTGCGGTTTTCAGGCTTCAGAACCTAGACCTTAACTCCAAACACTGCCCAGGGTTGAAAATGATGCAGAAATCAGAGCTCCTTCCCCATGGCAAGAGACCTTGTGATTGGCATGTTGTCCAAAGTTCAGTGTAGTTGAAACAGTGTGGCCTATGAGGTCCCACTCATGCTCGTGGGCCACATTGGTCACAAATACACATTGTGACCCACAGCCTGTGCCCAGTCCTTAAGTAAGGCCACTCAGTGGCTGGATGAAGAGACAGCATATGGGGCCTGCCATTCCCCAAGCCCCATTTTTTAACCATAGTTTGGGTTGTCCCTTCACTCTTCCCCAGGTCTCTGCTTTGGAATTCCTCTTTGGTTGGGACACCTGAGGTAACAAACCTGAGAGGAGACCTCCCATCCCACAGATTGAAGGAAAGAAATTGGGACCGTGCCAAATCCACAGAGGAAGATTCCTCCATGGCCCATGAGGCCTCCCCACATTCCACCCCCATATTTGATACAAAATCCAGAGACAAAAGCCTGAGCAAGCGCCTCAGACTCGCTCTTTCTTCATATCCTGAAGAGTTCTTCACATGATTTGTAGATTGGACCTGCCATACCTACGTCCCCAAACCTAAGCTGAGTTTGTGTTCTCAGACCTCTGTCCTCAAATTCCTGGGCCAAACACCCTCCAACCTGGGGCCCCTGGAGCCACACATTAGGACTGTGTCTACCCAATCCATGGGAATTCTGCCCATTCCATTGTCCAAAATCGTACAAATTAGGAGAACCCTCCAAAGTTCCCGAGGCCATCCCAATAGTGTAGGTCTCCCGGGACAAACAAGGGAGGTCTGACACCAGCTGAGCATCTACCTACACTCATACCATAGATGGATGTCCCCAGAGAAGAAGATGGAACCAGACAGTACCCTAGGCCATAATCGGATCCATTGCTTTTGTTTACAGGCATGTCTCCTCAAAAGCCTGGATTCCAAGACCAGCATAGGGGGCTTCCTGAGGCACCCATCAGAACAAATCTCGTCTCCACAAGGAAACTTGTGCATGAGACCTATGTCAAAAGCTTAGGAGAATACTTCAGGGTCCCGGTGCCACCGCCCCATTCCAAGTTCTCATGGACACAAACACATATAAGGCCACATCCTCGGGAAAGTCCATTTCAACTCAGCCACCCCGGTTGCTCCGGCATGGCCTTCAGATCTCAACTGTCTTGTTGCTAGGAGACAATTAGAATGCGAGGCCGGCTTCCCTGGCATCCATCCCCGAACGGTGCTCTGGTGTCATTCCATATCGGATATCCTGGAGCTGCCCACCAGGTCTCAATTGTCCCGCAGAAGGAATCCTTGAAGGGGGCATCCCAAAACTCCCAACGTGGAAAAACCTCCATGGCCTTGAGATTCCGCTCCGTTCATGAAGGGGCAGTCAGCACAGAAACTCCAACTTGAGTGAATGTCTGAACCTCGCCGTAACTTCAGAAGCATGAGATATTCGTTCAGATCTGCAAGGGGTACCAGCCATGCCCTCGGCCTGAAGCCCAAGTCTAGCTTCTCTTCTCAGACTTGTCCTCACACTCCTGGTCCAGAATCCCTCATGTTCGGCAATACCGGACCCACAATGCAGCACTCTGCTTGCCCTCTAGAAAAAATATATTGCCTAATGTGTTGCCCAGGCACCTCAAATGATGATAAAACTACACGGCACTAGAATGTACCTAAATTATATATCTAACCTGGGCACTAATGCACTGTCTGACACAACCTGAAAGAGAACCTCGGGACCAACACCCAGGCAGCTGACCGCACACTGAGCACATCAGACCCGCCATGGCCTTAGTTCGTCATCTCTTCCCAACTGCGGTTTCCAGGCTTCAGAACCTAGACCTTATCTCCAACCACTGCCCAGGGTTGAAAATGATGCAGAAATCAGAGCTCCTTCAACATGGCAAGAGACCTTGTGATTAGCATGTTGTCCAAAATTCAAAGTAGATGAAACCAGTGTGGCACATGAGGCCCCTCCCCTGTTCGCAGGCCACATTAGTCACAAACACACATTGTGACCCTCAGCCTGAACCCCGTCCTCAAGTAAGGGCACTCAGTGGCTGGAAGAAGAGACAGCTTATTGGGCCTGCCATGCCCCTAGGCCCCATTTTTTAACCATAATTTGGGTTGTCCCTTCACTCTTCCCCAGGGCTCTCCTTAGGAATTCCTCTTTGGTTGTACACCTGAGGTAACAAACCTGAGAGGAGACCTCCCATCCCACAGATTGACGGAAAGAAATTGGGACTGGGCCAAATCCACAGAGGAAGATTCCTCCATGGCCCCTGAGGCCTCCTCACATTCCACCCCCATATTTGATACAAAATCCAGAGACAAAAGCCTGAGCAAGCGCCTCAGACTCGCTCTTTCTTCATATCCTGAAGAGTTCTTCACATGATTTGTAGATTGGACCTGCCATACCTACGTCCCCAAACCTAAGTTGAGTTTGTGTTCTCAGACCTCTGTCCTCATATTCCTGGGCCAAACACCCTCCAACCTGGGGCCCCTGGAGCCACACATTAGGACTGTGTCTACCCAATCCATGGGAATTCTGCCCATTCCATTGTCCAAAATCGTACAAATTAGGAGAACCCTCCAAAGTTCCCGAGGCCATCCCAATAGTGTAGGTCTCCCGGGACAAACAAGGGCGGTCTGACACCAGCTGAGCATCTACCTACACTCATACCATAGATGGATGTCCCCAGAGAAGAAGATGGAACCAGACAGTACCCTAGGCCATAATCGGATCCATTGCTTTTGTTTACAGGCATGTCTCCTCAAAAGCCTGGATTCCAAGACCAGCATAGGGGGCTTCCTGAGGCACCCATCAGAACAAATCTCGTCTCCACAAGGAAACTTGTGCATGAGACCTATGTCAAAAGCTTAGGAGAATACTTCAGGGTCCCGGTGCCACCGCCCCATTCCAAGTTCTCATGGACACAAACACATATAAGGCCACATCCTCGGGAAAGTCCATTTCAACTCAGCCACCCCGGTTGCTCCGGCATGGCCTTCAGATCTCAACTGTCTTGTTGCTAGGAGACAATTAGAATGCGAGGCCGGCTTCCCTGGCATCCATCCCCGAACGGTGCTCTGGTGTCATTCCATATCGGATATCCTGGAGCTGCCCACCAGGTCTCAATTGTCCCGCAGAAGGAATCCTTGAAGGGGGCATCCCAAAACTCCCAACGTGGAAAAACCTCCATGGCCTTGAGATTCCGCTCCATTCATGAAGGGGCAGTCAGCACAGAAACTCCAACTTGAGTGAATGTCTGAACCTCGCCGTAACTTCAGAAGCATGAGATATTCGTTCAGATCTGCAAGGGGTACCAGCCATGCCCTCGGCCTGAAGCCCAAGTCTAGCTTCTCTTCTCAGACTTGTCCTCACACTCCTGGTCCAGAATCCCTCATGTTCGGCAATACCGGACCCACAATGCAGCACTCTGCTTGCCCTCTAGAAAAAATATATTGCCTAATGTGTTGCCCAGGCACCTCAAATGATGATAAAACTACACGGCACTAGAATGTACCTAAATTATATATCTAACCTGGGCACTAATGCACTGTCTGACACAACCTGAAAGAGAACCTCGGGACCAACACCCAGGCAGCTGACCGCACACTGAGCACATCAGACCCGCCATGGCCTTAGTTCGTCATCTCTTCCCAACTGCGGTTTCCAGGCTTCAGAACCTAGACCTTATCTCCAACCACTGCCCAGGGTTGAAAATGATGCAGAAATCAGAGCTCCTTCAACATGGCAAGAGACCTTGTGATTAGCATGTTGTCCAAAATTCAAAGTAGATGAAACCAGTGTGGCACATGAGGCCCCTCCCCTGTTCGCAGGCCACATTAGTCACAAACACACATTGTGACCCTCAGCCTGAACCCCGTCCTCAAGTAAGGGCACTCAGTGGCTGGAAGAAGAGACAGCTTATTGGGCCTGCCATGCCCCTAGGCCCCATTTTTTAACCATAATTTGGGTTGTCCCTTCACTCTTCCCCAGGGCTCTCCTTAGGAATTCCTCTTTGGTTGTACACCTGAGGTAACAAACCTGAGAGGAGACCTCCCATCCCACAGATTGACGGAAAGAAATTGGGACCGGGCCAAATCCACAGAGGAAGATTCCTCCATGGCCCATGAGGCCTCCTCACATTCCACCCCCATATTTGATACAAAATCCAGAGACAAAAGCCTGAGCAAGCGCCTCAGACTCGCTCTTTCTTCATATCCTGAAGAGTTCTTCACATGATTTGTAGATTGGACCTGCCATACCTACGTCCCCAAACCTAAGTTGAGTTTGTGTTCTCAGACCTCTGTCCTCATATTCCTGGGCCAAACACCCTCCAACCTGGGGCCCCTGGAGCCACACATTAGGACTGTGTCTACCCAATCCATGGGAATTCTGCCCATTCCATTGTCCAAAATCGTACAAATTAGGAGAACCCTCCAAAGTTCCCGAGGCCATCCCAATAGTGTAGGTCTCCCGGGACAAACAAGGGCGGTCTGACACCAGCTGAGCATCTACCTACACTCATACCATAGATGGATGTCCCCAGAGAAGAAGATGGAACCAGACAGTACCCTAGGCCATAATCGGATCCATTGCTTTTGTTTACAGGCATGTCTCCTCAAAAGCCTGGATTCCAAGACCAGCATAGGGGGCTTCCTGAGGCACCCATCAGAACAAATCTCGTCTCCACAAGGAAACTTGTGCATGAGACCTATGTCAAAAGCTTAGGAGAATACTTCAGGGTCCCGGTGCCACCGCCCCATTCCAAGTTCTCATGGACACAAACACATATAAGGCCACATCCTCGGGAAAGTCCATTTCAACTCAGCCACCCCGGTTGCTCCGGCATGGCCTTCAGATCTCAACTGTCTTGTTGCTAGGAGACAATTAGAATGCGAGGCCGGCTTCCCTGGCATCCATCCCCGAACGGTGCTCTGGTGTCATTCCATATCGGATATCCTTGAGCTGCCCACCAGGTCTCAATTGTCCCGCAGAAGGAATCCTTGAAGGGGGCATCCCAAAACTCCCAACGTGGAAAAACCTCCATGGCCTTGAGATTCCGCTCCATTCATGAAGGGGCAGTCAGCACAGAAACTCCAACTTGAGTGAATGTCTGAACCTCGCCGTAACTTCAGAAGCATGAGATATTCGTTCAGATCTGCAAGGGGTACCAGCCATGCCCTCGGCCTGAAGCCCAAGTCTAGCTTCTGTTCTCAGACTTGTCCTCACACTCCTGGTCCAGAATCCCTCATGTTCGGCAATACCGGACCCACAATGCAGCACTCTGCTTGCCCTCTAGAAAAAATATATTGCCTAATGTGTTGCCCAGGCACCTCAAATGATGATAAACCTACACGGCACTAGAATGTACCTAAATTATATATCTAACCTGGGCACTAATGCACTGTCTGACACAACCTGAAAGAGAACCTCCGGACCAACACCCAGGCAGCTGACCGCACACTGAGCACATCAGACCCGCCATGGCCTTAGTTCGTCATCTCTTCCCAACTGCGGTTTCCAGGCTTCAGAACCTAGACCTTATCTCCAACCACTGCCCAGGGTTGAAAATGATGCAGAAATCAGAGCTCCTTCAACATGGCAAGAGACCTTGTGATTAGCATGTTGTCCAAAATTCAAAGTAGATGAAACCAGTGTGGCACATGAGGAATTCCTCTTTGGTTGTACACCTGAGGTAACAAACCTGAGAGGAGACCTCCCATCCCACAGATTCACGGAAAGAAATTGGGACCGTGCCAAATCCACAGAGAGGAAGATTCGTCCATGGCCCATGAGGTCTTCCCACATTTGACGCCCATCTTTGATACAAAATCCACAGACAAATGCCTGAGGAAGCACCTCAGAATCACTCTTTTTTCATTTCCTGAAGAGTTCTTCTCATGGTTGTAGATTGGACCTGCCATACCTACGTCCCCTAACCTAAGCTGACTTTGTGTTTTCAGACTTCTGTCTTCAAATTCCTGGGCCACACACACTCCAGGCTGGGGCCTCTGGAGCCACACATTAGGACTGTGCCTACCAAATCCATGGGTATTCTGCCCATTCCATTGCCCAAAATCGTACAAATTAGGAGAACCCTCCAAAGTTCCCGAGGCCATCCCAATAATGTAGGAGTCCGTGGACAAACAAGGGAGGTCTGACACCAGCTGAGCATCTACCTCCACTCATACTATAGATGGATGTCCCCAGAGAAGAAGATGGAATCAGACAGGACCCTAGGCCATAATCGGATCCATTGCTTTGGTTTAAAGGCATGTCTCCTCAAAAGCCTGGATTCCAAGACCAGCATAGGGGGTTTCCTGAGGCACCCATCAGAACAAATCTCGTCTCCACAAGGAAACTTCAGTTTCGGACCTATGTCAAAAGCTTAGGAGAATACTTCAGGGTCCCGGTGCCACCGCCCCATTCCAAGGCTTTAATGGACACAAACACATATTAGGCCCCATCCTCTGGAAAGTCCATTTCAACTCAGCCACATCGGTTGCTCCCGCAGAGCCATCAGATCTCAACTGTCTTGTTGCTAGGAGACAATTGGTATGCGGGGCCGGCTACCCTGGCATCATCCCCGAAAGTGCTTTGGAGTCATTCCATACGGGATATCATGGAGCTGCCCCAAAAGGTCTCAATTTTCCCGCAGAAGAAATCCTTGAAAGGGGCATCCCACAACTCTCAACGTGGGAAAAACTCCATGGCCTTGAGGTTCCGGTCCGTTCATGAAGGGGCAGTCATGCACAGAAACTCCAAACTGAGCCAACGTCTGAACCTCGCCGTGACTTCAGATGCATGAGAGATTGGTTCAGATCTGCAGGGGGTACCTGCCGTGCCCTCGGCCTGAAGCCCAAGTCTAGATCGTGTTCTCAGACTTCTGTCCTCACACTCCTGGTCCAAGAGTCCAGAAGTTTGCCAATTCCGGACCCACAATGCAGCATTCTGCCTGCGCTCTAGCAAAAATATATTGCCTAATGAGCTGCCCTGGCACCTCAAATGAGGATAAACCTACACGGCACTCAACTGTACGCAAATTATAGAGTGAAACTTGGGCACTAATGCACTGTCTGACACCACATGAGACCGAAACTCCTGACCAACACCCAGGCAGCTGACCGCACACTGAGCACAACAGACCCGCCATGGCCTTAGGCCGTCATCTCTTCCAAACTGCGGTTTTCAGGCTTCAGTACCTAGAACTTATCTCCAACCACTGCCCAGGATTGAAAATGATGCAGAAATCAGAACTCCTTCCCCATGGCAAGAGACCTTGTGATTGGCAAGTTGTCCAAAGTTTAGTGTAGTTGAAACCAGTGTGGCCCATGAGGCCACGCCCACTCTCCCGGGCCACATTGGACACAAACACACATTGTGACCCTCAGCCTGAGCCCAGTCCTCAAGTAAGGCCTCTCAGTGGATGGATGAAGAGACAGCATATTGGGCCTGCCATGCCCCTAGGCGCCAATTTTTAACCATAGTTTGGGTTGTCCCTTCACTCTTCCCTAGGTCTCTGCTTTGGAATTCCTCTTTGGTTGGGACACCTGAGGTAACAAACCTGAAAGGAGACCTTCCATCCCACAGATTGACGAAAAACAATTGGGACCGGACCAAATCCAAAGAGAGGAAGATTCGTCCATGGCCCATGAGGCCTCCCCACATCCACGGCCATCGTTGATACAAAGTCCAGAGACAAAAGCCAGAGCAAGTGCCTCAGACTCGCTCTTTCTTCATATGCTGAAGAGTTCTTCTCATGGTTTGTAGAATGGACCTGCCATACCTACGTCCCCTAACCTAAGCTGAGTTTGTGTTTTCAGACTTCTGTCCTCAAATTCCTGGGCCACACACCCTCCAGGCTGGGGCCCCTGGAGCCACACATTAGGACTGTGCCTACCCAATCCATGGGAATTCTGCCCATTCCATTGTTCCAAATTGTACAAATTAGTAGAACTCTCCAAAGTCCCCGAGGCCATCCCAATAGTATAGGACTCCGTGGACAAACAAGGGCGGTCTGACACCAGCTGAGCATCTACTTCCACTCATACCATAGATGGATGTCCCCAGAGAAGGAGATGGAACCAGACAGAACCCTAGCCATAATCGGATCCATTGCTTTGGTTTACAGGCATGTCTCCTCAAAAGCCTGGATTCCAAGACCAGCATAGGGGGTTTCCTGAGGCACCCATCAGAACAAATCTCGTCTCCACAAGGAAACTTGTGCATGGGACCTATGTCAAAAGCTTAGGAGAATACTTCAGTGTCCCGATGCCACTGCCCTTTTCCAGGGTCATTAGAAACACAAACACATATTGGGCCCCATCCTCGGGAAATTCCATTTCATCTCAGACACCCCGGTAGCTCCGGCAGAGCCATCAGTTCTCAACTGTCTTGTTGCTAGGAGACAATTTGGATGCGAGGCCGGCTTCCCTGGAATCCATCCCCGAACGGTGCTCTGGAGTTCTTCCATATGGGATATCCTGGAGCTGCCCAACAGGTCTCAATTGTACCGCAGAAGAAATTCTTGAAGGGTGCATCCCACAACTCCCATCGTGGGAAAACCTCCATGGCCTTGAGATTCTGGTCCGTTCATGAAGGGGCAGTCATGCACAGAAACTCAAACCTGAGCCAACGTCTGATCCTCGCCGTGACTTCAGATGCATGAGAGATTGGTTCAGATCTGCAGGGGGTACCTGCCGTAGCCTCGGCCTGAACCCAAGTCTAGATCGTGTTCTCAGACTTCTGTCCTCACACTCCTCGCCCAGAAGCCCTCAAGTTTGGCAATTCCGGACCCACAATGCAGCACTCTGCCTGCCCTTTAGCAAATATATCTTGCCTACTGAGCTGCCCAGGCACCTCAAATGAGGATAAACCTACACGGCACTCGACTGTACCCAAATTATAGAGTGTAACCTGGGTACTAATGCACTGTCTGACACCACATGAGCCCGAACCTCCTGACCAACATCCAGGCAGCTGACCGCACACTGAGCACATCAGACCCGCCATGGCCTTAGTCGTCATCTCTTCCAAACTGCGGTTTTCAGGCTTCAGTACCTAGAACTTATCTCCAACCACTGCCCCGGATTGAAAATGATGCAGAAATCAGAACTCCTTGCCCATGGCAAGAGACCTTGTGATTGGCATTTGTCCAAAGTTCAGTGTAGTTGAAACCAGTGTGGCCCACGAGGCCACGCCCACTCTCCCGGGCCACATTGGACACAAACACACATTGTGACCCTCAGCCTGATCCCAGTCCTCAAGTAAGGCCTCTCAGTGGATGGATGAAGAGACAGCATATTGGGCCTGCCATGCCCCTAGGCGCCAATTTTTAACCATAGTTTGGGTTGTCCCTTCACTCTTCCCCAGGGCTCTGCTTTGGAATTCCTCTTTGGTTGGGACACCTGAGGTAACAAACCTGAAAGGAGACCTTCCATCCCACAGATTGACGAAAAACAATTGGGACCCGGCCAAATCCACAGAGAGGAAGATTCGTCCATGGCCCATGAGGCCTCCCCACATTCCACGGCCATCGTTGATACAAAATCCAGAGACACAAGCCTGAGGAAGCGCCTCAGACTCGCTCTTTCTTCATATCCTCAAGAGTTCTTTTTATGGTTTGTAGATTGGGCCTGCCATACCATGTCCACAACCCTAAGCTGAGTTTGTGTTTTCAGACTTCTGTCCTCAAAGTCCTGGGCCACACACCCTCCAGGCTGGGGCCCCCGGAGCCACACATTAGGACTGTGCCTACCCAGTCCATGGGAATACTGCCCATTCCATTGTTCCAAATCGTACAAATTAGGAGAACCCTCCAAAGTCCCCGAGGCCATCCCAATAGTGTAGGTCTCCCGGGACAAACAAGGGCGGTCTGACACCACCTGAGCATCTACCACCACTCACACCATGGATGGATGTCCCCAGAGAAGAAGATGGAAGCAGACAGGACGCTAGGCCATAATCGGATCCATTGCTTTGGTTTACAGGCATGTCTCCTCAAAAGCCTGGATTCCAAGACCAGCATAGGGGGTTTCCTGAGGCACCCATCAGAACAAATCTCGTCTCCACAAGGAAACTTGTGCATGGGAGCTATGTCAAAAGCTTAGGAGAATACTTCATGGTCCTGCTGCCACCGCCCCATACCAAGGCCTTCATGGAGACAAACACACATTAGGCCCCATCCTCGGGAATGTCCCTTTCAACACAGCCGCCCCGATTGCTCCCACAAAGCCATCAGATCTTAAGTATCTTGTTGCTAGGAGACAACTGGAATGCGAGGCTGGCTTTCTAGCATCCATCGTCGAACGTTGCTCTGGAGTCATTCCATATGTGATGTCTTAGAGCTGACCAACAGGTCTCAATTGTCCCGCAGAAGGAATCCTTGAAAGGTGCTTCCCACAACTCCCAACGTGGGAAAACCTCCATGGCCTTGAGATTCCGCTCTGTTCATGAAGGGGCAGTCATGCACAGAAACTCAAACCTGAGTCAACGTCTGATCCTCACCGTGACTTCAGATGCATGAGAGATTGGTTCAGATCTGCAGGGGGTACCTGCCGTAGCCTCGGCCTGAACCCAAGTCTAGATCGTGTTCTCAGACTTCTGTCCTCACACTCCTCGCCCAGAAGCCCTCAAGTTTGGCAATTCCGGACCCACAATGCAGCACTCTGCCTGCCCTCTAGCAAAAATATCTTGCCTAATGAGCTGCCCAGGCACCTCAAATGAGGATAAACCTACACGGCACTCGACTGTACCCAAATTATAGAGTGTAACCTGGGCACTAATGCACTGTCTGACACCACATGAGCCCGAACCTCCTGACCAACACCCAGGCAGCTGACCGCACACTGAGCACATCAGACCCGCCATGGCCTTTGGTCGTCATCTCTTCCAAACTGCGGTTTTCAGGCTTCAGTACCTAGAACTTATCTCCAACCACTGCCACGGATTGAAAATGATGAAGAAATCAGAACTCCTTCCCCATGGCAAGAGACCTTGTGATTGGCATGTTGTCCAAAGTTCAGTGTAGTTGAAACCAGTGTGGCCCACGAGGCCACGCCCACTCTCCCGGGCCACATTGGACACAAACACACATTGTGACCCTCAGCCTGAGCCCAGTCCTCAAGTAAGGCCTCTCAGTGGATGGATGAAGAGACAGCATATTGGGCCTGCCATGCCCCTAGGCGCCAATTTTTAACCATAGTTTGGGTTGTCCCTTCACTCTTCCCCAGGGCTCTGCTTTGGAATTCCTCTTTGGTTGGGACACCTGAGGTAACAAACCTGAAAGGAGACCTTCCATCCCACATATTGACGAAAAAGAATTGGGACTAGGCCAAATCCACAGAGAGGAAGATTCGTCCATGGCCCATGAGGCCTCCCCACATCCACGGCCATCATTGATACAAAATCCAGAGACAAAAGCCTGAGCAAGCGCCTCAGACTCGCTCTTTCTTCATATCCTGAAGAGTTCTTCTCATGGTTTGCAGATTGGGCCTGCCATACCGTGTCCACAACCCTAAGCTGGGTTTGTGTTTTCAGACTTCTGTCTTCAAATTCCTGGGCCACACACACTCCAGGCTGGGGCCTTTGGAGCCACACATTAGGACTGTGCCTACCAAATCCATGGGAATTCTGCCCATTCCATTGCCCAAATTGTACAAATTAGGAGAACCTGCCAAAGATCCCGAGGCCATCCCAATAATGTAGGAGTCCGTGGACAAACAAGGGGGGTCTGACAACCAGTGAGCATCTACCTCCACTCATACCATATGGATGTCCCCAGAGAAGAAGATGGAATCAGACAGGACCCTAGGCCATAATCGGATCCATTGCTTTGGTTTAAAGGCATGTCTCCTCAAAAGCCTGGATTCCAAGACCAGCATAGGGGGTTTCCTGAGGCACCCATCAGAACAAATCTCGTCTCCACAAGGAAACTTGTGCATGGGACCTATGTCAAAAGCTTAGGAGAATACTTCAGGGTCCCGGTGCCACCGCCCCATTCCAAGGCTTTAATGGACACAAACACATATTAGGCCCTATCCTCGGGAAAGTCCATTTAAACTCAGCCACCCCGGTGGCTCCCGTAGAGCCATCAGATCTCAACTGTCTTGTTGCTAGGAGACAATTGGTATGCGGGGCCGGCTACCCTGGCATCATCCCCGAAAGTGCTTTGGAGTCATTCCATATGGGATATCATGGAGCTGCCCCAAAAGGTCTCAATTTTCCCGCAGAAGAAATCCTTGAAAGGGGCATCCCACAACTCTCAACGTGGGAAATACTCCATGGCCTTGAGGTTCCGGTCCGTTCATGAAGGGGCAGTCATGCACAGAAACTCCAAACTGAGCCAACGTCTGAACCTCGCCGTGACTTCAGATGCATGAGAGATTGGTTCAGATCTGCAGGGGGTACCTGCCGTGCCCTCGGCCTGAAGCTCAAGTCTAGATTTTGTTCTCAGACGTCTATCCTCACACTCCTGGTCCAGAAGTCCAGTAGTTTTGCAATTCCGGACCCACAATGCAGCAATCTGCCCTCCCTCTAGCAAAAATATCTTGCCTAATGAGCTGCCCAGGCACCTCAAATGAATATAAACCTAGACGGCACTCAACTGTACCCAAATTATAGAGTGTAACCTGGGCACTAATGCACTTTCTGACACCACATGAGCCCGAAACTCCTGACCAACACCCAGGCAGCTGAACGCACACTGAGCACATCAGACCCGCCATATCCTTAGGTCGTCATCTCTTCCAAACTGCGGTTTTCATGCTTCAGTACCTAGAACTTATCTCCAACCACTGCCCCGGATTGAAAATGATGCAGAAATCAGAACTCCTTCCCCATGGCAAGAGACCTTGTGATTGGCATGTTGTCCAAAGTTCAGTGTAGGTGAAACCAGTGTGGCCCACGAGGCCACGCCCACTCTCCCGGGCCACATTGGACACAATCACACATTGTGACCCTCAGCCTGAGCCTAGTCCTCAAGTAAGGCCTCTCAGTGGCTGGATGAAGAGACAGCATATTGGGCCTGAAATGCCCTTAGGCACCAATTTTTAACCATAGTTTGGGTGGTCCCTTCACTCTTCCCCAGGGCTCTGCTTTGGAATTCCTCTTTGGTTCGGACACCTGAGGTAACAAACCTGAAAGGAGACCTCCTATCTCACAGATTGACGAAAAACAATTGGGACCGGGCCAAATCCTCAGAGAGGAAGATTCGTTCCTGGCTCATGAGGACTCCCCACATTCCACGTCCATCGTTGATACAAAATCCAGAGACAAAAGCCTGAACAAGCGCCTCAGACTCGCTCTTTCTTCATTTCCTGTAGAGTTCTTCTCATGGTTTGTAGATCGGGCCTGCCATACCTACGTCCCCAAACGTAAGCGGAGTTTGTGTTTTCAAGTTCTGTCCTCAAAGTTCTGGGCCACACACCCTCCAGGCTGGGGCCCCTAGAGCCATTATTATTAGGACAGTGCCTACCCAATCTATGGGAATTCTGCCCATTCCATTGTCCAAAATCATACAATTAGGAGAACGCTCCAATGTCCCCGAGGCCATACCCATAGTTAGGTTTCCGGGGACAAACAAGGGTGGTCTGACACCTGGTGAGCATCTACCTCCACTCATACCATAGATGGATGTCCCCAGAGAAGAAGATGGAAGCAGACAGGACCCTAGGCCATAATCGGATCCATGCTTTGGTTTACAGGCATGTCTCCTCAAAACCTGGATTCCAATACCAGCATAGAGAGGTTTCCTGAGGCACCCATCAGAACAAATCTCGTCTCCACAAGGAAACTTGTGCATGGGAGCTATGTCAATAGCTTAGGAGAATACTTCAGGGTCCCGGTGCCACCGCCCCATTCCAATGCCCTCATGGACACAAACACACATTGGGCCCCAAACTAAGGAAAGTCCATTTCAACTCAGCCACCCCAGTTGCTCCCACATAGCCATCCGATCTCAACTGTCTTGTTGCTAAAAGACAATTGGAATGCGAGGTGGGCTTCCCTGGCATTCATCATCCAACGGTGCTCTGGAGTCATTCCGTATGGGATGTCCTGGAGCTGCCCAACTGGTCACAATTTTCCCGCAGAAGGAATCCTTGAAGGGGGCATCCCACAACTCCCAAGTGGGAAAACCTCCGTGGACTTGAGATTCCGCTCCGTTCATGAAGGGGCCGTCATGCACAAAAACTCCAACCTGAGCTAATATCTGATCCTCGCTGTGACTTCAGATGCATGAGATATTGGTTCAGAACTGCAGGGGGTACCTGTCGTGCCCTCGGCCTGAAGCCCAAGTCCAGCTTGTGTTCTCAGACTTCTGTCCTCTCACTCCTGGCCCAGAAGCCCTCAAGTTTGGCAATTCCATACCCACAATGCAGCACTCTGCCTGCCCTCTAGAAAAAATATCTTGCCTAATGAGCTGCCCAGGCACCTCAAATGAGGATAAACCTTCACGGCACTCGACTGTACCCAAATTATGTAGTGTAATCTGGTCACTATTGCACTCTCTGAAACAACTGTGCCAGATACTCCTGACCAACTCCCAGCCTGCTGACCGCACACTGAGCCCATAAGACCCGCCATGGCCTTAGGTCGTCATCTCTTTCCAACTGCGGTTTTCAGGCTTCAAAACCTAGACGTTATCTCCAACCACTGCCCAGGGATGAAAATGATGCCGAAATCAGAACTCCTTCCCCATTGCAAGAGACCTTGTGTTTGGCATGTTGTCCAAAATTCAGTGTAGTTGAAACCAGGGTGGCCCATGAGGCCCCGCCCATGCTCGCGGGTCACATTGGTCACCAACACACTTTGTGACCCTCTGCCTGAGCCCAGTCCTCAAGTAAGTCCTCTCAGTGGCTGGATGAAGAGAAAGCATATTGGGCCTGCCAAGCCCCTAGACCCTAAATTTTTAACAATAGTTTGGGTTGTCCATTCACTCTTTTCCAGGGTTCTGCTTTGTAATTCCTCTTTGGTTGGGACACCTGAGGTCACAAACCTGAAAGGAGACCTCCCATCGCACAGCTTGACGAAAAACAATTGGGACCGGGCCAATTCCAAAGAGAGGAAGATTCGTCCCTGGCTCATGAGGACTCTCCACATTCCACGGCAATCGTTGATACAAAATCCAGAGACAAAATCCTGATCACGTACCTCAGACTCGCTCTTTCTTCATATCCTGAAGAGTTCTTCTAATGGTTTGTAGATTGGGCAGGCCATACCTGCGTCCCCAAACGTAAGCTGAGTTTGTGTTTTCAGCCTTCTGTCCTCTAAGTCCTGGGCCACACACCCTCCAGGCTGAGGCCCCTGGAGCCACACATTAGGACTGCGCCTACCCAATCCATGGGAATTCTGCCCATACCATTGTCCAAAATCGTACAAATTAGGAGAACACTCCAACATCCCGGAAGCCATCCCAATAGTGTAAGTCTCCAGGGACAAACAAGGGTGGTCTGCCACCAGCTGAGCATCTACCTCCATTCATACCATAGATGGATGTCCCCAGAGAAGAAGATTGAACCAGACAGGACCCTAGGCCATAATCGGATCCATTATTTGGTTTACAGGCATGTCTCCTCAAAATCCCGGATTCCAATACCAGCAAAGGGGGTTTCCTGAGGCACCCATCAGAACAAAAATCGTCTTCACAAGGAAACTTGTGCTTGGGAGCTATGTCCAAAGGTTAGGAGAATACTTCAGGGTCCCGGTGCCACCCCCCCATTCCAACGCCCTCATGGACACAAAAACACATTAGGCCCCATCCTCAGGAAAGTCCATTTCAACTCAGCCATCAAGGTTGCTCCCGCAGGCCATTCGATCTCAACTGTCTTGTTGCTAGGAGACAATTGGAATGCGAGGCGGTCTTCCTGGGCATCCATCCTCCAAGGCCCTCATGGACACAAACACACCTTAGGCTCCATTCTGAGGAAAAATCCATTTCAACTCAGCCACCCCGGTTGCTCCAGCATAGCCATCCGATCTCACCTGTCTTGTTGCTAAAAGACAATTGGAATGCGAGGCGGGCTTCCCTGGCATCCATCCTCCAATGGTGATCTGGAGTCATTCCTTATGGGATGTCCTGGAGCTGCCCAACAAGTCTCAATTGTCCCTCAGAAGCAATCCATGAAGGGGGAATCCCACAACTCCCAACGTGGGAAAACCTCCATGGCCTTGAGATTCCGGTCCGTTCATGAAGGGGCAGTCAAGCACAGAAAATCCAACCTGAGCCAACGTCTGATCCTCGCCGTGAATTCAGATGCATGAGATATTGGTTCCGATCTGCAGGGGGTAACTGCCGTGCCATCGGCCTGAAGCCCAAGTCTAGCTTGTGTTCTAAGACTTCTGTCCTCACAGTATTGGCCCAGGAGACCTCAGGTTTGGCAATTCCGGACCCACAATGCAGCACTCTGCCAGCCCTCTAGAAAAAATATCTTGCCTAATGAGCTGCCCAGGCACCTCAAATGAGGATAAACCTACACGGCACTCGACTGTACCCAAATTATATAGTCTAACCAGAGCACTAATGCACTCTCTGACAAAACCTGAGCCCGAACCTCCGGACCAACATCAGGCAGCTGACCGCACGTTGAGCACATCAGACCTGCCATGGCCTTAGGTCGCCTTCTCTTCGATACCTCAGTTCAGGCTTCAAAACGAGACCTTATCTCCAATCACTGCCCAGGGGTGAGTGTGATGCAGAAATCAGAAATCCTCCTTACCCATGGCAAGAAACCTTGTGGTTGGCACGTTGTCCAACGTTCAGTAGAGGAGAAACCAGCATTCACCCTGATGCCCCACCCATTTTGAGTGCGACGAGGGCATAAACACGCATTGTGACCCTCAGCATGAGTTCTGTCCTCTAGTAAGTCCTCTCAGTGGCTGGACCATTAGATATCATAATGGGCTTGACATGTCCCTAGGCCCCAATTTTTAACCCAATTTCAGATTGTCCAGTCGTCCCTACCCAGGGCTCTACTCTGGAATCCCTCATTTGGTGGGACACCTGAGGTTAAAAAAGAAAGCAACAACAACATAATAACGGACTTTTTCCATCCCACAGTATGACCACAAACTCTTTGTACAGGGCCAAACCACCAGAGAGTAAGACTCGACCATTTCCCATGAAGTCACGCAGAAATTTCACCACCATGATTGACACTATATCCAGAGACAAAAACTTGCTCAAGAGCCTCACACTCGCCCTTTTCTCAAATCACGAAGAGTTCTCCTCAAGTCTGTAGATCAGTCCTGCCATACCTATGACCCGAAACATAAGCCGAGTTTGTATTTTCAGACAACTGTCCAAACAGCCCTGGCCTACACAACCTACAGGCTCAGGTCCCTGGAGCCAAACCTGAGGACTATACTTGCCCTCTCCAAGGGGATTGTGTGTGCCCATTCCGATGGCCACAACACTTCTAATAGGAAAAATCGCCAACGTCCCTGATCCATCTCACTAGTGGTGGCTTCCCAGGAAAATCAGAGGCAATCTGAGGCCATCTGAGCACTTATCTACACTCAGACCAATAGACAGATGTCCCCAGAGGTCCAAAGGAAAGAACTGGAACCTAGGCACTAATCAGATCCATTGCTTTGGTTTCCAGGCATCTCTCCTCAGAGGCCTGGTTTTCAAAACCAGCATATGGCTGTTTCTTGACTCAGCCATCAGAAAACATCTCATCTACACATGGGAAACTTGCACGTTGGAGCTGTGTCAAAGCATCTGTTTAGGAGAACGATCAGGGCCCCAGTGCCACTGCTTCATTCCAAGGTCTGCATACACACAAAAGCACATTAGGAGCCATCCACAGGCGAGTCCATTTCAACTCAGCCTCCTCGGTTGCTCGACAAGATCCAGCATCTAAACTCTCTTGTTGCTAGGAGACAATTGGAATGCGAGGTGGGCTACCCAGCCATCCATCCTTAGAACCCTGCTCAGAATCATTGGCCTGGACCCAAACAACAGGTCTCAATTGTCCTGCAGAAGACTCTCTGCAGTTTGGAGCTTCTCATAACTCCCATCGTGGGAAAACCCCCATGGCCTCGTGATGCCCCCACATTCATGAAGGGGCCATCAGGGGCAGAAACTCCAACCTGAGCGATCGTCTGATCCTCGCCCTGACTTCAGATGCACGAGATCTCGATTCAGGTCTGTAGATTGTGCCTGCCATGGCCTCACCCAGTAACCTAAGCCTAGCTTGTGTTCTCAGAATTTTGTCGTCAGACTACTGGCCCACAAGCCCTCCAGTTTGGCAATCCAGAACTACAATGCAGCACTCTTCCTGCCCTCCAGAAGAAAAACATTGTCCTCTGGGGCTACCCAGTAACCCCAAATGAGGATCAACCTGCACCGACCTTGGCTGTACCCCAAATACATAGGCTGACCAGGGCACTAATGCCCTTTCTGACACAGTCTGAGCCTGGACCCCTGGCCCCTCCCTGACAGCTGGCCGCACACTGAGCACATGGAGCCGCCATGGCATTAGGTCGCCATCTCTTCCCAAACTCGGTTTTCAGGTTTCAGAACCTAGACCTTATCTCCAATCACTGCCCAGGGTTGAAGGTGATACAGAAATCGGATCTCCTTCCCCATGGCAAGAAACCTTGTGGTTGGCATGTTGTCCAACGTTCAGTGCAGTTGAAACCAGTGTGGCCCATGAGGCCCCGCCCATGCTCGCGGGCCACATTGGTCACAAACACAGATTGTGACCCTCAGGCTGAGTCAGTCCTCAAGTAAGGCCACTCAGTGGCTAGATGAAAAGATAGCATATTGGGCTTGCCATGCCCCTAGGCCCCAATTTTTAACCATAGTTCGGGTTATCCCTTCAGTCTTCCACACGGCTTTGCTTTGGAATTCCTCTTTTGGAGGGACACCTGAGGTAACAAAACTGAAATGACTCCTTCCATCCCACAGATTGACGAAAAGCAATTGGGAATCGGACCAAATCCTCAGAGAGGAAGATTCGTCCATGGCCCAGGAGGCCTCCCCGACATTCCACGGCCATCGCTGATACAAAATCCAGAGACAAAAGCCTGAGCAAGCGCCGCAGACTCGCACTTTCTTCATATCCTGAAGAGTTCTTCTCATAGCTTATAGATCGTGCCTGCCATACCTACGTCCCCAAACCTAAGCTGAGTTTGTGTTTTCAGATTCTGTCCTCAAAGTCTGGGCCACACACCCTGGAGCCACACATTAGGACTGTGCCTACCAATCCATGGGAATTCTGCCCAATCCATGGTCCAAAATCGTACAAATTAGGAGAAACCTCCAAAGTCCCTGAGGCCATCGCAATAGTGTAGGTCGCCCGGAACAAAAAAGGGCTGTCTGACACCAGCTGATAATCGACCTCCACTCATACCATAGATGGATGTCCCCAGAGAAGAAGATTGAACCAGACAGGACCCTAGGCCATAATAGGATCCATTGCTTTGGGTTACAGGCATGTGTCCTCAAAAGCCTGATTCCAATACGAGCATAGGGGTTTTCCTGAGGCACCCATCAGAACTCATCTCGTCTCCACAAGGAAACCTGTGCATGGGAGCCATGTCCAAAGCTTAGGAGAGTACTTCAGGGTCCCGGTGCCACCGCCCCATTCCAAGGCCCTCATGGACACAAAAACACATTAGGACCCATGATCAGGAAAGTCCATTTCAACTCAGCCACCCCGGTTGCTCCGGGAGAGCCATCATATCTAAACTGTCTTGTTGCTAGGAGACAATTGGAATGCGAGGCAGGCTTCCCAGGCATCCATCCGCGAACGGTGCACTGGAGTCATTCCATATGGGATGTCCTGGAGACGTCCAACAGGTCTCAATTGTCCTGCAGAAGGAATCCTTGAAGGGGGCATCCCACAACTCCCAACGTGGGAAAACCTCAATGGCCTCGAGATTCCGCTCCCTACATGAAGCGGCCGTCATGCACAGAAACTCCAACCTGAGCCAACGTCTGATCCTCGCCCTGACTTCAGATGCATGAGATATTGGGTCAGATCTGCAGGGGGTACCTGCCGTGCCCTCGCCCTGAAACCCAAGTCTAGCTTGTCTTCTCAGACTTCCGTCCTCACATTCCTGGCCCCGAAGCCCTCAAGTTTGGCAATTCCGGACCCACTATGCAGCACTCTGCCTGCCCTCTAGAAAAAAAATTATTGCCTCATGAGCTGCCCAGGCACATTAAATGAGGATCAACCTACACAGCACTCGACTTTACCCAAATTATATAGTCTATCCTGGGCACTAATGCACTGTCGAACACAACCTGAACCCGGACCTCCTGACCAACACCCAGAAAGCTGACCGCACACTGAGCCCATAAAACCCGCCATGGCCTTAGGTCATCATCTCTTCCCTACCTCAGTTTTCAGGCTTCAGAACCGAGACCTTATCTCCGAGCACTGCCCAGGGGTGAGTGTGATGCAGAAATCAGAACTCCTCCTTACCCATAGCAAGAACCCTTGTGGTTGGCACGTTGTCCAACGTTCAGTGTAGGAGAAACCAGCATTCACCCTGAGGCCTCGCCCATTCTTGAGTGCGACGAGGGCATACACACGCATTGTGACCCTCAGCATGAGTCCTGTCCTCTAGTAAGTCCTCTCAGTTGCTGGACCATTAGATGTCATAATGGGCTTGACATGTCCGTAGGCCCCAATTTTTAACCAGATTTCTGATTGTCCAGTCGCCCCTCCCCAGGGCTCTACTCTGGAATCCCTCATTTGGTGGGACACCTGAGGTTAAAAAAGAAAACAACAACAACAACAACAACAAAAAACGGACTTCTTCCAGCCCATAGAATGCCCCCAAACTCTTTGGACGGGGCCAAACCACAAGAGAGTAAGACTCGTCCATTTCCCATGAAGTCCCCCAGAAATTTCACGACCATGAGTGACACGATATCCAGAGACAAAAACTTGAGCAGGAGCCTCGCACTCGCCCTTCTTTCAAATCCCGAAGTGTTCTCTTCATGGTCTGTAGATCAGTCCTGCCATACCTATGACCCGAAACATAAGCCGAGTTTGTGTTTTCAGACAACTGTCCAAACAGCCCTGGCCTACAAAACCTACAGGCTCAGGACCCTGGAGCCAAACCTGAGGACTGTACTTGCCCTCTCCTAGGGAATTGTGTGTGCCCATTCCAATGGCCACAACCCTTCTAATAGGATAAACCTCCGAAGTCCCTGATCCATCTCAATAGTGGTGGCTTCCCAGGAAAAACAGGGGCAATCTGAGCCCAACTGAGCACCAACCTGCACTCAGACCCATAGACAGATGTGGACAGAAGTCTGAGACCACAACTAGACTTGGGCTTCAGGCCCGAGGGTAAGGCAGGTACCCCCTGCACATCTGAACCAATATCTCATGCATCTGATGTCACGGCAAAGATCAGACGTTGGCTCAGGTTGTAGTTTCTGTGCATGACTGCCCCTGCATGAATGGAGAGGAATCTCAAGGCCATGGAGGTTTTCCCACATTGGGAGTTGTGGAATGCCCCCTTCAAGGATTCCTTCTGCGGGACAATTGAGATCTGTTTGGCAGCTCCAAAACATCCCATATGGAATGACCCAGAGTACCGTTCGAGGATGGATGCCAGGGAAGCCCGCCTCGCATTCCAATTGTCTCCTAGCAACAAGACAGTGGAGATCGGATGGCTCTGCGGGAGCAACCGGGGTGGCTGAGTTCAAATGAACATTCCCGAGCATGGGGCCTAATATGTGTTTGTGTCCATGAGGACCTTGGAATGGGGCTGTGGCACTGGGACTCTGAAGTATTCTCCTAAGATTTTGACATATGTCCCATGCACAAGTTTCCTCGTGGAGACAAGATGTTTTCTGATGGGTGCCTCAGGAAACCCCCTATGCTGGTATTGGTATCCAGGCGTTTGAGGAGACATGCCTGTAAACCAAAGCAATGGATCCGATTATGGCCTAGGGTCCTGTCTGGTTCCATCTCCTTCTCTGGGGACATCCATCTATGGTATGAGTGGAGGTAGATGCTCTGCTGGTGTCAGACCGCCCTTCTTTGTTCACAGAGACCTACATTATTGGGATGGCCTCGGGGACTTTGGAGGGTTCTCCTAATTTGTACAATTTTGGACAATGGAATGGGCAGAATTCCCATGCATGGGGTAGGCACAGTCCTAATGTGTGGCACCAGTGGCCAGACCCTGGAGGGTGTGTGGCCCAGGACTGTGAGGACAGACGTCGGAAAACACAAACGCAGCTTAGGTTTGGGGACGTAGGTATGGCAGGACCAATCTACAAACCATGAGAAGATCTTCAGGATACGAAGAAAGAACGAGTCTGAGGCGCTTGCTCAGGCTTTGGGGTCTGGATTTTGTGTCAACGATGGCCATGGAATGAGGGGAGGCCTCATGGGCCATGGACGAACTTCCTCTCTTGGGATTTGGCCCGGTCCCAATTGTTTTTCGTCAATCTGTGGGATGGGAGGTCTCCTTTCAGGTTTGTTACCTCAGGTGTCCCAACCATAGAGGAATTCCAAACAGAGCCCTGGGAAGAGTGAAGGGACAACCCAAACTATGGTTAAAATTTGGGGCCTAGGGGCATGGCAGGCTCCATATGCTATCTCTTCATCCAGCCACTGAGAGGCCTTACTTGAGGACTGGGCTCAGGCTGAGGGTCACAATGTGTGTTTGTGACCAATGTGTCCCGCGAGCAGGGTCCGAGCCTCATGGGCCACACTGGTTTCAACTACACTGAACTTTGGACAACATGCCAAACACACGGTCTCTTGCAATGGGGAAGGAGTTCTGATTTCTGCATCATTTTCAACCCTGGGAAGTGGTTGGAGATAAGGTCTAGGTTCGGAAGCCTGAAAACCGCAGTTGGGAAGAGATGATGACTTAAGGCCATAGTGGGTCTGATGTGCTCAGTGTGCGGTCAGCTGCCTGGTTGTTGGTCAGGAGTTTCGGGCTCAGGTTGTGTCAGACAGTGCATTAGTGCCCAGGTTAGACTATATAATTTGGGTACAGTCGAGTTCCGTGAAGGTTGATCATCTTGTGGTGCCTGGGAAGCTCATTAGGCAAGATATTTTTTCTAGAGGGCAGGCAGAGTACTGCATTGTGGGTCCGGAATTGCCAAACGTGAGGGCTTCTGGGCCAGTAGTGTGAGGATAGAAGTCTGAGACCACAAGCTAGACTTGGGCGTCAGGCCGAGTGCAAGGCAGCTACCCCCTGCACATCTGAACCCATATCTCATGCATCTGAAGTCACGGCAGGATCAGACGTTGACTCAGGTTGTAGTTTCTGTGCATGACTGCCCTTCATGAATGGAGAGGAATCTCAATGCCATGGAGGTTTTGCCTCGTTGGGAGTTGTGGGATGCCCCCTTCAAGGATTCCTTCTGCGGGACAATTGAGACCTGTTGGGCAGCCCCAAAACATCCCATATGGAATGACTCCAGAGTACCGTTCGAGGATGGATGCCAGGGATGCCCGCCTCGCATTCCAATTGTCTCCTAGCAACAAGACAGTGGAGATCGGATGGCTCTGCGGGAGCAACCGGGGTGGCTGATTTGAAATTGACTTTCGTGAGCATGGGGCCTAATGTGTGTTTGTGTCCATGAGGACCTTGGAATGGGGCGGTGGCACCGGCTCTGAAGTATTCTCCTAAGATTTTGATATAGGTCCCATGCACAAGTTTCCTCGTGGAGACGAGATGTTTTCTGATGGGTGCCTCAGGAAACCCCCTATGCTGGTATTGGAATCCAGGATTTTGAGGAGACATGCCTGTAAACAAAAGCAATGGATCCGATTATGGCCTAGGGTCCTATCTGGTTCCATCTCCTTCTCTTGGGACATCCATCTATGGTATGAGTGGAGGTAGATGCTCAGCTGGTGTCAGACCGCCCTTGTTTGTCCAAAGAGACCTACATATTGGGATGGCCTCAGGGACTTTGAGGGTTCTCCTAATTTGTACAATTTTGGACAATGGAATGGGCAGAATTCCCATGCATGAAGTAGGCACAGTCCTAATATGTGGCTCCAGGGGCCCCAGCCAGGAGGGTGTGTTGCCCAGGACTTTGAGGACAGAAGTCGGAAAACACAAACTCAGCTAGGTTCTGAATCCTGAAAACCGCAGTTGGGAAGAGATGATGACCTAAGGCCATGGTGGGTCTGATGTGCTCAGTGTGCGGTCAGCTGCCTGGTTGTTGGTCAGGAGGTTCGGGCTCAGGTTGTAGTTTCTGTGCATGACTGCCCCTTCATGACCTACATAGGTCCCATGCACAAGTTTCTTCGTGGAGACGAGATTATTTCTGATGGGTGCCTCAGGAAACCCCCTATGCTGGTATTGGAATCCAGGATTTTGAGGAGACATGCCTATAAACCAAAGCAATGGATCCGATTATGTTGTCAGACCGCCCTTGTTTGTCCACAGAGACCTACACTATTGGGATGGCCTAGGGACTTTGGAGGGTTCTCCTAATTTGTACGAAATTATACAATGGAATGGGCATGGGGTAGGCACAGTCCTAATGTGTGGCTCCAGTGGCCCCAGCCTGGAGTGTGTGTGGCCCAGTACTTTGAGGACAGATGTCTGAAAACACAAACTCAGCTTGGTTTGGGGACGTAGGTATATCAGGCCCCATCTACAAACCATGAGAAGAACTCTTCAGGATATGAAGAAAGAGCGAGTCTGAGGCGCTTGCTCAGGCTATGGTCTCTGTATTTTGTATCAACGAAGGCCGTCGAATGTGAGGAGGCCTCATGGGCCATGGACGAATATTCCTCTCTGTGAATTTTGCCTGGTCCCAATTGTTTTTCGTAAATCTGTGGGCTGGGATGTTGCCTTCAGGTATGTTACCTCAGGTGTCCGAACCAAAGAGGAATTCCAAAGCAGAGACCTGGGGAAGAGTGAAGGGACAACCCAAACTATGGTTAAAAATTTGGGCCTAGTGGCATGGCAGGCCCCATATGCTGTCTCTTCATCCAGCCACTGAGAGGCCTTACTTGAGGACTGGGCTCAGGCTGAGGGTCACAATGTGTGTTTGTGACTAATGTGGCCCGCGAGCATGGGCAGGGCCTCATGGGCCACACTGGTTTCAACTACACTGAACTTTGGACAACATGCCAATCACAAGGTTTCTTGCCATTGGGAAGGAGTTCTGCTTTCTGCATCATTTTCAAACCTGGGCAGTGGTTGGAGATAAGGTCTAGGTTCCTGATCCTGAAAACCGCAGTTGGGAAGAGATGACGACCTAAGTCCATGGCGGGTCTGATGTTCTCAGTGTGCGGTCAGCTGCCTGGGTGTTGGTCAGCAAGTTCGGGCTCAGGTTGTGTCAGACAGTGCATTAGTGCCCAGGTTAGACTGTATAATTTGGGTATAGTCGAGTGCCTTGTAGTTTTATCCTCCTTTAAGATGCCTGGGCACCTCATTAGGCAATATATTTTTTTCTAGAGGGTAGGCAGAGTGCTGCATTGTGGGTCCAGAATTGCCAAACTTGAGGAATTCTGGGCCAGTAGTGTGAGGACAGAAGTCTGAGAACACAAGCTAGACTTGAGCTTCAGGCCGAGAGCAGGGCAGGTACCCCCTGAAGTTCTGAACCAATATCTCATGCATCTGAAGTCACGGCGAGGATCAGACGTTGGCTCAGTTTGGAGTTTCTGTGCATGACTGCACCTTCATGAACATGGCTGAATCTCACGACCATGGAGGTTTTCAACACGTTGGGACTTGTGGGATGCCCCTTTCCAGGATTTCTTCTGCGGGACAATTGAGACCTTTTAGGCAGCTCCAGGACTTCCCATATGGAATGACTCAAGAGCACAGTTCGAATATGGATGCCAAGGAAGCCCGCCTCGCATTCCAATTGTCTCCTCGCAACAAGACATTTGAAATCGGATGGCTCTGCGGGAGCAACCGGGGTGGCTGAGTTGAAATGGACTTTCCTGAGGATGGGGCCTAATGTGTGTTTGTGTCCATGAGGACCTTGGAATGGGCGGTGTCACTGGGACCCTGAAGTATTCTCCTAAGCTTTTGACATAGCTTACATGCACAAGTTTCCTCATGGAGACGAGAATTGTTCTCATGGGTGCCTCAGGAAAACCCCTATGCTTGTATTGGAATCCAGGCTTTTGAGGAGACATGCCTGTAAACCAAAGCAATGGATCCGATTATGGCCTAGTGTCCTGTCTGGTTCAATCTTCTTCTCTGAGGACATATATCTATGGTATGAGTGGAGGTAGATGCTCAGCTGGTGTCAGACGGCCCTTGTTTGTCCCGGGAGACCACACAATTGTGATATCCTCGGGTACTTTGTAGGGTTCTCCTAATTTGTACGATTTGGAACAATGGAATGGGCAGAATTCCCATGTATTGTGTAGGCACAGTTCTAATATGTGGCTCCAGGTGCCCAGCCTGGAGGGTGTGTGGCCCAGGATTTCTAGGACAGAAGACTGAAAACACAAACTCAGCCAAGGTTTGGGACGTAGGTATGGCAGGCCCAATCTACAAACCATGAAAAGAACTCTTCAGGATATGAAGAAAGTGCGAGTCTGAGGCGCCTGCTCAGGCTATTTCTTGATTTTGTATCAACGATGGCCGTGGAATGTGGGGAGGCTTCATGGGCCATGGATGAATCTTCCTCTCTGTGGATTTGGCGCGGTCCCCATTGTTATTCGTCAATCTGTGGGATGGGAAGTCACCTTTCAGGTTTGTTACCTCAGGTGTCCCAACCAAAGAGGAATTCCAAAGCAGAGCCCTGGGGAAGAGTGAAGGGACAACCCAAACTGAACCAATATCTCATGCTTCTGAAGTCACGGCGATGATTAGACGTTGGCTCATGTTGGAGTTTCTGTGCATGACTGTCCCTTCAGGAACGGAGCGGAAACTCAAGGCTTTGGTGGTTTTCCCAAGTTGGAAGTTGTGGGATGCCCCCTTCAAGGATTTTTTCGGCGGGACATTTCAGACCTGTTGGGCAGCTCCAGGACATCCCATATGGAATGATTCCGGAGCACCGTTCGAGGATGGATGCCAGGAACGCCCGCCTCGCATTCCAATAGTCTGCTAGCACCAAGACAGTTTAGATTGGATGGTTCTGCGGGAGCTACCGGTGTGACTGAGTTGAATGGGACTTTCGTGGGGCTCCTGGGTGGCTCAGTGTGTTAAGCCACTTCTTTCGACTCAGGTCATGATCTCAGAGTCCTAGGATCGAGCCTCACATCAGGCACTCTGCTCAGCAGGGAGCCTGCTTCCTACTCTCTCTCTGCCTGCTTGTGATCTATGACTGTCAAATAAATAAATAAAATCTTAAAAAAAAAAGTAATGGACTTTCTGAGGTTGGGGTCTAAGGTGTGTTTGTGTCCATGAGGGCCTTGGAATGGGGCGGGGGCACCGGGACCCTGAAGTATTCTCCTAAGATTTGGACATAGCTCCCATGCGCAAGTTTCCTTGTGGAGATGAGATTTGTTCTAATGGGTGCCTCAGGAAACCCCCTACGCTGGTATTGGAATCCAAGCTTTTGAGGAGACATGCCTGTAAACCAAAGCAATGGATCCGTTTATGGCCTAGCGTCCTGTCTGGTTCAATTTTCTTCTCTGGGGACATCCATCTGTGGTATGAGTGGAGGTAGATGCTCAGCTGGTGTGAGACCGCCCTTGTTTGTCCTGGGAGACTTACACAATTGGGATGGCCTCGGGGACTATAGAGGGTTCTCCTTATTTGTGCGATTTTCGACAATGGAATGGGCAGAATTCCCATAGATTGGGTAGACACAGTGCTCATGTGTGGCTCCAGTGGCCCTAGCCTAGAGGGTGTGTGGCCCAGGACTTTGAGGACAGAATTCTGAAAACACAAACTTAGCTTAGGTTTGGGGACGTAGGTATGGCAGGCCCAATCTACAAACCATAGGAAGAACTCTTCAGGATATGAAGAAAGAGCGAGTCTGAGGCGCTTGCTCAGGCTTTTGTCTCTGGATTTTGTATCAACGATGGCCGTGGAATGTGGGGAGGCCACATGGGCCATGGATGAATCTTCCTCTCTGTGGATTAGTCCCGGTCCCAATTGTTTTTCGTCAATCTGTTGGATGGGAGGTCTGCTTTCAGGTTTGTTACCTCAGGTGTCCCAACCAAAGAGGAATCCTAAGCAGAGGCCTGGGAAAGAGTGAAGGGACAACCCAAACTATGGTTAAAAATTGGGGCCTATGGGCAGGGCAGGCCCAATATGCTATCTCATCATCCAGCCGCTGATAGGCCTTACTTGAGGACTGGGCTTAGGCTGAGGGACAGAATGTGTGTTTGTGACCAATGTGGCCCTCGAGCTTGGGCGGGGCCTCATTGGCCACATTGGTTTCAACTACACTGAACTTTGGACAACATGCCAATCACAAGGTCTCTTGCCATGGGGATGGAGTTCTGATTTCTGCATCATTTTCAACCCTGGGCAGAGGTTGGATATAAAGTCTAGGTTCTGAAGCCTGAACCGCAGTTGGGAAGAGATGATGACCTAAGGCCATGGCGGGTCTGATGTGCTCAGTGTGCGGTCAGCTGTCTGGGTGTTGGTCAGGATGTTCGGGCTCAGGTTGTGTCAGACAGTGCATTAGTGTTCTGGTTAGACTATATAATTTGGGTATAGTCGGAGCCGTGTAGGTTTATCCTCATTAAGGTGCCTGGGAGGCTCATTAGGCAAAATATTTTTCGAGAGGGCTGTCAGTGCTGCATTGTGGGTCAGGAATTGCCAGAGTTGAGGGCTTCTGGGCCAGGTGTGTGAGGACAGAATTCTGAGAACACAAGCTAGACTTGGACTTCAGGCTGTGGGCACGGCAGGTACCCCCTGCAGATCTGAACCAATATCTCATGCATCGGAAGTCACGGCGAGGATGAGACGTTGGCTCAGTTTGGAGTTTCTGTCCATGACTGCACCTTCATGAATGGAGCAGAATCTCAAGGCCATGGAGTTTCTCCCACGTTGGGAGTTGTGGGATGCCCCCTTCAAGGATTCCTTCTGCGGGACAATTGAGACCTGTTGGGCAGCTCCAGGACCTCCCATATGGAATGACGCCAGAGCACCGTTCGAGGATGAATGCCAAGGAAGCCCACCTCGCTTTCCAATTGTCTCCTCGCAACAAGACAGTGGAGATCGGATGGCTCTGCGGGAGCAACCGGGGTGGCTGAGTTGAAATGGTCTTTCCTGAGGATGGGGCCTAATGTGTGTTTGTGTCCATGAGGGCCTTGGAATGGGGCGGTGGGACCGGGAACCTGAAGTATGTGGCCCTCGAGCATGAGCGGGGCCTCATGGGCCACACTGGTTTCAACTACACTGAACTTTGGACAACATGCCAATCACAAGGTTTCTTGCCATGGGGAAAGAGTTCTGCTTTCTGCATCATTATCAACCCTGGGCAGTGGTTGGAGATAAGGTCTAGGTTCTGAAGCCTGATAACCACAGTTGGGAAGAGATGACGACCTTAGGCCATGGCATGTTGATGTGCTCAGTATGAGGTCAGCTACCTGGGTGTTGGTCAGGAGGTTCGGGCTCAGGTGGTGACAGACAGTGCATTAGTGCCCAGCTTAGACTATATAATTTGGGTGCAGTGGAGTGCCGTTTAGTTTTATCCTCATTTAAGGTGCCTGGGCAGCTCATTAGGCAATAAAATTTTTTGAAGAGGTCAGGCTGAGTCTTGCCTTGTGGGTCCTGAATTGCAAAACTTGAGGGATTCTTGCCTAGGAGTGTGAGGACAGAAGTCTGAGAACACAAGCTAGACTTGGGCTTCAGGCCGAGGGGAAGCTGGTACCCCCTGCAGATCTGAACCTATATCTCATGCATCTGATGTCACGGTGAGGATCAGACGTTGGCTCAGATTGGAGTTTCTGTGCATGACAGCCCCTTCATGAACGGTGCGGAATCTCAAGGCCATGGAGGTTTTTCCACGTTGGGAGTTGTGGGATGCCCCCTTCAAGGATTCATGTGCGGGACAATTGAGACCTGTTGGGCAGCTCCAGGACATCACATATGGAATGACTCCAGAGCAGTGTTCGGGGATGGATGCCAGGGAAGCCCGCCTCGCATTCCAATTTTCTCCTAGCACAAAGACAGTTTAGAATGGATGGCTCTGCAGGAGCAACCGGGGTGGCTGAGTTGAAATGGACTTTCCTGAGAATGGGGCCTAATGTGTGTTTTTGTCCATGAGGGCCTTGGAATGGGGGGGTGGCACCGGGACCCTGAAGTATTCTCCTAAGTTTTTGACTAGCTCCCATGCACAAGTTTCCTTGTGAAGACGAGATTTGTTCTGATGGGTGACTCAGGAAACCCCCTTTGCTGGTATTGGTTTCCAGGGTTTTGAGAAGACATGCCTGTAAACCAAAGCAATGGATCCGATTATGGCCTAGTGTCCTGTCTGGTTCAATCTTCTTCCCATGGATTGGGTAGTCACAGTCCTAATGTGTGGCTCCAGGGCCCCAGCCTGGAGGGTGTGTGGCCCAGGACTTTGGGGACAGAAGTCTGATAACACAAACTCATCTTAGGTTGTGGGAGGTAGGTATGGCAGGCCCAATCTACAAACCATGAGAAGAATTCTTCAGGATATGAAGAAAGAGCTAGTCTGAGGTGCTTGTTCAGACATTTGTCTCTGGATATTGTATCAACGATGGCCGTGGAAGATGGGGAGGCCTCATGGGCCATGGAAGAATCTCCCTCTTTGTGGATTTGGCCCGGTCCCAAATATTTTTCGTCAATCTGTGGGATGGGAGGTCTCTTTCAGGTTTGCTACCTCAGGTGTCCCAACAAAAGAGGAATTCCAAGCAGAGCCCTGGGGAAGAGTGAAGGGAAAACCCAAACTATGGTTAAAAATTGGGGCCTAGGGGCATGGCATGCCCAATATGCTGTCACTTCATCCAGCCACTGAGAGGCCTTACTTGAGGACTGGGCTCAGGCTGAGGGTCACAATATGCGTTTGTGACCAATGTGCCCCGCGAGCATGGGCGGGGCCTAATTGGCCACACTGATTTCAACTACACTGAACTTTGGACAACATGCCAATTACAAGGTTTCTTACCACGGGGAAAGAGTTCTGATTTCTTGATCATTTTTACCCTGGGCAGTGGTTTGAGATAAGGTCTAGGTTCTGAAGCCTGAAAACCGCAGTAGGGAAGAGATGATGACCTAAGTGTGTGTGTGACCTATGTGGCCCGCGAGCATGGGCGGGGCAACATTGGCAACACTGCTTTCAACTACACTGACCTAAGGCCATGGCGGGTCTGATGTGCTCAGTGTGCGGTCAGCTGCCTGGGTTTTGGTCAGGAGGTTCGTGCTCAGTTGGTGCTGATGGTGCATTAGTGCCCAGGTTAGACTATATAATTTGGGTACAGTCGAGTGCCGTGTAGGTTTATACTCATTTAAGGTGCTTGGGCAGCTCATTAGGCAAGATATGTTTTTTTAGAGGGCTGGCAGAGTGCTGCATTGTGGGTCCGGAATTGACAAACTTATGGGCTTCTAGGCCAGGAGTGTGAGGACAGAAGTCTGAGAACACAAGCTAGACTTGGACTTCAGGCCGAGGCCACAGCAGGTACCCCCTGCAGATCTGACCCAATGTCTCATGCGTATGAAGTCACGGCGAGGATCAGACGTTGGCTCAGTTTGGAGTTTCTGTGCATGACTGCCTCTTCATGAACGGAGCAGTTCTAAAGGCCATGGAGGTTTTCCCACGTTGGGAGTTGTGGGCTGCCCCCTTCAAGGGGCTGCCCCCTTCAAGGATTCCTTCTGCGGGACAATTAAGACCTGTTGGGCAGCTCCAAAACATCCCATATGGAATGACTCCAGAGCACCGTTCGAGGATGGATGCCAGGGAAGCCCGCCTCGCATTCCAATTGTCTCCTAGGAACAAGACAGTTTAGTTCGGATGGCTCTGCGGGGGCAAACTGGGTGGCTGAGTTGAAATGGACTTTTCTGCGGCTCCTGGGTGGCTCAGTGGGTTAAGCCGCTTCCTTAGGCTCAGGTCATGATCTCAGAGTCCTGGTTTCGAGCCTCATATCGGGCCTGCTTCCTTCTATCTCTCTGCCTGCCTCTCTGCCTGCTTGTGATCTCTGTCTGTCTTATAAATAAATAAAATCTTTAAACAAAAAAAAGAAATGGACTGCCTGAGGATGGTGCCTAATGTGTGTTTGTGTCCATGAAGGCCTTGGAATGGGGCGGTGGCACCGGGACCCTGAAGTATTCTCCTAAGCTTTTGACATAGCTCCCATGCACAAATTTCCTTGTGGAGACGAGATTTGTTCTGATGGGTGCCACAGGAAGCCCCTTATTCTGGTATTGGAATCCAGGCTTTTGATGAGACATGACTGTAAACCAAAGCAATGGATCCGATTATGGCCTAGGGTCCTGTCTGGTTCAATCTTCTTCTCTAGGGACATCCATCTATGGTATAATTGGAGGTAGATGCTCAGCTGGTGTCAGACCGCCCTTGTTTGTCCCCGGAGACCTACATTATTGGGATGGCCTCGGGTACTTTGGATGGTTCTCCTAATGTGTACGATTTTGGACAATGGAATGTGCAGATTCCCATGGATTGGGTAGGCACAGTCCTATATGTATGGCTCCAGGGGCCCCAGCCTGGAGGGTGTGTGGCCCAGGACTTTGAGGACAGAAGTCTGAAAACACAAACTCAGCTTAGGTTTGGGGACGTAGGTATGGCAGGTCCAATCTATAAACCATGTAAAGAATTCTTCAGGATATGAAGAAAGAGCGAGTCTGAGGCACTTGCTCAGGCTTTGTCTCTGGATTTTGTATCAACGATGGCCGTGGAATGTGGGGAGGCCTCATGGGCCGTGGACGAATCTTCCTCTCTGCGGATTTGACCCGTTCCCAATTGTTTTTCGTCAAGCTGTGGGATGGGAGGTCTCCTTTCAGGTTTGTTACCTCAGTGTCTCAACCAAAGAGGAATTCCAAAGTAGAGCACCGGGGAAGAGTGAATGGACAACCCAAACTGTGGTTAAAAATTGGGGCCTAGGATCATGGCAGGCCCAATATGCTGTCTCTTCATCCAGCCGCTGAGAGGCATTACTTGAGGACTCTGCTCAGGCTGAGGGTCACAATATATATATATTTTTTTTTCTAGAGGGCAGGCAGAGTCCTGCATTGTGGGTCCGGAATTGCCAAATTTGAGGGCTTCTGGGCCAGGAGTGTGAGGAGAGAAGTCTGATCAGGACAATTGAGACCTGTTTGGCAGCTCCAGACATCCCATATGGAATGACTCCAGAGCACCGTTCAAGATCGATGCCAGGGAAGCCCGCCTCGCATTCCAATTGTCTCCTAGCACCAAGCAGTTTAGATTGGATGGCTCTGCGGGTGGAACCGGGGTGGCTGAGTTGAATTGGATTTTCCTGAGGATGGGGCCTAATGTGTGATTGTGTCCATGAGGGCCTTGGATTGGGGCGGTGGCACAGGGCCCATGAAGTATTCTCCTAAGCTTTTGACATAACTCCCATGCACAAGTTTCCTTGTGGAGACAGATTTGTTCTGATCGGTGCCTGAGGAAACCATTTTTGCTAGTATTAGAATGCAGTCCTTTGAGGAGACATGCCTGTAAACCAAATCAATGCATCCGATTATGGGCTAGGGTCCTGTCTGGTTCCATCTTCTTCTCTGGGGACATCCATCTATGGTATGAGTGGAGTTAGATGCTCAGCCGGTGTCAGACCGCCCTTGTTTGTCCCGGGAGACCTACACTATTGGGATGGCCTCGGGGACTTTGGAGGGTTCTCCTGATTTGTAAGATTTTGAACAATGGAATGCGCAGAATTCCCATGGATTGGGTAGGCCCAGTCCTACTGTGTGGCTCCAGGGGCACCAGCCTTTACGGTGTGTGTCCCAGGACTTTGAGGACACAAGTCTGAAAACACAAACTCACCTTAGGTTTGGGGACGTAGGAATGGCAGGCCCAATCTACAGACCATGAGAAGAAATCTTCAGGGTATGAAGAAAGAGCTAGTCTGAGGCGCTTGCTCAGGCTTTTGTCTCTGGATTTTGTATCAACGGTGGCCGTGGAATGTGGGGATTCCTCATGTGCCATGGACGAATGTTCCTCTTTGTGGATTTGGCCCAGTCCCAATGGTTTTTCGTCAATCTCTGGGATGGGAGGTCTCCTTTCAGGTTTGTTACCTCAGTGTCCCAACAAAAGAGGAAATCCAAAGCAGAGCCCTGGGGAAGAGTGAAGGGACAACCCAAACTATGGCTAAAATTGGTGCCTTGGGGCATGGCAGGCCCAATATACTGTCACTTCATCCAGCCACTAAGAGGCCTTACTTGAGGACTTGGCTCAGGCTGAGGGTCACAATGTGTGTTTGTGACCAATGTGGCCAACAAGCATCCCCGGGGATCATGGGCCACACTGGTTTCAACTACACTGAACTTTGGACAACATGCCAATCACATGGATTCTTGCCATGGGAAAGGAGTTCTGATTTCTGCATCATTTTCAACCCTGGGCAGTGGTTGGAGATAATGTCTAGGTTCTGAAGCCTGAAAATCGCAGTTGGGAGGAGATGAAGACCTAAGGCCATGTCGGGTCTGATGTGCTCAGTGTACGGTCAGCTGCCTGGGTGTTGGTCAAGAGGTTCAGGCACAGGTTGGGCCAGAGTGCATTAGTGCCCAGGTTAGCCTACATAATTTGTGTACAGTCGAGTGCCGTGTATGTTTATCATCATTTGAGATTCCTCGGAAACTCATTAGGAAATATATTTTTTCTAGAGTGCTGGCAGTCTGGTGCATTGTGGGTCCGGAATTGCTAGACTTGAGGGGTTCTGGGTAGTAGTGTGAGGACAGTAGTCTGAGAACACAAGCTAGACTTGGGCTTCAGGCCGAGGGCACGGCAGGTACCCCCTGCAGATCTGAACCAATATCTCATGCATCTGAAGTCACGGCGAGGATCAGACGTTGGCTCAGGTTGGAATTTCTGTGCATGACTGCCCCTTCATGAACGGAGCGGAATCTCAAGGCCATGGGGGTTTTTCCACGTTGGGAGTTGTGGGATGCCCCCTTCAAGGATTCCTTCTGCGGGACAATTGAGACCTGTTGGGCAGATCCAGTACATCTCATATGGAATGACTCCAGAGCACCGTTCGTGGATGGATTCCAGGGAAGCCCGCCTCGCATTCCAATTGGCTAATAGCAACAAGACAGTGTAGATCAGATGGCTCTGCGGGAGCAACCGGGGTGGCTGAATTGAAATGGACTATAATGGGTCTCCTGGGTGTCTCAGTGGGTTAAGCTGCTGCCTTTGGCTGAAGTCATGATCTCAGAGTTCTCGATCAAGCCTCATATCAGGCTCTCTGCTTAGCAGGGAGCCTACCTCCTACTCTCTCTCTGCCTGCCTCTCTGCCTGCTTGTGATCTTTGTCTGTCAAATAAATAAAAGAAATCTTAAATAGAAAAAAAAAAGAAATGGTCTTTCCTGAGGATGGGGCATAATGTGTGTTTGGGTCCATGATGGCCTTGGTTTGGGGCGGTGGCACAGTGACCCTGAAGTATTCTACTAAGCTTTTGACATAGCTCCCATGCACAAGTTTTCTTGTGGAGATGAGATTTGTTCTCATGGGTGCTTCAGGAAACCCGCTTTGCTGGTATTGGAATCCAGTCCTTTGAGGAGACATGCCTGTAAACCAAAGCAATGCATCCGATTATGGCCTAGGGTCCTGTCTGGTTCAATCTTCTTCTTTGGGGATATCCATCTATGGTATGAGTGGAGGTAGATGCTCAGCTGGTGTCAGACCGCCCTTGTTTGTCCCGGGAGACCTACACTATTGGGATGGCCTCGGGGACTTTGGAGGGTTCTCCTGATTTGTACGATTTTGGACAATGGAATGGGCAGAATTCCAATGGATTGTGTAGGCACAGTCCTAATATGTGACTCAGGGGCCACAGCCTGGAGGTTTTGTGGCCCAGGACTTTGAGGACAGAAGTCTGAAAACAAAAACTCAGCTTAGGTTTGGGGACGTAGGTATGGCAGGCCAAATCTACAAACCATGTGAAGAACACTTCAGTATCTGAAGCAAGAACGAGTCTGAGGCGCTTGCTCAGGCTTTTGTCTCTGGATTATGTATCAATAGCCGTGGAATGTGCGGAGACCTCATGGGCCATGGACGAATCTTCATCTCTGTGGATTAGGCACGGCCCAATTGTTTTTCGTCAATCTGTTGGATGGGAGGTCTCCTTTCAGGTTTGTTACCTCAGGTGTCCCAACCAAAGAGGAATTCCAAAGCAGAGCACTGTAGAAGAGTGAAGGGGCTACCCAAACTCTGCTTAAAAATTGGGGCCTAGGGGCAGGGCAGGCCCAATATGCTGTCCCTTCAATAGCCACTTAGAAGCCTTACTTGAGGACTGGGTTCAGGCTGAGGGTCACAATGTGTGTTTGTGACCAATGTGGCCTGCGTACATGGGCGGGGCCACATGGGCAACACTGGTTTCATCTACACTGTACATTGGACCACATGCCAATCACAAGGTGTCTAGCCATGGGGAAGGAATTCTGATTTCTGTATCACCTTCAACCCTGGGCAGTGGTTGGAGATAAGGTCTAGGTTCTGAAACCTGAAAACCGCAGTTGGGTAGAGATGAGGACTTAAGGCCTTGGCGGGTCTGATTTGCTCAGTGTGCAGTCAGCTGTCTGGGTGTTGGTCAGGAGGTTGGGCTCAGGTTGTGTCAGACAGTGCATTATGCCCATGTTAGACTATATATTTGAGTACAGTCGAGTGCCGTGTAGGTTTATCCTCATTTAAGGTGCCTGGGCAGCTCTTAAGCAATAAATTTTTTCTAGAGGTCAAGCAGAGTGCTGCATATGTGTCCGGAATTGCCAGACTTGAGGGATTCTGGGCCAGGAGTGTGAGGACAGAAGTCTGAGAACAGAAGCTAGACTTGGGCTTGAGGCCGAGGGCACGGCAGGTACCCCCTTCAGATCTGAACCATTATCTCATGCATCTGAACTCACGGCGAGGATCAGACGTTGGCTCAGGTTTGAGTTTCTGTGCATGACTGCCCCTCCATGAAAGGAGCGGAATCTCAAGGCCATGGAGGTTTTCCCACGTTGGGAGTTGTGGGATGCCCCCTTCAAGGATTCCTTCTGCGGGACAATTGAGACCTGATGGGCAGCTCCAGGACGTCCCATATGGAAAGACTCCAGAGAATCGTTCGAGGATGGATGCCAGGGAAGCCCGCCTCGCATTCCAATTGTCTCCTAGCAACAAGACAGTTGAGATCTTCTGGCTCTGCGGGAGCAACCAGGTTGGCTGAGTTGAAATGGACTTTCATGAGGATGTGGCCTAATGTGTGTTTGTCCACAAGGGCCTTGGAATGGGGCGGTGGCACCGGGACCCTGAAGTATTCTCCTTAGCTTTTGACATAGCTCCCATGCACAAGTTTCCTCGTGGAGACGAGATTTAACCTGATGGGTGCCTCAGGAAACCCCCTATGCTCTTATTGGAGTCCAGGCTTTTGAGGATACATGCCTGTAAACCAAAGCAACTGATCCTTTATGGCCTAGGGTCCTGTCTGGTTCAATCTTCTTCTCTGGGGCATCCATCTATGGTATGAGTGGAGGTAGATGCTCAGCTGGTGTCAGACCGCCCTTGTTTGTCCCGGGAGACCTACACTGTTGGGATGGCCTCGGGGAATTGGAGGGTTCTCCTAATATGTACGATTTTGGACAATGGAATGGGCAGAATTCCCATTCATGGGGTAAGCACAGTCCTAATGTGAGGCTCCAGGGGCCCCAGCCTGGAGGGTGTGTGGCCCAGGACTTTGCGGACAGAAGTCTGAAAACACAAACTCAGCTTAGGTTTGGGGACGTAGGTATGGCAGGCCCAATCTCAAACCATGAGAACAACTCTTCAGGATATGAAGAAAGAGTGAGTCTGAGGCGCTTGCTCAGGCTTTTGTCTCTGGATTTTGTATCAACTATGGCCGTGGAAAGTGGGGAGGCCTCATGGGCCATGGGCGAATCTTCCTCTCTGTGGATATGGCCCGGTCCCAGTGGTTTTTCCACAATCTGTGGGATGGGAGGTCTCCTTTAAGGTTTGTTACCTCAGGTGTCTCAACCAAAGAGGAATTCCAAAGCAGAGCCCTGGGGAAGAGTGTAGGGACAACCCAATTATGGTTAAAAATTTGGGCCTAGGGGCATGGCAGGCCCAATATGCTGTCTCTTCATCCAGCCACTGAGAGGCCTTACTTTAGGACTGGACTCAGGCTGAGAGTCAAAATGTGTATTTGTGACCAATTGGCCTGCGAGCATGGGCGGGGCCACATGGGCCACACTGGTTTCAACTTCACTGAACTTTGGACAACATGCCAATCACAAGGTTTCTTGCCATGGGGAAGGAGGTCTGATTTCTGCATCATTTTCAACCCTGGGAAGTGGGTGGATTTAAGGTCTAGGTTCTAAATCCTGAAAACCGCAGTTGGGAAGAGATGATGACCTAAGGCCATGGTGGGTCTGATATGCTCAGTGTGCGGTCAGCTGCCTGGTTGTTGGTCAGGAGGTTCGGGCTCAGGTTGTGTCAGACATTGCATTAGTGTCCAGGTTCGACTTTATAATTTTGTTACAGTCGAGTGCCGTGTAGTTTTATCCTCATTTGTGGTGCCTGGGCAGCTAAGTACGCAAGATATTTTTTCTAGAGGGCAGGCAGAGTGCTGCATTGTGGGTCCAGAATTGCCAAAAGTGAGGGCTTCGGGGCCAGTAGTGTGAGGACAGAAATCTGAGAACACCAGCTAGACTCCGATGTCAGGCCGAGGGCAGGGCAGGTACCCCCTGCAGGTATGAACCAATATCTCATGCATCTGAAGTCACGGCGTGGATCAGACTTGGCTCAGGTTGGAGTTTCTGTGCATGACTGCCCCTTCATGAACGAAGCAAAGTCTTAAGGCTGTTAACGTTTTCCCACGTTGGGAGTAGTTCGATGCCCCCTTCAAGGATTCCTTATTCGGGACATTTGAGACCTGTTGGGCAGCTCCAGGACATTTCCTATGGAATGACTCCAGAGCATTGTTCGAGGATGGATGCCAGGGAAGATTGCCTCGCATTCCAATTGTCTCCTAACAACAAGAAAGTTGAGATCTGATGGCTCTGCGGGAGACACCGGGAAGGCTGAGTTGAAATGGACTTTCCCGAGGTAAGGTCCTAAAGTGTGTTTGTGTCCATGGGGGCCTTGGAATGGGGCGGTGGCACCGGGACCCTGAAGTATTCTCCTAAACTTTTGACATAGCACCCATGCTCAAGTATCCTTGTGCAGATGAGGTTTGTTCTGATGGGTGCCTCAGGAAACCCCCTATGCTTGTATTGGAATTCAGGCTTTTGAGGAGACATGATTGTAAACCAAAGCTTGGATCCGATTATGGCCTAGGGTCATGTCTGGTTCCATCTTCTCTGGGGACATCCATCTATGTCATGTGTGGAGATAGATGCTCAGCTGGTGTCAGACAGCCCTTGTTTGTCCCGGGAGACCTACACTCTTGGGATGGCCTCGGGGACTTTGCAGGGTTCTCCTAATATGTACGATATTGAACAATGGAATGGGCAGAATTTCCATGCATGGGGTAAGCACAGTCCTAATGTGTGGCTCCAGGGGCCCCATCCTGGAGGGTGTGTGGCCCTGGAATTTGAGGACAGAAAGCTGAAAACACAAACTCAGCTTAGGTTTGGGGACGTCGGTATGGCAGGCCCAATCTACAAACCATGAGAATAAAACTTCAGGATATGAAGAAAGAGCGAGTCTGAGGCGCTTGCTCAGGCTTTTGTCTCTGGATTTTGTATCAACCATGGCCTTGGAATGTGGGGAGGCCTCCTGGGCCATGGACAAATCTTCCTCTCTGTGGATATGGCCCAGTCCCAATGATTTTTCGTCAATCTGTGGGATGGGAGGTCTCCTTTCAGGTTTGATACCTCAGGTGCCCCAAACAAATAGGAATTCCAAAGCAGAGCCCTGGGGAAGAGAGAAGGGACTAGACAGTTGAGATCTGATGGCTCTGCGGGAGAAACCGGGGTGGCTGAGTTGAAATGGACTTTCTTGAGGATGGGGCCTAATGTGTGTTTGTGTCCATGAGGGCCTTGTAATGGAGGCTAGCCTGGAGGTTGTTTGGGTCCAGGCTGTGGGCACAGATGTCTGGAAACACAAACTCAGCTTATGAGTGGCGCCTAGGGTATGGCAGGCCGGATGTACAGCCCAAGAGGGAGCTCCTGGGCCTCTGAAACAAGGGCGAGTGGGAGGCGTTCCTTCAGGCTTTTGTCTCTGGATGTTGTGTCCGGGATAGCCGTGGATTGGACGGGTGGCCTCAGGGAATATGGACGAGTATCCCTCTCTGGGTATTTGTCCCAGCTCCCAAGAGTTTGGGGTCATTTTGTGGGAAGGGTGGAGTCGTGTTGTCTGGCTCATGTGTCTCTCCAAGAAAGGGATTCGAGAGCAGAGCCCCAGGTACGGGCCGGGAGACTGGAAAACTCAAACAAGGTGAGGATTGGGTGCATAGCGGCCTGGCAAGCCCCATATATGGGCTCTTGGTCCAGGCCCTGACAGGCCTTACTTTGACATGGGGCTCACACTGAGGGTCACAGTGTGAATTTGTGCTGCTGCACTCACGGTTGGGCGTGGAATCAGGGGCCATGAAGGTTTCTCTCACCCTGAAGGTGTGACTCCATGCCAAGAGCAAGCTTTACAACCATGGGGAAGGAGGAGTTCTCTTTTGTGCTTGCGATACCCAGCTGTGTGGAGAATTGATATAATGTCTAGGTTCAGATATCTGAAAACCAAGGTTAGGAAGAGGTGACGGTATAAGACCATGGCGTGTCCGAAGTGCTGGGTGTGTGGCCAGCTGTCTCCTTGTCTGTCTCGACGTGTGGCATCAGGCTGTGTCAGATGGAGCATAAGTGCCCAGAGCAGCCTATCCAGGTCGGGTACCGTCGAGGCCCGAGCAGGTTGATCCTCATATGGGTTTTCTGGAGAACCCCACAGGGAAACGTTGTTCTTCCGTTGGGCAGACCCTGGGCTGGATTGTGGTTCTGGAGTTCCTAGTCCGGAGGGCTTGTTTGCCAGGAGTGTGAGGAAGGAAGTCTGAAAACACAAGCTAGCCTGAGGTTTGGGACCAAGGGCAGAGCAGGCCCACTCTGCAGAGGCCGTATCGAGATCTCCTGCACTGAGGTCATGTCAACTATGAGACGTGCCTCAGGCTAGAGTTTTTGTCCAGCATGGCCTCTTCCTTAAGGGTGTGGGGGCTTCATGACGCCAGGGATGTTTGCCTACGATGGGATTTGTGAACTACTCCAAACCTCAAGGTTTCCTTCTGCACGACAGTCGAGTCCTATTGGATGGTTCCAGGAGGTCCCATATGGAAACACTCGAGAGCAGGTGTCTAAGCATGGATGCCTGGGAACGCCACATCATATTCCCACTCTTTAGTCAGGACAAGTCAGGCTCAATCTGCGGGCTCCTGGGTGAGCTACCCAGAGGGGAGAGTTGAAATGGACTCTCCTGAAGATGAGTCCTACTGTGGCTTGGTGGCCTGGGAGAACTTGGAATGTGGAGGGGGCTCAGGACTCTGCAGGATTCTCCAACCTGAGGTGTTTAACATGGCTCCAACAAGGAAGCTTTCATGTGGAGTCGAGAGGTGTTATGTTCAGTGCCTCAGGAAAGCCCCATATCCTGTTCTTCAAACCAAAGCCTCTGAGGAGTGACACCTGGACACCAAAGCAAGAGTTGAGATTAGGGCCTAAGGGCCTGTCCGGCTCAACCTTCTATCTCTGTTGACATCTGTGTGCATGCCTTGGTGGAAGTAGCTGCTCAGCTTGTGTCCGAATGCCCCTGTGTCTCCAGGGAGGCTCCCAGTAGTGGGATGTCCTTGAGGTTTCTCATATTCTGGAGGTGTGACGCCAAAGGAATGGACACAGTTTTCCAGGAGAGAGCAGGCACGGTCCTGTGGTCCAATGTGCTAGGTGTGCAGCCAGCTGTGTCGGTGTCTGATGGAAGGTCTGGGCTCAGGCTATTTGCGACAGAGCATCAGTGTTTAAGGTAGCCTATGCAATTGGGGTGTTGCCGACGGCCAAGCTCTTTGGTCCTCATTTGGGGTTCTGGGCAGCACCATAGACAATATTTTTCTCCTGGGAGGCAGGCAGAGTGCTTCATTGTGGCCCCAGAATTCCCAGGAGGGTGGGTTAGTGGGACCGGAATGTGAGGACAGAAGTCTGAAAACACAAGCTAGGGTGAGGATTGGAGCCAAGGGCGGAGCAGGCCCACTCTGCAGAGGCTGAATCAAAATCTCCTGCATCTGAAGTCAGGCTGAGGATCAGACGTTGGCTGAGGCTGGAGTATGTGTCCATGATGGCACCTTCATGAAGCAGGGGCCTCATGAGGCCAAGGAAGTTTTCCCACGCTGAGTTTGGAGGTTACCCCAACCACAAGGTTTCCTTCTGCGGGACATTCGAGTCCTGTTGCATGGCTCCAGGACATAGGATACGGAAGTAGTGGAGAACAGGGTTCGAAGGATGGATCCCTGAACAGCATGCCTCGCATTCCCTTTGGCCATTAGCCACAAGATATGTTTGATCTGCTGCCTCTGGGGCACGCTACCCAGGGGGCTACGTTGAAATGGCCTCTCCTGAGGATGCGTCGTAATTTGCGTTTGTGTCCATGGAGACCTTGGAATGTGCAGGTTGTTCAGTGGCCCTGCGGAACTCTCCTACCTGAAGGGTTTGATACGTCCCCAGTAAGTAAGCTCCCCATGTGGAGACGAGAGAGGTTTCTTTGGTGCATCAGAAAAGCCCCGTGTGCTGGTCTACGAAAACAGTCCTCTGAGGACGGACACATGGAAACCAAATCTAAGGTTCAGATTAGGGCCTGGGGGCCTGTCCATTTCAACCTTCTGTCTCTGGGGACACTGTCTGAGAGTCTAAGTGGATATAGATGCTCCACCGGTGTCAGAGAGCCCCTCTTAGTCCAGGGTGGCCTACACTATTGATGACTTCAGGGGCCTTGGAGCTTTTCCCTAACCTGTAGGGTTGTGGTCAATGGATTGGGCACAATTTCCTTGGAGAGGGCAGGCACAATCTTTCGCTGTGGCTCCAGAGGCCCTAGCCTGGAGGTTGTGTGGGTCCAGGCTGTGGGCACAGAAGTCTGAAAACACAAACTCAGCTTATGCGTGGCGCCTAGCATATGGCAGGCCGCATGTACAGCCCGAGAGGGAGCTCCTGGGCCTCTTAAACAAGGGCGAGTGGAAGGCGTTCCTTCAGGCTTTTGTCTCTGGATGTTGTGTCCGGGATAGCCGTGGATAGGAGGGGTGGCCTCAGGGACTGTGCACGAGTATCTCTCTTTGGGGATTTGTCCCAGCTCCCAAGAGTTTGGGGTCATTTTGTGGTAAGGGTGGAGTCGTGTTTTCTGGCTCATGTGTCTCTCCAAGAAAGGGATTCCAGAGCAGAGCCCCTGGTATGGGCTGGGCGACTGGTAAACTCAAACACTGGTGAGGATTGGGAGCATATGGGCTTTGCAAGCCCCATATGTGGGCTCTTGGTCCAGGCCCTGACAGGCCTTTCTTTGACATGGGGCTCATGCTGAGGGTCACAGTGTGAATTTGTGCCCAAGCAGCACTCAAGTTTGGGCGTGGCATCAGGGACCAGGAAGGTTTCTCCCACCCTGAAGTTGTGATTCCATGCCAAGAGCAAGCTTTACAACCATGGGGAAGGAGGAGTTCTGTTTTGTGCCTGCGATACCCAGTTGTGTGGAGAATTGATATAATGTCTAGGTTCAGATATCTGAAAACTAAGGTTAGGAAGAATTGACTGCATAAGACCATGGCGTGTCCGAAGTGCTGGGTATGCGGCCAGCTGTCTCCTTGTCTGTCTGGACATCTGGCTTCAGGCTGTGTCAGACAGAGCATGAGTGCCCAGAGCAGCCTATCCATTTCGGGGACCGTCGAAGCCCGAGCAGGTTGATCCTCATCTGGGTTTTCTGGAGAACCCAAGAGGGAAACGTTTTTCTTCCATTGGGCAGACACTGGGCTGGGTTGTGGTTCTGGAGTTCATAGTCCGGAGGGCTTGTTTGCCAGGAGTGTGAGGAAGCAAGTCTGAAAACACAAGCTAGCGTGAGGTTTGGGACCGAGGGCATGGCAGGCCCACACTGCAGAGGCTGAATCGATATCTCCTGCTTTGAGGTCATGTCAAATATGAGACGTGCCTCAGGCTAGAGTTTTTGTCCAGCATGGCATCTTCCTGAAGGGTGTGGTTTTTTCATGAGGCCAGGGATGTTTGCCTACGATGGGATTTGTGAACTACTCCAAACCTCAAGGTTTCCTTCTGCACGACTGTCGTGTCCTCTTGGATGGTTCCAGGAGGCCCCATACGGAAAGACTCGAGAGCAGGTGTCTAAGCATGGATGCCTGGGAACGCCACCTCATATTCCCACTGTTTAGTCAGGACAAGGTTGGCTCAATCTGTGGGCTCCTGGGTGAGCTACCCAGAGGGGAGAGTTGAAATGGACTCTCCTGAAGATGAGTCCTACTGTGGCTTGGTGGCCAGGGAGACCTTGGAATGTGGAAGTGGCTCAGGGACTCTGCAGGATTCTCCAACCTGAGGTGTTTGACATGGCTTCAACAAGGAAGCTTCCCATGTGGAGACGAGAGAAGTTCTGTTCAGTGCCTCAGAAAAGCCCCATATCCTGTTCTTCGAACCAAAGCCTCTGAGGAGTGACACCTGGAAAACAAAGCAAGAGTTGAGATTAGGCCCTAAGGGCCTGTCCAGCTCAACCTTCTATCTCTGTTGACATCTGTATGCATGCCTTCGTGGAGGTAGCTGCTCAGCTTGTGTCAGAATGCCTCTGTGTGTCCAGGGAGGCTCCCAGTAGTGGGATGTCCTCGGGGGCCTTGAGGTTTCTTATATTCTGGAGGTGTGACGCCAAAGGAATGGACACAGTTTCCCAGGAGAGAGCAGGCACGTTCCTGTGGTAATGCTCCAGAGGACCCAGCCTAGAGGCTGTGTTTGCCAGGGCTGTGGGGACAGATGTCTGAAAAAGCAAACTTGGTTCAGCTAGGGGCCAAGGTAATGGCAGGCCTGATCACCACTCCGTGAGGGGAGATCCTCTGGATATCAAAGGAGGGCAAGTGGGAGGCAGTTGCTCAGGCTTTTGTCTCTGGGTGTTGCGTTCACAGTGGCCGTTCAGGGTAGGGGTTGCTTCAGGGGCTGAGGAAGACCCTTCCTCTCGGGGGATTGTCCAAGCTCCCAAGTGTTTTGGTTCATTCTGTGGGAAGGGAAGAGTACTGTTTTCTGCCACAAGGGACCCCCCAAGAGAGGGACTCTAGAGCAAAGCAATGGGATCCCTCAACTGGAATACACACCATCTAGTTAGTCCTGGGTGCCTATGGGCATGGCAAGCCACATATGCGGGCTCTTGGTCCAGTCACTGAGAGGCGTTACTTGAATAAGGAACTCACGCTGAGGGTTACAATGTGTGTTGGTGCCCAAGGCGGCGCTCACGCATGGTCGTGGCCTCATGGGCCATGCCGTTTTTTTCTACACTGAAGGTTGGACTCACTGCCAGCAGCAAGGTTTCTTGCCATGGGGAAGGAGGGGTTCTGACTTGTGCATCAGGTTCCCCCCTGTGCAGGGATTGGAGATAAGTCTAGGATCCGAAGACTGAAAACCCAGGTTGGGAATGGATGGTGGCCTAAGGCAGTGGCGGGTCCAATGTGCTGGGTGTGCAGGCAGCTGTTTCGGTGTCTGTTGGAAGGTCTGGGCTCAGGCTATTTGCGAAAGAGCATTAGTGTTTAAGGTAGCCTATGCAATTGGGGTGTTGCCGAGGGCCAAACAGTTTGATCCTCATTTGGGGTTTCTGGGCAGCACCATAGACAATGTTTTTCTCCTGGGTGGCAGGCAGAGTGCTTCATTGTGGCCCCAGAATTCCCAGTAGGGAGGGTTTGTGGGCCAGGAGTGTGAGGACGGAAGTCTGAAAACACAAGCTAGGGTGAGGATTGGAGCCAAGGGCAGAGCAGGCCCACTCTGCAGAGGCTGAATCAAAATCTCCTGCATCTGAAGTCAGGCTGAGGATCAGATGTTGGCTGAGGCTGGCGTATGTGTCTATGATGGCACCTTCATGAAGCGGGGGCCTGGAGGCCTGTCCATTTCAACCTTCTGTCTCTGGGGACACTGTCTGAGAGTCTAAGTGGATATAGATGCTCCACTGGTGTCAGAGAGCCCCTCTTAGTCCAGGGTGGCCTACACTATTGATGACCTCAGGGGCCTTGGAGCTTTTCCCTAACCTGTAGGGTTGTGGTCAATGGATTGGGCACAATTTCCTTGGAGAGGGCAGGCACAATCTTTCGCTGTGGCTCCAGAGGCCCTAGCCTGGAGGTTGTGTGGGTCCAGGCTGTGGGCACAGAAGTCTGAAAACACAAACTCAGCTTATGCGTGGCGCCTAGCGTATGGCAGGCCGGATGTACAGCCCAAGAGGGAGCTCCTGGGCCTCTGAAACAAGGGCGAGTGGGAGGCGTTCCTTCAGGCTTTTGTCTCTGGATGTTGTGTCCGGGATAGCCGTGGATAGGAGGGGTTGCCTCAGGGACTATGGACGAGTATCCCTCTCTGGGTATTTGTCCCAGCTCCCAAGAGTTTGGGGTCATTTTGTGGGAAGGGTGGAGTTGTGTTTTCTGGCTCATGTGTCTCTCCAAGAAAGGGATTCCAGAGCAGAGCCCCAGGTACGGGCGGGGTGACCGGAAAACTCAAACACTGGTGAGGATTGGGTGTATGGGGGCTTGGAAAGCAAGCATGCGCGGGGCCTCATGTGCCACACTGGTTTCAACTACACTGAACGTTGCACAACATGCCAACCACAAGGTTTCTTGCCCTGGGGAAGGATTTCTAATTTCTGCATTACGTTCAGACCTAGGCAGTGAATAGAGATAAGGTCTAGGTTCTAAAGCCTGAAAACCGAGGTGGAAAGAGATGACGTTCTAAGGCCATGGCGGCTCGATGTGCTCAGTGTGCGGCCAGCTGTCTTGGTGGGGCCAGGAGTTCTAGGCTCAGGCTGTGTCAGAAAGGGCATTAGTGCCCTGGTCAGCCTATGTATTTGGGGTACAGCCAAGGTAGGTGCAGGTTGATCCTCACTTGGGGTTACTTGGTAGCCCCAGAGGGCAATGTGTTTCTTCTGGAGGGCAGGCAGAGTGCTGCTTTGTAGTTCTGGATTGCCAAATTGGAGGGCTTCTTGGTCAGTAGTCTGAGGAAAGAAGTCTGAGAACACAAGCTAGGCTTAGGTTTCTGGGTGAGGACATGGCAGGCACAATCTACAGAACTGAATAGAGATCTCGTGCATCTGAAGTCATGGCGAGGATCAGACGATCGCTCAGGTTGGAAATTCTGACCCTGATAGCGCCCTCATGAAGGGGGGGATCACGAGGCCATGGCGGTTTTCCCACAATGGGAATTGTGAGAAGGTCCAAACTGCAAAGTGTCTTCTGCAGGACAATTGAGACCTGTTGTTGGCTCCAGACTAATGATTCTGAGCAGGGTTCTAAGGATGGATGGCTGGGTAGCCCACCTCACATTCCAATTGTCTCCTAGCAACTAGACAGGTTAGTTCTGCTGGATCTAGGGGAGAAACCGAGGAAGCTGAGTTGAAATGGACTCTCCTGTAGATGGGTCCTATTGTGCTTTTGTGTCTTTGGAGACCTTGGAATGAAGCGGTGGCACTGGGGCTCTGAAGGGTTCTCCTAAACAGAGCCTTTAAAAAAGCTCCAACGTGCAAGTTTCCAATGTGTAGATGAGATATTTTCTGATGGGTGAGTCAAGAAACAGCCATATGATGGTTTTGAAATCCAGGCCTCTGAGGAGAGATGCCTGGAGACAAAAGCAATGGATATGATTAGTGCCTAGGGGCCTGTTCTTTCCTTTTAACCTCTGGGGACATCTGTCTATGGGTCTGAGTACAGGTAGGTGCTCAGATGGGCTCAGATTGCCCCTGTTTTACTTGGGAAGCCACCACTAATGAGATGGATCAGGGACTTTGGAGGTTTATCCTATTAGAAGGGATGTAGCCATTGGAATGGGCACACACAATTCCCTTGGAGAGGGCAAGTACAGTCCTCAGGTTTGGCTCCAGGGGCCTGAGCCTGTAGGTTGAGTAGACCAGGACTGTTTGGACAGTTGTCTGAAAACACAAACTTGGCTTATGTTTCAGGTCATAGGGATGGCAGGACTTATCTACAGACCATGAGGAAAACTTTTTGGGATTTGAGAAAAGGGCGAGTGTGAGGCTCTTGCTCAAGTTTTTGTCTCTGGATATCGTGTCACTCATGGTCGTGAAATTTCTGGGTGACTTCATGGGAAATGGACGAGTCTTACTCCCTGGTGGTTTGGTCCAACAAAGCGTTTGGGGTCACACTGTGGGATGGAAGAAGTCCGTTTTTTTTTTTTTTTTTTTTTGATGTTGTTTTCTTTTTAACCTCAGGTGTCGCACCAAATGAGGGACTCCAGAGTAGAGCCCTGGGGTGGGGGTGACTGGACAATCAGAAATCTGGTTAAAAATTGGGGCCTAGGAACATATCAAGCCCATTATGACATCTAATGGTCCAGTCACTGAGAGGACTTACTAGAGGACAGGACTCATGCTGAGGGTCACAATGCATGTTTATGCCCTTGTCGCACTCAAGAATGGGCGGGGCCTCAGGGTGAATGCTGGTTTCTCCTACACTGAACATTGGACGACGTGCCAACCACAAGGTTTCTTACCATGGGTAAGGAGGTGTTCTGATTTCTGCATCACACTGACCCCTGGGCAGTGATTGGAGATAATGTCTCGGTTCTGAGGCCTGAAAACTGAGGTAGGGAAAAGATGATGACCTAAGGCCATGGCGGGTCTTATGTGCTCAGTGTGCGGTCTGCTTTCCGGGTGTTGGTCAGGAGGTCCGGGCTCAGGTTGTGTCCGACAGTGCATTAGTGCCCAGGTTAGACTATATTATTTGGGTAAATCGAGTGCTGTGGAGGTTTTCCTCATTGAAGGTGCATGGGCAGCTCATGAGGCAATAATTTTTTTCTAGAGGGCAGGCAGAGTGCTGCATTTTGGGTCTTGAATTGCCAAACTTGAGGGCTTCGGGGGCAGGAGTGTGAGGACGGAAGTCTGAGAAGACAAGCTAGACTTGGGTTTCAGGCCGAGGGCACGGCAGGTACCCCTTCCAGATCTGAACCAATACTCATGCATCTGAAGTCAGGGCGAGGATCAGACGTTGGCTCAGGTCGGAGTTTCCGTGCATGACGGCCGCTTCATGAAGGGAGGGGAATCTCGAGGACACTAAAGTTTTCCCACGTTGGGAGTTGTGGGATGCCCCCTTCAAGGATTCCTTCTGCGGGACAATTGAGACCTGTTGGACAGCTCCAGGACATCCCATATAGAATGACTCCAGAGCACCGTTCGATGATGGATGCTTGGGAAGCCCGCCTCGCATTCCAATTGTCTCCTAGCAACAAGACAGTTTAGATCTGATGGCTCTGCGGGAGCAACCGGGGTGGCTGAGTTGAAATGGACTCCCCTGAGGATGGGTCCTAATGTGTTATTGTGTCCATGAGGGCCTTGGAATGGGGCGGAGGCCCCGGGACCCTGAGTACTCTCCTATGCTTTGAACATGGCTCCCATGCACAGGTTTCCTTGTGGAGACGAGATGAGTTTTGCTGGGTGCCTCAGCAAAACCCCTATGCTCGTATTGGAATCAGGCTTTTGAGGAGACATGTCTGTAAACCAAGGCAATGGATCCTATTATGGCCTAGGGTCCTGTCTGGTTCAATCTTCTCCACTGGGGACATCCATTTATGGTATGAGTGGAGGTAGATTATCAGCTGGTGTCAGACAGCCCTTGTTTGTTCCGGGCGACCTACACGATTGGGATGGCCTCAGGGACTTTGGAGGTTTCTCCTAATTTGTACGATTTTGGACAATGGAATGGGCAGAATTCCCATGGATTGGTAGGCACAGTCCTAATGTGTGGCTCCAGGGGCCCCAGCCTGGAGGGTGTGTGTCCCTGGACTTTGAGGACAGAAGTCTGAAAACACAAACTCAGCTTATGTTTGGGGACGTTGGTATGGCAGATCCGATCTACAAACCATGAGAAGAACTCTTCAGGATATGAAGAAAGTGCGAGTCTGAGGCGCTTGCTCAGGTTTTTGTCTCTGGATTTTGTATCAGCGATGGCACAATCTACAGACCTGAATCGAGATCTCGTGCATCTGAAGTCAGGGCGAGAATCAGACGATCGCTCAAGTTGGTGTTTCTGTCCCTGATGGCCCCTTCACGAAGGGGCGGCATCACGAGGCCATGGGAGTTTTCCCACGATGGGATTTGTGAGAAGCTCCAAACTGCAAAGTGTCTTCTGCAGGACAATTGAGACCTGTTGTTTGGCTCCAGGCCAATAATTCTGAGCAGGGTTCTAAGGATGCATGGCTGGGTAGCCCACCTCGCATTCCAATGGTCTCCTAGAAACAAGACAGGTTAGATCTGCTGGATCTGGGGGATCAACCGAGGAGGCTGAGTTGAAATGGACTCTCCTATGGATGGGTCCTAATGTGCTTTTGTGTCTATGGAGACCTTGGAATGAAGAGGTGGCACTGGGGCCCAGAAGGATTCTCCTAAACAGAGGCTTTGACACAGCTCCAAAGTGCAAGTTTCCCATGTGTAGATGAGATGTTTTCTGATGGGTGAGTCAAGAAACAGCCATATGCTGGTTTTGAAATCCAGGCCTCTGAGGAGAGATGCCTGGAAACCAAAGCAATGGATATGATTAGTGCCTAGGGGCCTGTTCTTTCCTTTTTACCTCTGGGGACATCTGTCTATGGGTCTGAGTACAGGTAGGTGCTCAGATGGGCTCAGATTGCCCCTGTTTTACCTGGGAAGCCACCACTAATGACATGGATCAGGGAATTTGGAGGTTTATCCTATTAGAAGGGATGTGGCCATTGGAATAGGCACACACAATTCCCTTGGAGAGGGCAAGTACAGTCCTCAGGTTTGGCTCCAGGGGCCTGAGCCTGTAGGTTGTGAAGGCCAGGGCTGTTTGGACAGTTGTCTGAAAACACAAACTTGGCTTATGTTTCAGGTCATAGGTATGGCAGGACTTATCTACAGACCATGAGGAGAACATTTCGGGATTTGAGAAAAGGGCGAGTGTGAGGCTCTTGCTCAAGTTTTTGTCTCTGGATATCGTGTCACTCATGGTCGTGAAATTTCTGGATGACTTCATGGGAAATGGACGAGTAGTACTTCCTGGTGGTTTGACCCAGTCCAAAGCATTTGGGGTCACTCTGTGGGATGGAAGAATTCCGTTTTTTTTGTTTTTTTTTTTTTTGAGGTTATTTTCTTTTTAACCTTAGGTGTCCCACCAAATGAGGGATTCCAGAGTAGAGCCCTGGGCGGGGGGGTGACTGGACAATCAGAAATCTGGTTAAAAATTGGGGCTTAGGAACATATCAAGTCCATTATCACATCTAATGGTCCAGTCACTGAGAGGACTTACTAGAGGACAGGACTCATGCTGAGGGTCACAATGCGTGTTTATGCCCTTGTCGCACTCAAGAATGGGCGGGGCCTCAGGGTGAATGCTGGTTTCTCCTACACTGAACGTTGGACGACGTGCCAACCACAAGGTTTCTTACCATGGGTAAGGAGGTGTTCTGATTTCTGCATCACACTCACCCCAGGGCAGTGATTGGAGATAATGTCTCGGTTCTGAGGCCTGAAAAGTGAAGTAGGGAAGAGATGATGACCTAAGGCCATGGCGGGTCTTATGTGCTCAGTGTTCGGTCTGCTTTCCAGGTGTTGTTCAGGAGGTCCGGGCTCAGGTTGGGTCCGACAGTGCATTAGTGCCCAGGTTAGACTATATAATTTGGGTGAATTCTTGTGCTGTGGAGGTTTATCCTCATTGAAGGTGCCTGGGCAGCTCATGAGGCAATAATTTTTTCTAGAGGGCAGGCAGAGTGCTGCATTTTGGGTCCGGAATTGCCAAATTTGAGGGCTTCGGGGACAGGAGTGTGAGGACGGAAGTCTGAGAAGACAAGCTAGACTTGGGTTTCAGGCCGAGGGCACGGCAGGTACCCCCTGCAGATCTGAACCAATACTCATGCATCTGAAGTCAGGGCGAGGATCAGACGTTGGCTCTGGTCAGAGTTTCCGTGCATGACGGCCGCTTCATTAAGGGAGCGGAATCTCGAGGCCACTGAAGTTTCCCACGTTGGGAGTTGTGGGATGTCCCCTTCAAGGATTCCTTCTGCGGGACAATTGAGATGTTGGACAGCTCCAGGACATCCCATATGGAATGACTCCAGAGTACAGTTCGAGGATGATGCCTAGGAAGCCCGCCTCGCATTCCAATTGTCTCCTAGCAACAAGACAGTTTAGATCTGATGGCTCTGCGGGAGCAACCGGGGTGGCTGAGTTGAAATGGACTTTCCTGAGGATGGTTCCTAATGTGTTTTTGTGTCCATGAGGGCCTTGGAATGGGGCGGTGGCCCCGGGACCCTGAGTACTCTCCTATGCTTTGGATGGCTCCCATGCGCAGGTTTCCTTGTGGAGACGAGATGAGTTCTGCTAGGTGCCTCAGCAAAACCCCTATGCTCGTATTGGAATCAGGCTTTTGAGGAGACATGCCTGTAAACCAAGGCATTGGATCCTATTATGGCCTAGGGTCCTGTGTGGTTCAATCTTCTCCTCTGGGGACATCCATGTATAGTCTGAGTGGTGGTAGATTATCAGCTGGTGTCAGACAGCCCTTGTTTGTTCCGGGCGACCTACACGATTGGGATGGCCTCAGGGACTTTGGAGGTTTCTCCTAATTTGTACGATTTTGGACAATGGAATGGGCAGAATTCCCATGGATTGGTAGGCACAGTCCTAATGTGTGGCTCCAGGGGCCCCAGCCTGGAGGGTGTGTTACCCTGGACTTTGAGCACAGAAGTCTGAAAACACAAACTCAGCCTAGGTTTGGGGACGTAGGTATGGCAGGCCCGATCTACAGAGCATGAGAAGAACTCTTCAGGATATAAAGAAAGTGCGAGTCTGAGGCGCTTGCTCAGGTTTTTGTCTCTGCATTTTGTATCAGCGATGGCACAATCTACAGACCTGAATTGAGATCTCGTGCATCTGAAGTCAGGGCGAGGATCAGACGATCACTCAAGTTGGTGTTTCTGTCCCTGATGGCCCCTTCACGAAGGGGCGGCATCACAAGGCCATGGGGGTTTTCCCACGATGGGATTTGTGAGAAGCTCCAAACTGCAAAGTGTCTTCTGCAGGACAATTGAGACCTGTTGTTTGGCTCCAGGCCAATGTTTCTGAGCAGGGTTCTAAGGATGCATGGCTGGGTAGCCCACCTCGCATTCCAATGGTCTCCTAGAAACAAGACAGGTTAGATCTGCTGGATCTGGGGGATCAACCGAGGAAGCTGAGTTGAAATGGACTCTCCTATGGATGGGTCCTAATGTGCTTTTGTGTCTATGGAGACCTTGGAATGAAGCGGTGGCACTTGGGCCCAGAAGGGTTCTCCAAAACAGAGGCTTTGACACAGCTCCAACGTGCAAGTTTCCCATGTGTAGATGAGATGTTTTCTGATGGGTGAGTCAAGAAACAGCCATATGCTGGTATTGAAATCCAGGCCTCTGAGGAGAGATGCCTGGAAACCAAAGCAATGGATATGATTAGTGCCTAGGGGCCTGTTCTTTCCTTTTTACCTCTGGGGACATCTGTCTATGGGTCTGAGTACAGGTAGGTGCTCAGATGGGCTCAGATTGCCCCTGTTTTACCTGGAAAGCCACCAATAATGAGATGGATCAGGGACTGTGGAGGTTTATCCTATTAGAAGGGATGTGGCCATTGGAATAGGCACACACAATTCCCTTGGAGAGGGCAAGTACAGTCCTCAGGTTTGGCTCCAGGGGCCTGAGCCTGTAGGTTGTGTAGGCCAGGGCTGTTTGGACAGTTGTCTGAAAACACAAACTTGGCTTATGTTTCAGGTCATAGGTATGGCAGGACTTATCTACAGACCATGAGGAGAACTTTTCGGGATTTGAGAAAAGGGCGAGTGTGAGGCTCTTGCTCAAGTTTTTGTCTCTGGATATCGTGTCACTCATGGTCGTGAAATTTCTGGATGACTTCATGGGAAATGGACGAGTAGTACTTCCTGGTGGTTTGGCCCAGTCCAAAGCGTTTTGGGTCACTCTGTGGGATGGAAGAAGTCCATTTTTTTTTTTTTATGTTGTTTTCTTTTTAACCTCAGGTGTCCCACCGAATGAAGGATTCCAGAGTAGAGCCCTGGAGGGGGGGTGACTGGACAATCAGAAATCTGGTTAAAAATTGGGGCTTAGGGACATATCAAGCCCATTATCACATCTAATGGTCCAGTCACTGAGAGGACTTACTAGAGGACAGGACTCAGGCTGAGGGTCACAATGCGTGTTTATGCCCTTGTCGCACTCAAGAATGGGCGGGGCCTCAGGGTGAATGCTGGTTTCTCCTACACTGAACGTTGGACGACGTGCCAACCACAAGGTTTCTTACCATGGGTAAGGAGGTGTTCTGATTTCTGCATCACACTCACCCCTGGGCAGTGATTGGAGATAATGTCTTGGTTCTGAGGCCTGAAATCTGAGGTAGGGAAGAGATGATGACCTAAGGCCATGGCGGGTCTTATGTGCTCAGTGTGTGGTCTGCTTTCCGGGTGTTGGTCAGGAGGTTCGGGCTCAGGTTGTGTCCGACAGTGCATTAGTGCCCAGGTTAGACTATATAATTTGGGTGAAGTCGAGTGCTGTGGAGGTTTTTCCTCATTGAAGGTTCCTGGGCAGCTCATGAGGCAATAATTTTTTTCTAGAGGGCAGGCAGAGTGCTGCATTTTGGGTCCGGAATTGCCAAACTTGAGGGCTTCGGGGGCAGGAGTGTGAGGACGGAAGTCTGAGAAGACAAGCTAGACTTGGGTTTCAGGCCGAGGGCACGGCAGGTACTCCCTGCAGATCTGAACCAATACTCATGCATCTGAAGTCAGGGCGAGGATCAGACGTTGGCTCAGGTCGGAGTTTCCGTGCATGACGGCCGCTTCATGAAGGGAGCGGAATCTCGAGGCCACTGAAGTATTCCCAGGTTGGGAGTTGTGGGATGTCCCCTTCAAGGATTCCTTCTGCGGGAAAATTGAGACCTGTTGGACAGCTCCAGGACATCCCATATGGAATAACTCCAGAGCACCGTTCGAGGATGGATGCTTGGGAAGCCTGCCTCGCATTCCAATTGTCTCCTAGCAACAAGACAGTTTTGATCTGATGGCTCTGCGGGAGCGACCGGGGTGGCTGAGTTGAAATGGACTCCCCTGAGGATGGGTCCTAATGTGTTTTTGTGTCCATGAGGGCCTTGAAATGGGGCGGTGGCACCGGGACCCTGAAGTACTCTCCTATGCTTTGGACATGGCTCCCATGCACAGATTTCCTTGTGGAGACGAGATGAGTTCTGCTGGGTGCCTCAGCAAAACCCCTATGCTCGTATTGGAATCAGGCTTTTGAGGAGACATGCCTGTAAACCAAGGCAATGGATCCTATTATGGCCTAGGGTCCTGTCTGGTTCAATCTTCTCCTCTGGGGACATCCATTTATGGTATGAGTGGAGGTAGATTATCAGCTGGTGTCAGACAGCCCTTGTTTGTTCCGGGCGACCTACACGATTGGGATGGCCTCAGGGACTTGGGAGGTTTCTCCTAATTTGTACGATTTGGACAATGGAATGGGCAGAATTCCCATGGATTGGTAGGTACCGTCCTAATGTGTGGCTCCAGGGGCCCCAGCCTGGAGGGTGTGTGGCCCTGGACATTGAGGATAGATCTGAAAACACAATCTCAGTTAGGTTTGGGGACGTAGGTATGGCAGGCACGATCAACAAAACATGAGAAGAACTCTTCAGGATATAAAGAAAGTGCGAGTCTGAGGCGCTTGCTCAGGTTTTTGTCTCTGGATTTTGTATCATCGATGGCACAATCTACAGACCTGAATCGAGATCTCGTGCATCTGAAGTCAGGGCGAGGATCAGACGGTCGCTCAAGTTGGTGTTTCTGTCCCTGATGGCCCCTTCACGAAGGGGAGGCATCACGAGGCCAAGGAGTTTTCCCACGATGGGATTTGTGAGAAGCTCCAAACTGCAAAGTGTCTTCTGCAGGACAATTGAGACCTGTTGTTTGGCTCCAGGCCAATGATTCTGAGCCGGGTTCTAAGGATGCATGGCTGGGTAGCCCAACTCGCATTCCAATTGTCTCCTAGAAACAAGACAGGTTAGATCTGCTGGATCTGGGGGATCAACCGAGGAGGCTGAGTTGAAATGGACTCTCCTATGGATGGGTCCTAATGTGCTTTTGTGTCTATGGAGACCTTGGAATTAAGCGGTAGCACTGGGGCCCTGAAGGGTTCTCCTAAACAGAGGCTTTGACACAGTTCCAACGTGCTAGTTTCCCATGTGTAGATGAGATGTTTTCTGATGGGTGAGTCAAGAAACAGCCATATGCTGGTATTGAAATCCAGGCCTCTGAGGAGAGATGCCTGGAAACCAAAGCAATGGATATGATTAGTGCCTAGGGGCCTGTTCTTTCCTTTTTACCTCTGGGGACATCTGTCTATGGGTCTGAGTACAGGTAGGTGCTCAGATGGGCTCAGATTGCCCCTGTTTTACCTGGGAAGCCACCACTAATGAGATGGATCAGGGACTTTGGAGGTTTATCCTATTAGAAGGGATGTGGCCATTAGAATAGGCACACACAATTCCCTTGGTGAGGGCAAGTACAGTCCTCAGGTTTGCCTCAGGGGCCTGAGCCTGTAGGTTGTGTAGGCCAGGGCTGTTTGGACAGTTGTCTGAAAACACAAACTTGGCTTATGTTTCAGGTCATAGGTATGGCAGGACTTATCTACAGACCATGAGGAGAACTTTTCGGGATTTGAGAAAAGGGCGAGTGTGAGGCTCTTGCTCAAGTTTTTGTCTCTGGATATCGTGTCACTCATGGTCGTGAAATTTCTGGATGACTTCATGGGAAATGGACGAGTCTTACTCCCTGGTGGTTTGGCCCAGTGCAAAGCGTTTGGGGTCACTCTGTGGGATGGAAGAAGTCAGGTTTTTTTGTTGTTTTTTTTTTGATGTTGTTTTCTTTTTAACCTCAGGTGTCCCACCGAATGAGGGATTCCAGAGTAGAGCCCTGGGGGGGCGGGTGACGGGACAATCAGAAATCTGGTTAAAAATTAGGGCTTAGGGATATATAAAGGCCATTATCACATCTAATATTCCATTCACTGAGAGGACTTACTAGAGGAAAGTACTCATGCTGAGGGTCACAATGCGTGTTTATGCCCTTGTCGCACTCAAGAATGGGCGGGGCCTCAGGGTGAATGCTGGTTTCTCCTACACTGAACGTTGGACAACGGGCCAACCACAAGGTTTCTTACCATGGGTAAGGAGGTGTTCTGATTTCTGCATCACACTCACCTCTGGGCAGTGATTGGAGATAAGGTCTCGGTTCTGAGGACTGAAATCTGAGGTAGGGAAGAGATGATGACCTAAGGCCATGGCGGGTCTTATGTGCTCAGTGTGCGGCCTGCTTTCTGGGTGTTGGTCAGGAGGTCCGGGCTCAGGTTGTGTCCGACAGTGCATTAGTGCCCAGGTTAGACTATATAATTTGGGTGAAGTCGAGTGCTGTGGAGGTTTTTCCTCATTGAAGGTGCCTGGGCAGCTCATGAGGCAATAATTTTTTTCTAGAGGGCAGGCAGAGTGCTGCATTGTGGGTCCGTTATTGCCAAACTTGAGGGCTTCGGGGGCAGGAGAGTGAGGACGGAAGTCTGAGAAGACAAGCTAGACTTGGGTTTCAGGCCGAGGGCACGGCAGGTACTCCCTGCAGATCTGAACCAATACTCATGCATCTGAAATCAGGGCGAGGATCAGACGTTGGCTCAGGTCGGAGTTTCCGTGCATGACGGCTGCTTCATGAAGGGAGCGGAATCTCGAGGCCACTGAAGTTTTCCCACGTTGGAAGTTGTGGGATGCCCCCTTCAAGGATTCCTTCTGCGGGACAATTGAGACCTGTTGGACAGCTCCAGGACATCCCATATGGAATGACTCCAGAGCACCGTTCGAGGATGGATGCTTGGGAAGCCCGCCTCGCATTCCAATTGTCTCCTAGCAACAAGACAGTTTAGATCTGATGGCTCTGCGGGAGCGACCGGGGTGGTTGAGTTGAAATGGACTCCCATGAGGATGGGTCCTAATGTGTTTTTGTTTCCATGAGGGCCTTGGAATGGGGCGGTGGCACCGGGACCATGAAGTACTCTCCTATGCTTTGGACATGGCTCCCATGCACAGGTTTCCTTGTGGAGACGAGATGAGTTCTGCTGGGTGCCTCAGCAAAATCCCCATGCTCGTATTGGAATCAGGCTTTTGAGGAGACATGCCTGTAAACCAAGGCAATGGATTCTATTATGGCCTAGGGTCCTGTCTGGTTCAATCTTCTCCTCTGGGGACATCCATTTATGGTATGAGTGGAGGTAGATTATCAGCTGGTGTCAGACAGCCCTTGTTTGTTCCGGGCGACCTACACGATTGGGATGGCCTCAGGGACTTTGGAGGTTTCTCCTAATTTGTATGATTTTGGACAATGGAATGGGCAGAATTCCCATGGATTGGTAGGCACAGTCCTAATGTGTGGCTCCAGGGGCCCCAGCCTGGAGGGTGTGTGGCCCTGGCCTTTGAGGACAGAAGTCTGTAAACACAAACTCAGCTTAGGTTTGGGGACGTTGGTATGGCAGATCCGATCTACAAACCATGAGAAGAACTCTTCAGGATATGAAGAAAGTGCGAGTCGGAGGCGCTTGCTCAGGTTTTTGTCTCTGGATTTTGTATCAGCGATGGCACAATCTACAGACCTGAATCGAGATCTCGTGCATCTGAAGTCAGGGCGAGGATCAGACGATCGCTCAAGTTGGTGTTTCTGTCCCTGATGGCCCCTTCACGAAGGGGCGGCATCACGAGGCCATGGGGGTTTTCCCACGATGGGATTTGTGAGAAGCTCCAAACTGCAAAGTGTCTTCTGCAGGACAATTGAGACCTGTTGTTTGGCTCCAGGCCAATGATTCTGAGCAGGGTTCTAAGGATGCATGGCTGGGTAGCCCACCTCGCATTCCAATTGTTTCCTAGAAACAAGACAGGTTAGATCTGCTGGATCTGGGGGATCAACCTAGGAGGCTGAGTTGATATGGACTCTCCTATGGATGGGTCCTAATGTGCTTTTGTGTCTATGGAGACCTTGGAATTAAGCGGTAGCACTGCGGCCCTGAAGGGTTCTCCTAAACAGAGGCTTTGACACAGTTCCAACGTGCTAGTTACCCATGTGTAGATGAGATGTTTTCTGATGGGTGAGTCAAGAAACAGCCATATGCTGGTATTGAAATCCAGGCCTCTGAGGAGAGATGCCTGGAAACCAAAGCAATGGATATGATTAGTGCCTAGGGGCCTGTTCTTTCCTTTTTACCTCTGGGGACATCAGTCTACGGGTCTGAGTACAGGTAGGTGCTCAGATGGGCTCAGATTGCCCCTGTTTTACCTGGGAAGCCACCACTAATGAGATGGATCAGGGACTGTGGAGGTTTATCCTATTAGAAGGGATGTGGCTATTGGAATAGGCACACAGAATTCCTTTGGAGAGGGCAAGTAAAGTCCTCAGGTTTGGCTCCAGGGGCCTGAGCCTGTAGGTTGTGTAGGCAAGGGATGTTTGGACAGTTGTCTGAAAACACAAACTTGGCTTATGTTTCAGGTCATAGGTATGGTAGGACTTTTCTACAGACCATGAGGAGAACTTTTCGGGATTTGAGAAAAGGGCGAGTGTGAGGCTCTTGCTCAAGTTTTTGTCTCTGGATATCGTGTCACTCATGGTCGTGAAATTTCTGAATCACTTCATGGGAAATGGACGAGTAGTACTTCCTGGTGGTTTGGCCCAGTCCAAAGCGTTTGGGGACACTCTGTGGGATGGAAGAAGTCCGGTTTTTTTTTTTTTATGTTGTTTTCTTTTTAACCTCAGGTGTCCCACCGAATGAGGGATTCCAGAGTAGAGCACTGGGGTGGGGGGTGACTGGACAATCAGAAATCTGGTTAAAAATTGGGGCTTAGGGACATATCAAGCCCATTATCACATCTAATGGTCCAGTCACTGAGAGGACTTACTAGAGGACAGGACTCATGCTGAGTGTCACAATGCGTGTTTATGCCCTTGTCGCACTCAAGAATGGGCGGGGCCTCAGTGTGAATGCTGGTTTCTCCTACACTGAACGTTGGTCGACGTGCCAACCACAAGGTTTCTTACCATGGGTAAGGAGGTGTTCTGATTTCTGCATCACACTCACCTCTGGGCAGTGATTGGAGATAAGGTCTCGGTTCTGAGGACTGAAATCTGAGGTACGGAAGAGATGATGACCTAAGGCCATGGCGGGTCTTATGTGCTCAGTGTGCGGTCTGCTTTCTGGGTGTTGGTCAGGAGGTCCGGGCTCAGGTTGTGTCCGACAGTGCATTAGTGCCCAGGTTAGACTATATAATTTGGGTGAAGTCGAGTGCTGTGGAGGTTTATCCTCATTGAAGGTGCCTGGGCAGCTCATGAGGCAATAATTTTATTCTAGAGGGCAGGCAGAGTGCTGCATTGTGGGTCCGTTATTGCCAAACTTGAGGGCTTCGGGGGCAGGAGTGTGAGGACGGAAGTCTGAGAAGACAAGCTAGACTTGGGTTTCAGGCCGAGGTCACGGCAGGTACTCCCTGCAGATCTGAACCAATACTCATGCATCTGAAGTCAGGGCGAGGATCAGACGTTGGCTCAGGTCGGAGTTTCCGTGCATGACGGCTGCTTCATGAAGGGAGCGGAATCTCGAGGCCATTGAAGTTTTCCCACGTTGTGAGTTGTGGGATGCCCCCTTCAAGGATTCCTTCTGCGGGACAATTGAGACCTGTTGGACAGCTCCAGGACATCCCATATGGAATGACTCCAGAGCACCGTTCGAGGATGGATGCTTGGGAAGCCCGCCTCGCATTCCAATTGTCTCCTAGCAACAAGACAGTTTAGATCTGATGGCTCTGCGGGAGCGACCGGGGTGGTTGAGTTGAAATGGACTCCCATGAGGATGGGTCCTAATGTGTTTTTGTGTCCATGAGGGCCTTGGAATGGGGCGGTGGCACCGGGACCCTGAAGTACTCTCCTATGCTTTGGACATGGCTCCCATGCACAGGTTTCCTTGTGGAGACGAGATGAGTTCTGCTGGGTGCCTCAGCAAAATCCCCATGCTCGTATTGGAATCAGGCTTTTGAGGAGACATGCCTGTAAACCAAGGCAATGGATTCTATTATGGCCTAGGGTCCTGTCTGGTTCAATCTTCTCCTCTGGGGACATCCATTTATGGTATGAGTGGAGGTAGATTATCAGCTGGTGTCAGACAGCCCTTGTTTGTTCCGGGCGACCTACACGATTGGGATGGCCTCAGGGACTTTGGAGGTTTCTCCTAATTTGTATGATTTTGGACAATGGAATGGGCAGAATTCCCATGGATTGGTAGGCATAGTCCTAATGTGTGGCTCCAGGGGCCCCAGCCTGGAGGGTGTGTGACCCTGGCCTTTGAGGACAGAAGTCTGTAAACACAAACTCAGCTTAGGTTTGGGGACGTTGGTATGGCAGATCCGATCTACAAACCATATGAAGAACTCTTCAGGATATGAAGAAAGTGTGAGTCGGAGGCGCTTGCTCAGGTTTTTGTCTCTGGATTTTGTATCAGCGATGGCACAATCTACAGACCTGAATCGAGATCTCGTGCATCTGAAGTCAGGGCGAGGATCAGACGATCGCTCAAGTTGGTGTTTCTGTCCCTGATGGCCCCTTCACGAAGGGGCGGCATCACGAGGCCATGGGGGTTTTCCCACGATGGGATTTGTGAGAAGCTCCAAACTGCAAAGTGTCTTCTGCAGGACAATTGAGACCTGTTGTTTGGCTCCAGGCCAATGATTCTGAGCAGGGTTCTAAGGATGCATGGCTGGGTAGCCCACCTCGCATTCCAATTGTTTCCTAGAAACAAGACAGGTTAGATCTGCTGGATCTGGGGGATCAACCGAGGAGGCTGAGTTGAAATGGACTCTCCTATGGATGGGTCCTAATGTGCTTTTGTGTCTATGGAGACCTTGGAATGAAGCGGTGGCACTGGGGCCCTGAAGGGTTCTCCTAAACAGAGGCTTTGACACAGCTCCAACGTGCAAGTTTCCCATGTGTAGATGAGATGTTTTCTGATGGGTGAGTCAAGAAACAGCCATATGCTGGTTTTGAAATCCAGGCCTCTGAGGAGAGATGCCTGGAAACAAAAGCAATGGATATGATTAGTGCCTAGGGGCCTGTTCTTTCCTTTTTACCTCTGGGGACATCTGTCTATGGGTCTGAGTACAGGTAGGTGCTCAGATGGGCTCAGATTGCCCCTGTTTTACCTGGAAAGCCACCAATAATGAGATGGATCAGGGACTGTGGAGGTTTATCCTATTAGAAGGGATGTGGCCATTGGAATAGGCACAGACAATTCCCTTGGAGAGGGCAAGTACAGTCCTCAGGTTTGGCTTCAGGGGCCTGAGCTTGTAGGTTGTGTAGGCCAGGGCTTTTTGGATCGTTGTCTGAAAACACAAACTTGGCTTATGTTTCAGGTCATAGGTATGGCAGGACTTATCTACAGAACATGAGGAGAACATTTCGGGATTTGAGAAAAAGGTGAGTGTTAGGCTCTTGCTCAAGTTTTTGTCTCTGGATATCGTGTCACTCATGGTCGTGAAATTTCTGGATGACCTCATGGGAAGTGGACGAGTCGTACTTCCTGGTGGTTTGGTCCAGTCCAAAGCGTTTGGGGTCACTCTGTGGGATGGAAGAATTCTTTTTTTTTTGTTTTTGTTTTTTTTTTTTTTGATGTTGTTTTCTTTTTAACCTCAGGTGTCCCACCGAATGAGGGATTCCAGAGTAAAGCCCTGGGGGGGGGGTGACTGGACAATCAGAAATCTAGTTAAAAATTGGGGCTTAGGGACATATCAAGCCCATTATCACATCTAAAGGTCCAGTCACAGAGACGACTTACTAGAAGACAGGACTCATGCTGAGGGTCACAATGCATGTATATGCCCTTGTCGCACTCAAGAATGAGCTGGGCCTCAGGGTGAATGCTGGTTTCTCCTACACTGAACGTTGGACGACATGCCAACCACAACGTTTCTTACCATGGGTAAGGAGGTATTCTGATTTCTGCATCAAACTCACCCCTGGGCAGTGATTGGAGATAATGTCTCGGTTCTGAGGCCTGAAAACGGAGGTAGGGAAGAGATGATGACCTAAGGCCATGGCGGGTCTTATGTGCTCAGTGTGCGGTCTGCTTTCCGGGTGTTGGTCAGGAGGTCCGGGCTCAGGTTGTGTCCGACAGTGCATTAGTGCCCAGGTTAGACTATATAATTTGGGTGAAGTCGAGTGCTGTGGAGGTTTATCCTCATTGAAGGTGCCTGGGCAGCTCATGAGGCAATAATTTTTTTGTAGAGGGCAGGCAGAGTGCTGCATTGTGGGTCCGTTATTGCCAAACTTGAGGGCTTCGGGGGCAGGAGTGTGAGGACGGAAATCTGAGAAGACAAGCTAGACTTGGGTTTCAGGCCGAGGGCACGGCAGGTACTCCCTGCAGATCTGAAACAATACTCATGCATCTGAAGTCAGGGCGAGGTCAGACGTTGGCTCAGGTCGGAGTTTCCGTGCATGACGGCCGCTTCATGAAGGGAGCGGAATCTGAGGCCACTGAAGTTTTCCCACGTTGGGAGTTGTGGGATGCCCCCTTCAAGGATTCCTTCTGCGGGACATGAGACCTGTTGGACAGCTCCAGGACATCCCATATGGAATGACTCCAGAGCACCGTTCGAGGATGGATGCCTGGGAAGCCCGCCTCGCAGTCCAATTGTCTCCTGGCAACAAGACAGTTTAGAGCTGATGGCTCTGTGGGAGCAACCGGGGTGGCTGAGTTGAAATGGACTTTCCTGAGGATGGTTCCTAATGTGTTTTTGTGTCCATGAGGGCCTTGGAATGGGGCGGTGACCCCGGGACCCTGAGTACTCTCCTATGCTTTGGATGGCTCCCATGCACAGGTTTCCTTGTGGAGACGAGATGAATTCTGCTAGGTGCCTCAGCAAAACCCCTATGCTCGTATTGGAATCAGGCTTTTGAGGAGACATGCCTGTAAACCAAGGCATTGGATCCTATTATAGCCTAGGGTCCTGTGTGGTTCAATCTTCTCCTCTGGGGACATCCATGTATAGTCTGAGTGGTGGTAGATTATCAGCTGGTGTCAGACAACCCATCTTTGTTCCGGGTGACCTACACAATTGGGATGGCCTCAGGGACTTTGGAGGTTTCTCCTAATTTGTACGATTTTGGACAATGGAATGGGCAGAATTCTCATGGATTGGTAGGCACAGTCCTAATGTGTGGCTCCAGGGGCCCCAGCCTGGAGGGTGTGTGGCCCAGGACTCTGAGGACAGAAGTCTGAAAACACAAACTCAGCTTAGGTTTGGGGACGTAGGTATGGCAGGACCAATCTACAAACCATGAGAAGAACTCTTCAGGATATGAAGAAAGAGCGAGTCTGAGGCGCTTGCTCAGGCTTTTGTCTCTGGATTTTGTATCAACGATGTCCGTGGTATATGGGGAGGCATCATGGGACATGGACGAATATTCCTCTCTGTGGATTTGGCCCGGTCCCAATTGTTTTTCGTCAAGCTGTGTGATGGAGGTCCCCTTTCAGGTTTGTTACCTTAGGTGTCCCAAAGAAAGAGGAATTCCAAGCAGAGCCCTAGGGAAGTGAGAAGGGACAACCCAAATATGGTTAAAAATTTGGGCCTAGGGGCATGCAAGGCCCAATATGCTGTCTCTTCATCAGCCACTGAGAGACCTTACTTGAAGACTGGTCTCAGGCTTAGGGTCACAATGTGTGTTTGTGACCAATGTGTCCCGGGAGCATGGGCGGGGCCTCATGGGCCACACTGGTTTCAACTGCACTGGACTTTGGACAACATACCAATCACAAGCTCTCTTGCCACGGGTAAGGATTTCTGATTTCTGCATCATTTTCAAACCTGGGCAGTGGTTGGAAATAAGGTCTAGGTTCCGAAGCATGAAAACCGCACTTGGGAAGAGATGACGACCAAAGGCCATGGCGGGTCTGAAGTGCTCACTGTGCGGTCAGCCGCCTGGGTGTTGGTCAGGAGGTTCGGGCTCATTTGTGTCACACAGTGCATTAGTGCTCAGGTTAGACTATATATTTTGGGTACAGTCGAGTGCCGTGTAGGTTTATCCTCATTTGAGGTGCCTGGGCTGTTCATTAGGCCAGATATTTTTTTAGAGGGCAGGCAGAGTGCTGCATTGTGGGTCCGGAATTGCCAAACTTGAGGGCTTCTGGGCCAGGAGTGTGAGGACAGAAGTCTGAGAACACAAGCTACACTTGGGCTTCAGGCCGAGGGCATGGCAGTTACCCCCCTGCAGATCTGAACCAATATCTCATGCATCTGAAGTCACGGCAAGGATCAGACGTTGGATCAGATTGGAGTTTCTGTGCAAGACTGCCCCTTCATGAACAGAGCGGAATCTCAAGGCCATGCAGGTTTTCCAACGTTGGGGTTGTGGGATGCCCCCTTCAAGGATTCCTTCTGCGGGATAATAGAGACATGTTGGGCAGCTCCAGGACATCCCATATGGAATGACGCCAGAGCAACTTTGGAGGATGGATGCCAGGGAAGCCCGCCTCGCATTCCAATTGTCTCATAGCAACAAGAGAGTTGAGATCGGATGGCTCTGCGGGAGAAATCTTGGTGGCTGTGTTGAAATGGACTTTCCTGAGGATGGGGCCTAATATGTGTTTGTGTCCATGAGGGCCTTGGAATGGGGAGGTGGCACCAGGACCCTGAAGTATTCTCCTAAGCTTTTGACATAGCTCCCATGCACAAGTTTCAATTTGGAGACGAGATTTGTTCTGATGGGTGCCTCAGGAAACCCCTTATGATGGTATTGGAATTCAGGCTTTTGAGGAGACATGCCTGTAAACGAAAGCAATGGATCCGATTATGGCCTACGGCCTGTCTGGTTCAATCTTCTTCTCTGGGGATATCCATCTGTGGAATGAATGGAGGTAGATGCTCACCTGGTGTCAGACCGCCCTTGTTTGTCCCCGGAGACCTACAGTATTGGGATGGCCTCGGGGACTTTGGAGAGTTCTCCTAATTCGTATGATTTTGGACAATGGAATGGGCAGAATTCCCATGGATTGGGTAGGCACAGTCCTAATGTGTGGCTCCAGGGGCCCCAGCCTGGAGGGTGTGTGGCCCAGGACTTTGAGGACAGAATTCTGAAAACACAAACTCAGCTTAGGTTTGGGGACGTAGGTTTGGCAGGCCCAATCTACAAACCATGAGAAGAACTCTTCAGTTGATGAAGAAAGAGCGATTCTGAGGAATTGCTCAGGCGTTTGTCTCTGGATTTTGTATCAACGATGGCCGTGGAATGTTGGTAGGCCTCATGGGCCATGGACGAATCTTCCTCTCTGTGGATTTGGCCCAGTCCCAATTTTTTTCGTCAATCTGTGGGAAGGGAGGTCTCCTTTCAGGTTTATTACCTCAGGTGTCCGAACCAAAGAGGAATTCCAAGAGGAGGCCTGGGGAAGAGTGAAGGGACAAACCAAACTATGGTTAAAAATTGGGGCCTACGGGCATGGCAGGCCCAATATGGTGTCTCTTCATCCAGCAACTGAGGCCTTACTTGATAACTGGGCACAGGCTGAGGGTCACAATGTGTGTTTGTGACCAATGTGGCCTGCGAGCATGGGCGCGGCTCATGGGCCACACTGGTTTCAACTACACTGGAATTTGGACAACATGCCAATCACAAGGTCTCTTGCCATGGGGAAGGTGTTCTGATTTCTGCATCATTTTCAACCCTGGGCAGTGGTTGGAGATAACGTCTAGGTCCTGAAGCCTGAAAAGCAGCAGTTGGGAAGAGATGACGACCTAAGGCCATGGCGGGTTTGATAAGCTCAGTGAGCGGTCAGCTGCCTGGGTTTTGGTCAGGAGGTTCTGGCTCAGGTTGTGTCAGACAGTGCATTAGTGCCCAGGTTAGACTATAAAATTTGGTACAGTCGAGTGCCGTGTAGGTTTATCCTCATTTGCGGTGCCTGGGCAGCTCATTAGGCATGATATTTTTTCTAGAGGGCAGGCAGAGTGCTGCATTGTGGTTCCGAAATTGACAAAAGTGAGGGCCTCTGGGCCAGGAGTGTTAGGACAGGAGTCTGAGAACACAAGCTCGACTTTGGCTTCAGGCCGAGGACACGGCAGGTACACCCGCAGATCTGAACAAATATCTCAAGCATCTGAAGTCACGGCGAGGATCAGACGTTGGCTCAGGTTGGAGTTTCTCTGCATGACTGACCCTTCATGAACGGAGCGGAATCTCAAGGCCATGGAGGTTTTCCCACGTTGGGAGTTGTGGGATGCCCCCTTCAAGGATTCCTTCTGCAGGACAATTGAGACCTGTTGGGCAGCTCCAGGACATCCCATATGGAATGACTCCATCGCACCATTGGAGGATGGATGGCCGGAAGCCTGCCTCGCATTCCAATTGTCTCCTAGCAATACATTTGTATCGGATGGCTCTGTGGGAGCAACCGGGGTGGCCTAGATGAAATGGACTTTCCTGAGCTTGGGGTCTAATGTGTGTTTGTGTCCATGGGGGCCTTGGAATGGGGCGGTGGCACCGGGACCCTGAAGTATTCTCCTGAGCTTTTGACATAGCTCCCATGCACAAGTTTCCTTTTGGAGACGAGATTTGTTCTGATGGGTGCCTCGGGAACCCCTTATGCTGGTATTGGAATCCTGGCTTTTGAGGAGACATGCCTGTAAACCAAATCAATGGATCCGATTATGGCCTAGGGTCCTGTCTGGTTCAATCTTATTCTCTGGTGATATCCATCGAAGGAATGTGTGGAGGTAGATGCTCAACTGGTGTCAGACCTCCCTTGTTTGTCCCCGGAGACCTACACTATTGGGATGGCCTCGGGGTCTTTGGAGAGTTCTCTTAATTTTTAAGATTTTGGACAATGGAATGGGGAGAATTCCCATGGATTGGGCAGGCACAGTCCTAATGTGTGGCTCCAGGGGCCCCAGCCTTGACGGTGTGTGGCCCAGGACTTTGAGGACAGAAGTCTGAAAACCCAAACTCAGGTTAGGTTTGGGGACGTAGGTATGGCAGCCCAATCTACAAACCATGAGAAGAACTCTTCAGGATATGAAGAAAGAGTGATTCTGAGGAACTTGCTCAGCCTTTAGTCTCTGGATTTTGTATCATCGATGGCCGTGGAATGTGGGGAGTCCTCATGGGCCATGGACGAATTTTCCTCTCTGTGGATTTGGCCCGACCCAAATTGTTTTACGTCAATCTGTGGAATGGGAAGACTCCTTTCAGTTTCATTACCTCAGGTGTCGAACAAAAGAGGAATTCCAAAGCAGAGCCCTGTGAAAGAGTGAAGGTACAACCCAAACTATGGTAAAAATTGCGGCCTAGGGGCATGGCAGGCCCAATATGCTGTCTCTTCATCCAGCCACTGAGAGGCCTTACTTGAGGACTGAGCTAAGGCTGAGGGTCACAATGTTTGTTTGTGATCAATTTTCCCCGCGAGCATGGGCGGGGCCTCATGGGCCACACTTTTTTCAACTACACTGAACTTTGAACAACATGCCAATCAAAAGGTCTCTTGCCATGGGGAAGGAGTTCTGATTTCTGCATTATTTTCAACCCTGGGCAGTGGTTGTAGATAATGTCTAGATTCTGAGTCCTGAACCGTAGTTAGGAAGAGATGACGAACTAAAACCATGGCAGGTCTGATTTGCTCACTGTGCGGTCAGCTGCCTGGGTTTTGGTCAGGAGGCTCAGCTTCAGGTTGTGTCAGACAGTGTATTAGTGCCCAGGATAGACTATATCATTTGGGTACAGTCGAGTTCCGTGTAGGTTTATCCTCATTTGAGGTGCCTGGGCAGCTCAATAGGCAAGATATTTTTTCTAGAGGGCAGGCAGAGTGCTGCATTGTGGGTCCGTAATTGCCAAACTTGAGGGCTTCTGGGCCAGGAGTGTGAGGACAGAAGTCTGAGAACACAAGCTCGAATTGGGCTTCAGGCCGAGGACACAGAAGGTACACCTGCAGATCTGAACCAATATCTCAAGCATCTGAAGTCACAGCGAGGATCAGACGTTGGCTCAGGTTGGAGTTTCTGTGCATGACTGCCTCTTCATGAACGGAGCGGAATCTCAAGGCCTTGGAGGTTTTGCCACGTAGGGAGTTGTGGGATGCCCCCTTCAAGGATTCCTTCTGCCTGACAATTAAGACCTGTTGGGGAGCTCCAGGACATGCCATATGGAATGACTCCAGAGCAGCGTTGGAGGATGGATGCCAGGGAAGCCCGCCTCGCATTCCAATTGTCTCCTAAAAACAATACAGTTGAGATCGGATAGCTCTGCGGGAACAACAAGGGTGACTGTTGAAATGGACATTCCTGAGGATGGGTCCTAATGTGTGTTTGTGTCCATGAGGGCCTTGGAATGGGGCGGTGGCACCGGGACCCTGAAGTATTCTCCCAAGCTTTTGACATAGCTCCAATGCACAAGTTTCCTTGTGGAGACGAGATTTGTTCTGATGGGTGCCTCCGGAAACCCCCTATGCTGGTATTGGATTCCAGACTTTTGAGGAGACATGCCTGTAAACCAAAGCAATGGTTCCGATTATGGCCTAGGGTCCTGTGTAGTTCAATTTCTTCTCTGGGGACATCCATCTATGGTATGAGTGGAGGTAGATTTCAGCTGGTGTCAGACCGCCCTTGTTTATGCTGGGAGACCTATACTTTTGGGATGGCCTCGGGTACATTGGAGAGTTCTGCTAATTTGTACGATTTTGGAAAATGTAGTGGGCAGAATTCCCACGTATTGGGTAGGCACAGTCCTAATATGTGGCTCCAGGGGCCCCAGCCTGGAGGGTGTGTGGCCCAGGACTTTGAGGACAGAAGTCTGAAAACACAAACTCAGCTTAGGTTTGGGGACGTAGGTATGGCAGGCCGAATCTACAAACCATGAGAAGAACTCTTCAGGATATGAAGAAAGAGCGAATCTGCGGCACTTCCTCAGGCTTTTGTCTCTGGATTTTGTATCAACGATGGCAGTGGAATGTGGGGAGGCCTCATGGTCCATGGACGAATCTTCCTATCTGTGGATTTGGTCCAGTCCCAATTGTTTTTCGTCAAGCTGTGGGATGGGAGGTCTCCTCTCAGTGTTGTTACCTAATGTGCCCCCACCAAAGAGAAATTGCAAACCAGAGACCTAGGGAAGAGTGAAGGGACAACCCAAACTATGGTTAAAAATTGGGGCATATGGGCATGGCAGGCCCAATATGCTGTCTCTCCATCCAGCCACTGAGAGGACTTACTTGAGGACTGGGCTGAGCTGAGAGTCACAATGTGTGTTTGTGACCAATGTGGCCCGCGAGCATGGCCGGGTGCTCATGGGCTACACTGGTTTCAACTACACTGAACTTTGGACAAGATGCCAATCAGAAGGTCTCTTGCCATGGTGAAGGAGTTCTGATTTCTGCATCATTTTCAACCCTGGGCAGTGGTTGGAGATAAGGTCTAGGTTCTGAAGCCTGAATACCGCAGTTGGGAAGAGATGACGACCTAGGCCTTGGCGGGACTGATGTGCTCACTGTGCGGTCAGCTGCTGGGTCTTGGTCAGGAGGCTCAGCTTCAGGTTGTGTCAGACAGTGTATTAGTGCCCTAGTTAGACTATATAATTTGGGTACCGTCGAGTGCCGTGTAGATTTATTCTCATTTGAGGAGCCTGGGCTGCTCATTAGGAAAGATATTTTTTCTAGAGGGCAGGCAGAGTGCTGCATTGTGGGTCCGGAATTGCCAAACATGAGGGCTTCTGGGCCAGGAGTGTGAGGACAGAAGTCTGAGAACACAAGCTCGAATTGGGCTTCAGGCCGAGGACACAGAAGGTACACCCGCAGATCTGAACCAATATCTCAAGCATCTGAAGTCACGGCGAGGATCAGACGTTGGCTCAGGTTGGAGTTTCTGTGCATGACTGCCCCTTCATGAACGGAGCGGAATCTCAAGGCCTTGGCGGTTTTCCCACGTAGGGAGTTTTGGGATGCCCCCTTCAAGGATTCCTTCTGCCTGACAATTGAGACCTGTTGGGCAGCTCCAGGACATGCCATATGGAATGACTCCAGAGCAGCATTGGAGGATGGATGCCAGGGAAGCCCGCCTCGCATTCCAATTGTCTCCTAGAAACAATACAGTTGAGATCGGATAGCTCTGCGGGAACAACAAGGGTGGCTGTTGAAATGGACATTCCTGAGGATGGGTCCTAATGTGTATTTGTGTCCATGAGGGCCTTGGAATGGGTCAGTGGCACCGGGACCCTGAAGTATTCTCCAAAGCTTTTGACATAGCTCCAATGCACAAGTTTCCTTGTGGAGACGAGATTTGTTCTGATGGGTGCCTCCGGAAACCCCCTATGCTGGTATTGGATTCCAGACTTTTGAGGAGACATGCCTGTAAACCAAAGCAATGGTTCCGATTATGGCCTAGGGTCCTGTGTAGTTCAATTTCTTCTCTGGGGACATCCATCTATGGTATGAGTGGAGGTAGATTTCAGCTGGTGTCAGACCGCCCTTGTTTGTCCCGGGAGACCTACACTATAAGCAGGGACTCAATAATTTGTAGGGTCCTCTTATTTTGTACGATTTTAGACAATGGAATGTGCAGAATTCCCATGGATTTGTTAGGAACAGTCCTAATGAGTGGCTCCAGGGGCCCCAGCCTGGAGGGTGTGTGACCCAGGACTTTGAGGACAGAAGTCTGAAAACACAAACTCAGCATAGGTTGGGGACGTACGTATTGGTGGCCCAATCTACAAACCATTAGAAGAACTCCTCAGGATATTAAGAAAGACCAAATCTGAGGCGCTTGCTCATGCTTTTGTATCTGGATTTTGTATCAACGATGGCCGTGGAATGTGGGGAGGTCTCATGGGCCATGGACGAATCTTCCTCTCTGTGGATTTGGCCCGGTCCCAATTGTTTTTCGTCAAGCTGTGGGATGGGGGGGTCTCCTTTCAGGTTTGTTACCTCAGGTGTCCCAACAAAAGAGGCATTCCAAAGCAGAGCCAACAGGAAGAGTGAAGGGACAAGCCAATCTATGGTTAAAAATTGGGGCCTAGTGGCATGGCAGGCCCAATATGCTGTCTATACATCCAGCTTCTGAGAGCCCTTAATTGAGGACTGGTCTAAAGCTGAGGGTCACAATGTGTGTTTATGACCAATGTAGCCCACGAGCATGGGCGGGGCCTCATGGGCCACACTGGTTTCAACTTCACTGAACTTTGGACAACATGCCAATAACAAGGTTTCTTGCCATGGGGAAGGAGTTCTGATTTCTGCATCATTTTCAACCCTGGGCAGTGGTTGGAGATAAGGTCTAGGTTCTGAAACCTGAAAACCGCAGTTGGGAAGGGATGACGAACGAAGGCCATGGCAAGTCTGATGTGCTCACTGTGCGGTCAGCTGCCTGAGTGTTGGTCAGGAGGTTCGGGCTCAGGTTGTGTCAGACAGTGCATTAGTGTTCAGGTTAGACTATATAATTTGGGTACAGTCGAGTGCCGTGTAGGTTTATCCTCTTTTGAGGTGCCTGGGCAGCTCATTAGGCAAGATATTTTTCATAGAGTGCAGGCAGAGTGCTGCATTGTGGGTCCGGAATTGCCAAACTTGAGGGCTTCTGGGCCAGGAGTGTGAGGACAGAAGTCTGAGAACACAAGCTCGACTTGGGCTTCTGGCCGAGGGCACTGCAGGTACCCCCTGCAGATCTGAACCAATATCTCAAGCATCTGAAATCACCGCGAGGAACAGACGTTGGCTCAGGTTGGAGTTTCTGTGCATGACTGCCCCTTCATGAACGGAGCGGAATCTCAAGGCCATGGAGGTTTTCCCACGTTGGGAGTTGTGGGATGCCCCTTTTAAGAATTATATCTGTGGGTCATTTGAGACCTGTTGAGCAGCTCCAGGATATCCCATTTGGAATGACTCCAGAGCACCTTTCGAGGATGGATGCCAGGGTAGCCGCATCCCATTACAATTGTCTCCTAGCAACAAGACAGTTGAGATCAGATGGCTCTGGGCGAGCAACCGGGGTGGCTGAGTTGAAATGGACTTTCCTGATGATGGGACCTAATGTGTGTTTGTGTCCATGAGGGCCTTGGAATAGGGCGGTGGCACCGGGACCCTGAAGTATTCTCCTAAGCTTTTGGCATAGCTCCCATGCACAAGTTTCCTTGTGGAGAGGATAATTGTTCTGATGGGTGCCTTGGAAACCCCTTATGCTGGTATTGGAATCCAGGCTTTTGAGGAGACATGCCTGTAAACCAAAGCAATGGATCCGATAATGGCCTAGGGTCCTGTATGGTTCAATCTTCTTCTCTGGGGACATCCATCTATGGTATGAGTGGAGGTAGATTCTCAGCTGCTGTCAGACCGCCCTTTTTTGTCCCCGGAGACCTATACTATTGGGATGGCCTCGGGGATTTTGGGGGGTTCTCCTAATTTGTACGATTTCAACAATGGAATGGGCAGAATTCCCATGGATTGGGTAGACACAGTCCTAATTAGTGGCTCTAGGGGCCCCAGCCAGGAGGGTGTTTGGCCCAGGACTTTGAGGACAGAAGTCTGAAAACACAAACTCAGCATATGTTTGGGGACGTGGGTATGGCAGGCCCAATCTACAAACCATGAGAAGAACTCTTCAGGATATGAAGAAAGAATTAATCTGAGGTGCTTGCTCAGGCTTTCGTCTCTGGATTTTGTATCAACGATGGCCGTCGAATGTGGGGAGGCCTCATGGGCCATGGATGAATCTTCCTCTCTGTGGATTTGTTCTGGTCCCAATTGTTTTTCGTCAAGCAGTGGGATGGGAGGTCTCCTTTAAGGTTGGTTACCTCAAGTGTAACAACCAAAGAGGAAATCCAAAGCAGAGCCCTAGGGATGAGTGAAGGGACAACCCAAACTATGGTTAAAATTGGGGCCTAGGGGCATGGCACGCCCAATATGCTGTCTCTTTATCCAGCCACTGAGAGGTCTTACTTGAAGACTGGGCTCAGGCTGAGAGTCACAATGTATGTTTGTGACCAATGTGGCCCACGAGCATGGCCGGGGCCTCATGGGCTACACTGGTTTCAACTACACTGAACTTTGGACAAGATGCCAATCACAAGGTCTCTTGCCATGGGGAAGGTGTTCTGATTTCTGCATCATTTTCAACCCTGGGCAGTGGTTGGAGATAAGGTCGAGGTTCTGAAGCATGAAAACGGCAGTTGGGAAGAGATGACAACCTAAGGCCATGACGGGTCTGATGTGCTCACTGTGCGGTCAGCTGCCTGGGTGTGGGTCAGGAGGTTCGGGCTCAGGTTGTGTCAGACAGTGCATTAGTGTTCAGGTTAGACTATATAATGTGGGTACAGTCGAGTGCAGTGTAGGTTTATCCTCATTTGAGGTGTCCAGGCAGCTCATTAGGCAAGATATTTTTTCTAGAGGGCAGGCAGAGTGCTGCATTGTGGGTCCGGAATATACAAACTTGAGGACTTCTAGGTCAGGAGTGTGAGGACAGAAGTTTGAGAATACAAGCTAGACTTGGGCTTCAGGCCGAGGGCAGGGTAGGTACCCCCTGCAGATCTGAACTAATATCTCAAGTATCTGAAGTAATGGCGAGGATCAGACGTTGGCTCGGGTTGGAGTTTCTGTGCATGACTGCCCCTTCATGAACGGAATGGAATCTCAAGGCCATGTAGGTTTTCCCACGTTGGGAGTTCTGGGATGCCCCCTTCAAGGATTCCTTCTGCGGGACAATTGAGACCTGTTGGGCAGCTCCAGGATATCCAATATGGAATGACTCCAGAGCACCGTTCGAGGATGGATGCCAGGGAAGCCAGCCTCGCATTCCAATTTTTTTCTAACAACAGGCAGTTGAGATCGGATAGCTCTGCGGGAGCAACCGGGGTGGCTGAGTTGAAATGGACTTTCCTGAGGATGGGGCCTAATGTGTGTTTGTGTCCATGAGGGCCTTGGAATGGGGCGGTGGCACCAGGAACCTGAAGTATTCTCCTAAGCTTTGACATAGCTCCCATGGACAAGTTTCCTTGTAGAGGCGAGATTTGTTCTGATGGGTGCCTCAGGAAACCCCCTATGCTCGTATTGGAATCCAGGCTTTTGAGGAGACATGACTGTAAACCAAAGCAATGGATCCGATTTGGCCTAGGGTCCTGTCTGGTTCAATCTTCTTCTCTGGGGACATCCATCTATGATATGAGTGGATGTAGATGCTCAGCTGCTGTCAGACTGCCCTTGTTTGTCCCAGGAGACCTATACTATTGGGATGGCCTTTGGGACATTGGAGGGATCTCCTGATTTGTACGATTCTTGGCAATGGTATGGGCAGAATTCCCATGGATTGGTAGGCACAGTCTAATGTGTGGCTCCAGAGGCTCCAGCCGGGAGGGTTTGCCCCAGGTCTTTGAGGACGGAAATCTGAAAACACAAACTCGGCTTAGGTTTGGGACGAAGGTATGGCAGGCCCAAACTAAAAACCCATGAGAAGAACTCTTCAGAATATGAAAAAGAGCGAGTCAGAGGTGCTTGCTCAGGATTTTGTCTCTGGATTTTTTATCAACGATGGCCGTGGAATGTTGGAGGCCTCATGGGCCATGGATGAATCTTCCTCTCTGTGGATTTGGTCCGGTCCGAATTCTTTTTCATCAATCTCCTTTCAGGTTTGTTACCTCAGGTGTCCCAACCAAAGTGGAATTCCAAAGCAGAGCCCTGGGGAAGAGTGAAGGGACAACCCAAACTATGGTTAAAAATTGTGGCTAGGGGCATGGCAGGCCCTATATGCTGTCTCTTCATCCAGCCACTGAGAGGCCTTACTTGAGGACTGGGCTCAGGCTGTGTTTGTGACCAATGTGACCCGCGATCATGGGCGGGGTCTCATGGGCCACACTGGTTTCAACTACACTGAACTTTGGACAACATTCCAAGCACAAGCTCTCTTGCCATGGATAAAGAGTTCTGATTTCTGCATCATTTTCAACCCTGGGCAGTGGTTGGAGATAAGGTGTAGGTTCTGAAGCCTGAAAACTGCAGTTGGGTATAGATGACGACATAAGGCCATGGCGGGTCTGATATGCTCACTGTGCGGTCAGCTGCCTGGGTGTTGGTTAGGAGGTTTGCGCTCAGGTTGTGTCAGAGAGTACATTAGTGGTCAGGTTAGACTATATAATTTGGGTACAGTCGAGTGCCCTGTAGGTTTATGCTCATTTGAGGTGCCTGGGCAGCTCATTAGGCAAGATATTTTTTCTAGAGGGCAGGCAGAGTGCTGCATTGTGGGTCCGGAATATACAAACTTGAGGACTTCTAGGTCAGGAGTGTGAGGACAGAAGTTTGAGAATACAAGCTAGACTTGGGCTTCAGGCCGAGGGCACGGTAGGTACCCCCTGCAGATCTGAACTAATATCTCAAGTATCTGAAGTAATGGCGAGGATCAGACGTTGGCTCAGGTTGTAGTTTCTGTGCATGACTGCCCCATCATGAACGGAGCGGAATCTCAAGGCCATGGAGGTTTTCCCACGTTGTGAGTTGTGTGATTCCCCCTTCAAGGATTCCTCCTGTGCGACATTTGAGACCTGTTGGGGAGCTCCAGGACATCCCATATGGAATGACTCCAGAGCGCCGTTCGAGAATGGATGCCAGGAAAGGCAGCCTCTCATTCCAATTTCTCCTAGCAACAAGACAGTTGAGATCGGATAGCTCTGTGAGAGCAACCGGGGTGCCTGAATTAAAATGGACTTTCCTGAGGATGGGGCCTAATGTGTGTGTGTGTGTCCATGAGGGCCTTGGAATGGGGCGGTGGCACCAGGACACTGAAGTATTCTCCTAAGCTTTTGACATATCTCCCATGCACAAGTTTCCTTGTGGAGACGAGATTTGTTCTGATGGGTGGCTCAGAAAACCCACTATGCTGATATTGGAATCCAGGCTTTTGAGGAGACATGCCTGTAAACCAAAGCAATGGATCCGATTAAGGCCTAGGGTCCAGTCTGGTTCAATATTCTTCTCTGGGAACATCTATCTATGGTATGAGTGGAGGTAGATGCTCAGCTGGTGTCAGACCGCCCTTGTTTTTCCTGGAATCCTACACTATTGGGATGGCCTCGGGGACTTTGGAGTGTTGTCCAAATTTGTACGATTTTGGACAGTGGAATGGGCTGAATTCCCATGGATCGGGTAGGTACAGTCCTAATGTGTGGCTCCAGGGGCCCCAGCCTGGAGGGTGTGTGTCCCAGGACTTTGAGGACAGAATCTGAAAACACAAACTCAGCTTAGGTTTGGGGACGTAGGTAGGGCAGGCCCAATCTACAATCCATGAGAAGAACTCTTCAGGATATGAAGAAAGAGCGAGTTTGAGGTGCTTGCTCAGGCTTTTGTCTCTGGATTTTATATCAACGATGGCCGTGAACTGTGGGGAGGCCTCATGGGCCATGGACGAATCTTCCTCTGTGTGGATTTGGCCCGGTCCCAATTGTTTTTCGTCAAGCTGTGGGATGGGAGGTCTCCTTTCCGGTTTGTTAACTTAGGTGTCCCAAACAAAGAGGAATTCCAAATTGTCCTTGGGGAAGAGTGAAGGGACAACCCAAATTAGAGTTAAAAATTGGGGCCTAGTGGCATGGCAGGCCCAATATGCTCTCTCTTCATCTAGCCACTGAGAGGCCTTACTTGAGTACTGGGCTCAGGCTGAGGGTCAAAATGTGTGTTTGTGACCAATGTGGCCCGTGAGCATGGACGGGGCCTAATGGGCCGCACTGGTTTCAAATACACTGAACTTTGGACAACATTCCAAGCACAAACTCTCTTGCCATGGGAAAAGAGTTCTGATTTCTGCATCATTTTCAACCCTGGGCAGTGGTTGGAGATAAGGTCTAGGTTCTAAAGCCTGAAATCCGCAGTTGGGTATAGATGACGACATAAGGCCATGGCGGGTCTGATATGCTCACTGTGCAGTCACCTGCCTGGGTGTTGGTCAGGAGGTTTGCGCTCAGGTTTTGTCAGAGAGTGCATTAGAGCTCAGGTTAGACTATATAATTTGGGTACAGTCGAGGCCGTGTAGGTTTATGCTCATTTGAGGTGCCTGGGCAGCTCATTAGGCAAGATATTTTTTTTTTGAGGACAGGCAGAGTGCTGCATTGTGGGTCCAGAATTGCCAAACTTGAGGACTTCTAGGTCAGGAGCGTGAGCACAGAAGTCTGAGAATACAAGCTAGACTTGGGCTTCAGGCCGACGGCATGGCAGTTACCCCCTGCAGATCTGAACTAATATCTCAAGTATCTGATGTATCAGCGAGGATCAGACGATGGCTCAGGTTGGAGTTTCTGTGCATGACTTCCCCTTCATGAACGGAGCAGAATCTCAAGGCCATGGAGGTTTTCCCACGTTGGGAGTTTTGGGATGCCCCCTTTAAGGATTCCTTCTGCGGGACAATTGAGACCTGTTGGGCACCTCCAGGATATCCAATATGGAATGACTCGAGAGCACCGTTCGAGGATGGATGCCAGGGAAGCCTGCCTCGCATTACAATTTTCTCCTAACAACAAGACAGTTGAGATCGGATAGCTCTGCGGGAGCAACCTGGGTGGCTGAGTTGAAATGGACTTTCCTGAGGATTGGGCCTAATGTGTGTTTGTGTCCATGAGGGCCTTGGAATGGGGTGGTGGCACCGGGACCCTGAATTATTCTCCTAAGCTTTTGACATAGCTCCCAAGCACAAGTTTCCTTGTGGAGTTGAGATTTGTTCTGATGGGTGCCTCAGGAAACCCCCTATGCTTGTATTGGAATCCAGGCTTTTGAGGAGACATGCCTGTAAACCAAAGCAATGGATCCGATTATGGCCTAGGTTCCTGTCTGGTTCAATCTTCTTCTCTGGGGACATCCATCTATGATATGAGTGGAGGTAGATGCTCAGCTGCTTTCAGACCGCCCTTGTTTGTCCCAGGAGACCTACAATATTGGGATGGCCTCCGGGACTTTGGAGGGATCTCCTGATTTGTACGATTCTGGACAATGGAATGGGCAGAATTCCCATGGATTGGGTAGGCACAGTCTAATGTGTGGCTCCAGGGGTTCCTGCCGGGAGGGTGTGCCCCAGGACTTTGAGGAAAGGAACCTGAAAATACAATCTCGGCTTAGGTTTGGGACGTAGATATGGCAGGCCCAATTTAAAAACCCATGAGAAGAACTCTTCAGGGTATGAAGAAAGAGTCAGAGGCGCTTGCTCAGGATTTTGTCTATGGATTTTGAATCAACGATGGCCGTGGAAAGTGGGGAGGCCTCATGGGCCATGGACAAATCTTCCTCTCTGTGGATTTGGTCAGGTCAGAATTCTTTTTCATCAATCTCTGGGATGGGAGGTCTCCTTTCAGGTTTGTTACCTCAGGTGTCCCAACCAAAAAGGAATTCCAAAGCAGAGCCCTGGGGAACAGTGGAGGGACAACCCAAACTATGGTTAAAATTGTGGCTTGGGGCATGGCAGGACCTATATGCTGTCTCTTCATCCAGCCACTGAGAGGCCTTACTTGAGGACTGGGCTCAGGCTGAGGGTCACAATGTGTGTTTGTGACCATAGTGGCCCACGATCATGGGCGGGGTCTCATGGGCCACATTGGTTTCAACGACACTGAACTTTGGACAACATTCCAAGCACAAGCTCTCTTGCCATGGAGAAAGAGTTCTGATTTCTGCATCATTTTCAACCCAGGGCAGTGGTTGGCGATATGGTGTAGGTTCTGAAGCATGAAAACCGCAAATGGGAATAGATGACGACCTAAGGCCTTGGTGGGTCTGATGTGCTCACTGTGCGGTCAGCTGCCTGGGTGTTGGTCAGGAGGTTCGGGCTCAGGTTGTGTCAGAGAGTGCATTAGTGCTCAGGTTAGACTATATAATTTGGGTATAGTCGAGTGCCGTGTAGGTTTATCCTCATTTGAGGTACCTGGGCAGCTCATTAGGCAAAGTATTTTTTTCTAGAGGACAGACAGAGTGCTGCATTGTGGGTTTGGAATTGCCAAACGTGAGGTCTTCTGGGCCAGGAGTGTGAGGACAGAACACAAGCTAGATTGGCCTTCGGCCAGGGCACGGCAGGTACTCCTGCAGATCTGAAACAATATCTCATGCATCTGAAGTCACGGCGAGGATCAGACGTTGGCTCAGATTGGAGTATCGGGTGCATGACTGCCCCTTCATGAACGGAGCGGAATCTCAAGGCCATGGAGGTTTTCCCACTTTGGGAGTTGTGGGATACCCCCTTCAAGTATTCCTTCTGCGGGACAATTGAGACATGTTGGGCAGCTCCAGGACATCCGATATGGAACGAATCCAGAGCACCGTTCAAGGATGGATGCCAGGGAGCCTGCATCGCATTCTAATTGTCTCCTAGCAACAAGACACTTGAGATCGGATGGCTCTGCCGGAGCAACCGGGGTGGCTGAGTTGAAATGGACTTTCCTGAGGATGGGGCCTAAAGTTTGTTTGTGTCCATGAGGGCCTTGGAATAGGGCAGTGGCACCGGGACCATGAAGTGTTCTCCTAAGCTTTTGATATAGTTCCCATGCACAAGTTTCCTAGTGGAGATGAGATTTGTTCTGATGGGTGCCTCAGAAAAACCCCTAAGCTGGTCATGGAATCCAGACTTTTGAGGAGACATGCCTGTAAACCAAAGCAATGGATCCGTTTATGTCCTAGGGTCCTGTCTGGTTCAATCTTCTTCTCTGGGGACATCCATCTATGGTATGAGTGGAGGGAGATGCTCAGTGGTGTCAGACCACCCTTGTTTGTCCCCGGAGACCTACATTATTGGGATGGCCTCGAGGAATTTGGAGAGTTCTCCTAATTTGTACGATTTTTGAAAATGGAGTGGGCAGAATTCCTATGTATTTGGTAGGCACAGACCTAATGTGTGGCTCCAGGGGCCCCAGCCTGGAGGTTGTGTGGCCCAGGACTTTGAGGACTGAAGTCAGAATACACAAACTCAGCTTAGGTTTGGGGACGTAGGTATGGCAGGCCCAATATACTAACCATGAGAAGAACTTTTCAGGAAATGAAGAAAGAGCGAGTCTTAGGCGCTTGCTCAGGATTTTGTCTCTGGATTTTGTATCAACGGTGGCCGTGGAATGTGGGGAGACCTCATGGGTCATGGATGAATCTTCCTCTCTGTGGATATGCCCCGGTCCCAATTGTTTTTCGTCAATCTGTGGGATGGGAGGTCTCCTTTCAGGTTTATTACCACAGGTGTCCCACAAAAAGAGGAATTCCAAAGCAGAGCCTTGGGGAAGAGTGAAGGGACAACCCAAACTAGGGTTAAAAATTGGGGCCTAGGGGCATGGCACGCCCAATATGCTGTCTCTTCATCCAGCCACTGAGAGGACTTACTTGAGGACTCGGCTCAGGCTGAGGGTCACAATGTGTGTTTATGACCAATGTGGCCCGCGAGCATGGGCGGGGCCTCATGGGCCACACTGATTTCAACTACACGGGACTTTGGACAACATGCCAATCACTGGTCTCTTTCCATGGGGAAGGTGTGATTTCTGCATCATTTTCAACCCTGGGCAGTGGTTGGAGATAAGGTCTAGGTTTTGAAGCCTGAAAACCGCAGTTGGTTAGAGATGATGACCTAAGCCCATGGCGGGTCTGATGTGCTCAGTGTGTGGTCAGCTGCCTGGATGTTGATCTGGAGGTTCAGGCTCAGGTTTTGTCAGAGAGTGCATTAGAGCTCAGGTTAGACTATATAATTTGGGTACAGTCGAGTGCCGTGTAGTTTTATCCAAATTTGAGGTGCCTGGGCAGCCTATTAGGAAAGATATTTTATCTAGAGTGCAGGCAGAGTGCTGCATTGTGGGTCCGGAATTGCCAAACTTGCGGTCTTCTCGGCCAGGAGTGTGAGGACAAAAGTTTGAGAACACAAGTTGACTTGGACATCAGGCCGAGGGCACGGCAGGTACCCCCTGCAGATCTGAACCAATATCTCATACATCTGAAGTCACGGCGAGGATCAGACGTTGGCTCAGGTTGGAGTTTCTGTGCATGACTGCCCCTTTTTAACGGAGCGGAATCTCAAGGCCATGGAGGTTTTCCCATGTTGGGAGTTGTGGGATGCCCCCTTCAAGGATTCCTTTTGGGGGACAATTGAGACATGCTGGGCAGCTCCAGGACATCCCATATGGATTAACTCCAGAGCACCGTTGGAAGATGGATGCCAGGGAAGCCAGCCTCGCATTCCAATTGTCTCCTAGCAACAATACAGTTGAGATCGGATGACTCTACGGGAGCAACCGGGGTGGCTTAGTTGAAATAGACTTTCCTGAGAATGGGGCCTAATGTGTGTTTGTGTCCATGAGGGCCTTGGAATGGGGCTGTGGCACCGGGACCCTGAAGTATTCTCCTAAGCTTTTGACATAGATCCCATGCACAAGTTTCCTTGTGGAGACGAGATTTGTTCTGTTGGGTGCCTCAGCAAACCACTTATGCTTGTATTGGAATCCAGGATTTTGAGGAGACATGCCTGTAAACCAAAGCAATGGATCCGATTATGGCCTAGCGTACTGTCTGGTTCAATCTTCTTCTCTGGGTATATCCATCTATGGTATGAGTGGAGGTAGGTGCTCAGCTGGTATCACACCGCCCTTGTTTTTCCCCGGAGACCTACACAATTGAGATGGCCTCGGAATTTGGAGGTTACTCCTAATTTGTACGATTTTGGAAAATGGAATGGGCAGAAGTCTCATGGATTGGGTAGGCACAGTCCTATTTGTGGCTCCAGGAGCCCCAGCCTGTAGGGGTGTGGCTCATGACTTTGAGGACAGAAGTCTGAAAACACAAACTCAGCTTAAGCATGGGGACGTAGGTATGGCAGGCCCAATCTACAAACCATGAGAAGAACTCTTCAAGAAATGAAGAAAGATAGAGTCTGAGGCCCTTGCTCAGGCTTTTGTCTCTGGATTTTGATTCAACGAATGCCGTGGTATGTGTGGAGGCCTCATGCGCCATGGATGAATCTTCCTCTCTGTGGATTTGGCCCGGTCCCATTTGTTTTCTGTCAATCTGTGGGATGGATGTCTCCTTTCGGGTTTGTTATCTAACGTGTCCCAAACAAAGAAGAATTCCAAAGCAGAGCCCTGGGGAAGAGTGAAGGGACAACCCAAACTATGGTTAAAAATTGGAGCCTAGGGGCATGTCAGGCCCAATAGCTTTCTCTTCATCCAGACACTGAGAGGCCTTTCTTGAGGACTCGGCTCAGGCTGAGGGCCACAATGTGTGTTTGTGACCAATTTGGCCTGTGAGCATGAGCGGGGCCTCATGGGCCACACTGGTTTCAACTACACTGAACTTTGGACAACATGCCAATCACAAGGTCTCTTGCCATGGGGAAGGAGTTCTGATTTCTGCAACATTTTCAACCCTGGGCAGTGTTTCGAGATAAGGTCTAGTTCTGAAGCCTGAAAACCGCAATTGGGATGAGATGATGACCTAGGCCATGGCGGTCTGATGTGCTCACTGTGCGGTCAGCTGGCTGGGTGTTGGTCAGGAGGTTTGGGCTCAGTTTGTGTCAGAGAGTGCATTAGAGCTCAGGTTAAACTATATAATTTGGGTACAGTCGAGTGCCGTGTATGATTATCCTCATTGAGGTGCCTGGGCAGCTCATTAGGCAAGATATTTTTTCTAGAGGGCAGGAAGAGTACTGTATTGTGGGTCCGGAATTGCCAAACTTGAGGGCTTCTGGGCCAGGAGGGTGAGGACAGAAGTCTGAGAACACAAGCTAGACTTGGGCTTCGGGCCGAGGGCACGGCAGGTACCCCTTGCAGATCTGAACCAATATCTCATGCATCTGAAGTCACGGCGAGGATTAGACGTTGGCTCAGGTTGGAGTTTGTGTGCAGGATTGCCCCTTCTTGAACGGAGCAAAATCTCAAGTCTATGAAGGTTTTCCCACGTTGGGAGTTGTGGGATGCCCCCTTCAAGGATTCCTTCTGCTGGACAATTGACACCTGTTGGGCAGGTCCAGGACATCCCATATGGAATGACTCCAGAGCACCCTTGGAGGATGGATGCCAGGGAAGCCGCCTTGCATTCCAATTGTCTCCTAGCAACAAGACAGTTGAGATCGGATGGCTATGTGGGAGCAACCGGGGTGTCTGAGTTGAAATGGACTTTCCTGAGGATGGGGCCTAATGTGTGTTTGTGTCCATGATGGCCTTGGAATGGGGCGGTTGATTCGGGACCCTGAAGTATTCTCCTAAGCTTTTACATAGCTCCCAAGCACAGGTTTCCTTGTGGAGACGGGATTTGTTCTGATGGGTGCCTCAGTAAACCCCCTATGCTGGTATTGGAATCCAGGCTTTGAGGAGACATGCCTGTAAACCAAAGCAATGGATGCGATTATGGCCTAGGGTCCTGTCTGGTTCAATCTTCTTCTCAGGGGATATCCATCTATGGAATGAGTGGAGGTAGATGCTCACCTGGTGTCAGACCGCACTTGTTTGTCCCCGGAGACCTACACTATTGGGATGGCCTCGGGGACTTTGGAGAGTTCTCCTAATATCTACGAATTTGGAAAATGGAGTAGGCAGAATTCCCATGTATTTGGTAGGCACAGTCCTAATGTGTGGCTCCAGGGGCCCCAGCCTGGAGGGTGTCTGGCCCAGGACATTGAGGACTGAAGTCAAAATACACAAACACAGCTTAGGTTTGGGGATGTGTATGGCAGGTCCAATATACAATCCATGAGAAAAACTTTTCAGGAAATGAAGAAAGATCGAGTCTTAGGCGCTTGCTCAGGATTTTGTCTCTGGATTTTTATCAACGGTAGCCATGGAATGTGGGGAGGCCTCATGGGCCATGGACGAATCTTCCTCTTTGTGGATTTGGCCCGGTCCCAATTGTTTTTCGTCAATCTGTGCGATGGAGGGTCTCCTTTTGGGTTTATTACATCAGGTATCCGAACAAAAGAGGAATTCCAAAGCAGAGCCCTGGGGAAGAGTGAAGGGACAACCCAAACTAGGGTTAAAAATTGGGGCCTAGGGGCATGGCACGCCCAATATGCTGTCTCTTCATCCAGCCACTGAGAGGCCTTACTTGAGGACTCGGCTCAGGCTGAGGGTCACAATGCGTGTTTGTGACCAATGTGGCCCGCGAGCATGGGCGGAGCCTCATGGGCCACCCTAATTTCAACTACACGGGATTTGGACAACATGCCAATCACAAGGTCTCTTTCCATGGGTAAGGTGTGATTTCTGCGTCATTTTCAACCCTGGGCAGTGATTGGAGATAAGGACTAGGTTCTGAAGCCTGAAAACCGCAGTTGGGTAGAGATGATGACCTAAGGCCATGGCGGCTCTGATGTGCTCAGTGTGTGGTCAGCTGCCTGGATGTTGATCTGGAGGTTCAGGCTCAGGTTGTGTCAGAGAGTGCATTAGAGCTCAGGTTAGACTATATAATTTGGGTACAGTCGAGTGCCGTGTAGGTTTATCCACATTTGAGGTGCCTGGGCAGCTCATTAGGCAAGATATTTTTTCTAGAGTGCAGGCAGAGTGCTGCATTGTGGGTCCGGAATTGCCAAACTTGAGGTCTTCTCGGCCAGGAGTGTGAGGACAAAAGTTTGAGAACACAAGTTGACTTGGACATCAGGCCGAGGGCGCGGCAGGTACCCCCTGCAGATCTGAACCAATATCTCATACATCTGAAGTCACGGCGAGGATCAGACGTTGGCTCAGGTTGGAGTTTCTGTGCATGACTGCCCCTTCATGAACGGAGCGGAATCTCAAGGCCATGGAGTTTTTCCCATGTTGGGAGTTGTGGAATGCCCCCTTCAAGGATTCCTTCTGGGGACAATTGAGACATGTTGGGCAGCTCCAGGACATCCCATATGGATTAACTCCAGAGCACCATTGGAAGATGGATGCCAGGGAAGCCCGCCTCGCATTCCAATTGTCTCCTAGCAACTATACATTTGAGATCGGATGACTCTGCGGGAGCAACCTGGGTGGCTTAGTTGAAATAGACTTTCCTGAGAATGGGGCCTAATGTGTGTTTGTGTCCATGAGGGCCTTGGAATGGGGCGGTGGCACAGGGACCCTGTAGTATTCTCCTAAGCTTTTGACATAGATCCCATGCACAAGTTTCCTTGTGGAGACGAGATTTGTTCTGATGGGTGCCTCAGCAAACCACTTATGCTTGTATTGGAATCCAGGCTTTTGAGGAGACATGCCTGTAAACCAAAGCAATGGATCCGATTATGGCCTAGCGTACTGTCTGGTTCAATCTTCTTCTCTGGGGACATCCATGTATGGTATGAGTGGAGGTAGATGCTCACCTGGTGTCAGACCGCCCTTGTTTGTCCCCGGAAACCTACACTATTGGGATGGCCTCGGGGACTTTGGAGAGTTCTCCGAATTTGTACGATTTTGGACAATGGATGGGAAGAATTCCCATGGATTGAGTAGGCACAGTCCTAATGTGTGGCTCCAGGGGACCCAGCCTGGAGGGTGTGTGGCAAAGGACTTTGAGGACAGTATTCTAAAAACACAAACTCAGCTCAGGTTTGGGGACGTAGGTATGCAGGCCCAATCTACAAACCATGAGAAGAACTCTTCAGGATATGAAGAAAGAGCGAGTGTGAGGCACTTGATCAGGTTTTGCCTCTGCCTTTTATATCAACGATGGCCGTGGAATGTGGGGAGGCCTCATGGGCCATGGACGAATCTTCCTCTCTGTGGATTTGGCCCGGTCCCAATTGTTTTTCGTCAATCTGTGGGATGGGAGGTCTCCTTTCCTGTTCATTAACTCAGGTGTCCGAACAAAAGAGGAATTCCAAAGCAGAGCCTTGGGAAAGAGTGAAGGGACAACCCAAACTATGGTTAAAAATTGGGGACTAGGGGCATGGCAGGCCCAATATGCTGTCCCTTCATCCAGCCACTGAGAGGCCTGACTTGAGGACTGGGCTCATGCTGAGGGTCACAATGTGAGTTTGTGACCAATGTGGCCCGCGAGCATGGGCGGGGCCTCATGGGCCACACTGGTTTCAACTACACTGGACTTTGGACAACATGCCAATCACAAGGTCTCTTGCCATGGGGAAGGTGTTCTGATTTCTGCATCATTTTCAACCATGGGCAGTGGTTGGAGATAAGGTCTAGGTTCTGAAGCCTGAAAAATCGCAGTTGGGAAGAGATGACGACCTAAGGCCATGGTGGGTCTCATACGCTCAGTGTGCATTCATCTGCCTGGGTTTTGGTCAGGAGGTTCTAGCTCAGGGTGTGTCAGACAGTGCATTAGTGACCAGGTTAGACTATATAATTTGTGTACAGTCGAGTGCCGTGTAGGTTTATCCCCCTTTTAGGTTCCTGGGCAGCTCATTAGGCAAGATGTTTTTTCTAGAGGGCAGGCAGAGTGCTGCATTGTGGGTCCGCAATTGCCAAACTTGAGAGCTTCTGGGCCAGGAGTGTGAGGACAGAAGTCTGAGAACACAAGCTAGACTTGGGCTTCAGGCCGAGGGCACGGCATGTACCCCCTGCAGATCGGAACCAATATCTCAAGCATCTGAAGCCAAGGCGAGGATCAGAC